>NC_092227.1:78944011-79139011 GCF_036320965.1 Panulirus ornatus | reverse complement strand
AATTCCAAACAGTGTTGGCTACGGGGAATGTGGCAGCGAGGAGGAAGAGGAGAGGAGAGGAAATGTCAGTAACATGGGCATAATCCTCTTATGCCAAACAAATCACGTTCTCGGAATATCATCTGAGTAAAAGAAATAAAAGAAAAAAAGAAAATATTATGAGATGCTGTCAACAATATTCCTGTCAGCTCTTATTACTCAACCAACGATTTTCATTTCTCACAGCTCTGACGAGGTATATATATATATATATATATATATATATATATATATATATATATATATATATATATATCAAGCTTAGCATCGTATTTATCTCGAGTATCCCGTATAGCAAGGTTATCATCTCTGGTTTACGAGGTCTCCTGTGCTACACATACATACATACATACATTTTGCCGAATACGTGGCCTTGTATATTGGAGTCACCTGAGATATAGAGACGTGTGCCCCTACAGAACTCCTCGCCTCTCAAACTGAAAGCCAGTTTCTAAAGGCACCTTCCGCGCTGGCGTTCGGACTCTTAGCATATCCTCTTCTTCGAACAGTTCCATACCTAAACGAAGTATCATTGGATTATTTTCCTCCTTGGTCTACTTCAGTCGGGGTTTCAGTCATTGGTCTTACGTCAAAACATAGAGAGAGAGAGAGAGAGAGAGAGAGAGAGAGAGAGAGAGAGAGAGAGAGAGAGAGAGAGAGAGAGAGAGAGAGACGCCTCTGTGAATCTCAGGATGCTGCATAAAAACGAATTACCTAGAATCAAAAACTAATCTTTTTTTTTTCACCTATACTAGACATGTGTGTCAACAACATGGCCAAATATTGATTGATCTCAGGGTTAGACTTATCATGGCATGGGACCTCGGGTACAACTCGTTTTAAAAGGTATATCGCATTCTAATGTTTGAATAACATCCTTCATTTTGTTCTACATGCTAGGACTTTGTTTTCGGTCCAGAACTCTTCAATGAATAGACACGAGTTTTCATCAAATTTAAGAAAGCGAGTACAATAGTCCAAGAGCTTTATCACATCATCTGTATCCTCTATAAGAGTAAAGACGTGACTATAACACGTATACAAAACCCCATTATTGACCTGGAAAGCAACAAACGAAGCTCGAACCCACTAACAACCTGCCATCCGACTCAGGACCCAGTCTTATGTGTCTTAACATTCACCTACCTTTGTCTTACTCCACAGAGAACTAGGAAAAAAGAATGTTAGGTTTGCCTCAAGGGAAGTAGGGTATTTCAGGCGGTACCGGGACGAACATCTTTAAATACACACACACATACACATATATATATATATATATATATATATATATATATATATATATTTTGAAAAGGATCACAATTTTGCGCGTGATAAAGTATATTCCTATGAGTCCACGGGGAACTTATCGTGTTTCATTTTCCCCGTGGACTCGTAGGAATATATATATATATATATATATATATATATATATATATATATATATATATATATATATATATATATTTGTTTCAGTATTTCCTTTTTTGTATCGTTAAAAAATCATAGTGTCCCTTGATGTACCATTACGTTTTCTCTTATAGATTTGAAAAATATTGCAAATCTGGAGCGTATTTCATTATTTAACTGTCATTGACATTACCTTTGTTACATAGATTATCATGATTATAACTAAAGAATTGTAAAAAGTATCATTATTATTTTTGGTATAAAGGAGTGCTTATGTTAGTACAATAAAACTGGGAGCTGGAGGTAATTTGCTGAAACGTACATTCGCTCTCTCTCTTCCTTGCCTGCGAGGTAACTACACGTGAGCACTCGTTTCTCATTATAAGCAAGTTGCATTTGCCCTCGTCATTTGTCAATATATATTTCTTCTTTCATACTTGTTCGCTGTTCCTCCCGTTAGCGAGGTTTCGCCAGACACATACAAGGAAGAGGCCTCATCCCTTCACATCCATTCTGTATCTGGCGTTAAGCCGTGCTGAAGGGATTAAGTCGTCTTAATGGAGGGGTCAAGTTGTAGTAGTTATGGGATCAGGTCTTATTCAAGGGATTAAGTCGTTCTAACTATTGAATTAACTCGTCCTCGAGAATTTGATTCGTCTTTCACAAGGGTAAAGTCGTCGTATTCGAAGGATAAAGTTACCATACTCGAAGAACTCGTTCGTCGCACCCAGGAGGTTAATTCGTCGAACTCGAGGAGTTCCAATGTCGTATTCAAGTGTTCAAGAACGCACAAGATACATATCAGAGCATCACTGAATGTATACCTCTGTTCTGCGCTTGTCCCCTTGTGGCTTACTAATAAGATAAACATTTCGACTGATTCTTGGACGTGCATACGTCTTCCTAACTGTGTGAAACTGAAAACAGGTGGAGGTCACACACAGGCGAGGGAGTCATTTGCAATACTAAGTAAGCGCTGTCTTCTGCGTTTTATCGCACTAATCTGCGAGTTTCTGATATCGTCCACGATCACAAACAGCCTCGAGTAAACCCAGTGATCTGCTGCTGTTTGCATTCCTCTGCATTACATTACCCAGGTAGATACTGCATTTAAGACCATGGCAACAATATTCTTAGGGAAGTAGGTCGGATAGTGCTTAGGCACAACGCCATGCAGCCGCCACCTGATTCGTACCATATCCAACAGCTTTCAGTTACCATCAACATTAACTGCTTTTCCCAGCTCTCTGCCTTTTGAGGGTGATAGATGTCGTAGTTTCGTCGTCTGGTGCGCTAACAAGTCCGGATACGACTGCGTAAAAGGGCAGTTGCTGTACCTCCACATGGCCAATCAGAGTAACCCCACACACACACACACACACACACACACACACACACACACACACACAGGCAGTAAGTTTAGCAGCTCCCTGCAGCTGCTCTGGCTGTACTGAAGTGGCACCACAGGCGATTAGCTATAGAAGGTATTGAAATACGTCATCTTTACCCGACCCCAAGCTGAGCAGTGGCGGTGAATTTATCTCCCCCGAAACCCGGATGTCGTTATTCATCATTGGATTACCGCGGCACCACCGTCTCCACGGAGCTTGCTCGCGACGTGGTGTCGAACCCGAGAGGCGAGAACCAACCTTCCCTTTAGAGAGAGAGAGAGAGAGAGAGAGAGAGAGAGAGAGAGAGAGAAAGGAGGCCTCTCTTCAAGGTCCAAACGAGGTGGTCTGGCCTTAACGCTGAGAGAGAGAGAGAGAGAGAGAGAGAGAGAGAGAGAGAGAGAGAGAGAGAGAGAGAGAGAGAGAGAGAGAGAGAGAAGGAGGAAGAGAGGGAGAATTATCCAGGCTTCCAGACGAATGGCCTGCAGCAGATTTACCCAGGCTCTGGGACTCTCTCCCGCGGGTCATCCCTCAGCGCTACTATCACTCTGCTCGCCACAAGGGGGCTGCTGCCTGCCTGCTGCCTGCCTGCCTGGCTGGCTGGCTGGCAGGGTCTCCCATCCTGCATTAAGACGGCAGCGTCCCAAGGGGCCCTCCCCACGAACGTCGTATGCCTTATGGTCACATATTTTTTTCCGAGTGGATTGTAGCTACAGGTAGTACTCTCCCGGCTATTCCAACCGGATCCCTTTCACTAACAAACAATTGCCAATTATCCGGACTGTTCTTGGTAAGGCAGAGAGCTCTTGTTTCGTTATACCGGGAACGAACGTGGAGCGAAAAATTATTTTTCCGTGAAAGATGAATGAGAAATGACAACCCGCAGGTTAGCTTGGGGGTAGGAATATCCAGATTTCTGTGGAAGTATACATACTGTGATGTCACAGCATTCAGTGAACATATACATACTGTGATATCACGGCATTCGGTGAACATATACATACTGTGATGGCACTGCATTAAGTGAACATAAGTGTTAAGGATAATTCTAAAACATAGATTATCACTGTGTATGTGACCCATGTTTTCTACAGAGTTGATGAACTGTTATATACATGAGATAGGGAGGAATGATATTTGAAGCTATATATATATATATATATATATATATATATATATATATATATATATATATAATTTTTTTTTTTTTTTTTTTTTTTTTTTTCAAACTATTCGCCAATTCCCGCATTAGCGAGGTAGCGTTAAGAACAGAGGACTGGGCCTTTTTCGGAATATCCTCACCTGGCCCCCTCTGTTCCTTCTTTTGGAAAATTAAAAAAAAAACGAGAGGGGAGGATTTCCAGCCCCCCGCTCCCTCCCCTTTTAGTCGCCTTCTACGACACGCAGGGAATACGTGGGAAGTATTCTTAATCCCCTATCCCCATATATATATATATATATATATATATAGTTTTATATAAAGCGTAAGCCCGAACACCGTCAAGCTATGTGCCTGCCATGAAGTGCTGTATTTCACGAGGTTTATGGTCTTTGGCATTCATCTAGACACATCAACCCCTTGAGCAAGGTCGTGCGACCCTTGGGCTCGACGGTAAGACCCTCATGGGGTGGGGTCAGGTCAAAGACCAAGCCATCATACACAAGTGTCGTAAGGTCATGCTTGAGATTCGTTTTGCTGAAGGATCGTACCATTGCTTTCAAGGATCGTAACGTCGTGCTCAAGGATCGTACCATCGGGCTCAAGGATCGTACCATCGGGCTCGAGGATCGTACCATCGGGCTCGAGGATCGTACCATTGTGCTCAAGGATCGTACCATCGTGCTCAAGGATCGTACCATCGTGCTCAAGGATCATACCATCGTTCTTATGAATTGTGCCATCGTGCTCAAGGATCGTACCATTGTGCTCAAGGATCATACCATCGTGCTTATGAATCGTAACATCGTGCTCAAGGATCGTACCATCGTGCTCAAGGAACGTATCATCGTGTTCAAGGATCGTTCTGCCATTTTCAACGATCGTACCATCGCATTCAAGGGTCGTATCATCGTACTCAAAGATCGTACCATCGTGTTTAACGATCGTATACCAATGTCCTCAAGGGTCGTGCCATCGTGCTTCTTAATCTCATGATCATTTCATAAGTGTTGATAAAACTTGTCAGCCAACAACCAGCAGTCAATCATTCCATCCATTCATCCAACCAACCAACCAACCAGCTAGCCGATTAACCAACCAACCAACCAGCGAGGCAATCGACTAGCCAATCAATCACGCAACATACCAGATAGCCATCTGTCCATCTACTCAGCTCTCCAATGTAGCCAGCCATTCGGGCAACAAAGCACTCATCCTGTTAGCCAGTCAGATAAGGTAGCTAGCCAATCAGACAGGCAGTCAGCCAATCAGACTAAGAGCCAGCCAATCAGATAGTGGCCAAAACTCCTGACGCTCAGATAACATAAGTTAACCCACCTTAGACATAATGTTTACTCAATGGACATTGAAATCCCGGGTGAAGAAGGGGAGAGACTATGATCCTCAAAGCGCCACGGTGTTTTAGCGCCGCTAATTTTGTGGATTCCAGTCCTCCATCAGGCTAAGTGAGTCTTCCGGGTCAGAGCTTCTGTAGGTCTTAAAGGGGAATAGACGTTCGTTTACGGCGTCGATGACGGGCGGACGAGGCTATCATGGGCGTCTATATTTCGTCTAAGGGTCTATAAAATTGTATAAAATATTCAGAGTGGGTAATACTCTGATCGTATTGGACAGAATAGCCTCATTTCCTTCCCATACTTTTTTTTTTTTTCGGGTGGAGGGAGGGAGGGAGGGAGGAGAAATTTCCTCGAGCGAGTTACTTATTGCGATCAAAAATGGTATCCCCCAAAAAGAGCCATTTCTTTCGCATATGATTCTTTTTTCTTTCCTCTTTCTCAGCATCAAATTTACCATCATGCATCCCAAGCCAATGTCTGACCAAGGAGACAGCATGCCTAAGTAACCAACAGAGCAGAACTAGTAACAACTTAATTACCATTGTAGAACAAGAAGTAACAACATTAGCTGAAGTAGTTCTCACAGCAGGAGTAACAGCTACGTGATGATGTAACTACCACAGCAGCAGTAATAACCTCGTAATGACTTAATTACCATAGCATAAGAACCACATAGTGCTGTAACGACCACAGCATCAGTAGCACCTCCCGTGACGATGTAACTACCCCAGCAGTAGTTACAACCCCGTGACGATGTAACTACCTCTACAGTAGTTACAACCCCAACAGTAGTTACAACCCCGTGATGATGTAACTAACACAGCAGCAGTAACACCTCCCGTGAAAACATGGCTACCACAGCTGCAATGACAATGTAACTAACACAGCAACAGTGCTAATACCACAGCAGCAGTGATAATGTAACTAATACAGCAGCAGTGATCATGCATCTAACACAGCAGCAGCAGCAGCAGCAGCAGCATCACCCACGTAACGACGCAACTACCACAGCTGTGGTATAACAGCAACGGCGACAAGTCCGAGTGGGCGTAACTCTCTTTCCCACACCAACAGTAGTAGCGGCAGAGCCTAAGAACATATGTCTAACACGATGGCAAAGAGCGAATATCAACAATACCCACTCGGTACCATCATTCATAGCGGCTACTGCCTCACCACCATTATATCAATGGGAGAAAAAAAAACAGCTATAATGGAGAGAAAAAAAAATATAGCTGGCGGTGTCTGATACATTGCTGTAACCATCTGGATCTCGGCTGGAACGCAGACGTCTGCAGGGGTTACAGTGGGTCTTGTCTTTGTACTGCTAGTGCGAAGAAAGCTGTAACCATATCACTTGCAAGTTATATGTATTTTCTAGCCAGGTGAGCAGGTGAAGAGAGAGATTACTACTGCCCACGTCTCTCCTGCGTATCGTAGAAGAGGAAGTAAGAGGAGAGGGGACGAGAGTGAGCATCCAGGAATGGATCATAGAGCTATAGGATTGTTTCCTCGAAGGCTCAGTAGCTATGCCTCCGACGGTACCTCCCTCGGATAGTGAAGGGAACTTGGTGTATCATCGAAATACAGTCTGGCGGAAGAACTTCACGTTTCCCTGCTGCTGACTGTAGCATACTTCTTCAACTGCAGGATCCCCTTGAGAAGGAAGGGATCCTTGGGCTATCTAAAAGTACTTTCAAGTGTTTATGCCTCCTAAGTCTGGATATAGGTACTTCAGAATCTGGCGGGGCAAGGTCAGTTTTGAAGCTAACAAAGGCCGCTTTTAGAAAGCCTTTTAAGATTACACTTAGGTCACTGCACTAGGAGCTTCATACTATCATCGTGTACCTGAAGGCCAAAGGCAGAACCTAAGGGTATCAGATCTTGGCCTTAAAAATCCCCCCAAAAAGAAGAAAAAGGCCACTTCTCAAGGATCAAAGTTACTCCAGCTTTATGGTAATCATCCAACTCAGAATTGACCATAGACTTCACTTTTTCACCCGTCGACTCTGAAGGCCATTTGAAAGCCAACAAAAGGCCATTACTCGTTGCTTATGATCTTAATGCAAAAGGATAGAAAATGTTTTTCATAAAAACTATTTTTTTTTTCCCCAGTACAGCGCCGGATACTTCGGCTGATATAATCATATATGTATGGCCAGAAGATTTTAGTTCGTCTGTGTTCCTTTATTGTACCACTATGAGATGATGTTATTCACATTACTTACTTGATATGTTTTGTGGAAATTTTGTTAAAGGTGCGTGGTATGTGGGTTTCTTTGTTTAACCCCTCAAGCACGATGGCATGGTTTAACCCCTCAAGCACGATGGTATGGTGGTTGAGTATAATAGTCTAACCTTTGACATGATCCGTAAGGGGAAGGTAAAAAAAAAAAAGTCATCATACCCAAAGGTCGTATCGTAGTGCTCGGGGACAGTACAGTGTGCTCAAAGACCTTATTCGTCTTGCTTAAGGATCGTAAAACTCGTATTGGTCACACTGGGTATTTTGTACAGAGGAAAATGGTGATCAATAAGAATTTCCCGAGATTTTTTTTTTGGTTTTTCACCTACCCTGGCCTCTACCAGCCTGATCAAACCAGACCCTAACCTAATCATCGCACCACCAACGTTCACCTCGCATCGCCATCTAATTGGCCTTGGGTTAAGGGCGTTCACCTCACATCGCCATCTAGTTGGCTTGGGTTAAGGGCGTTCACCTCACATCGCCATCTAGTTGGCCTTGGGTTAAGGGCGTTCACCTCACATCGCCATCTAATTGGCCTTGGGTTAAGGGCATTCACCTCACATCGCCATGTAGTTGGCCTTGGGTTAAGGGCGTTCCTCACAACGCCATCTAGTTGGCCTTGGGTTAAGGGCGTTCACCTCACATCGCCATCTAGTTGGCCTTGGGTTAAGGGCGCTCACCTCACATCGCCATCTAGTTGGCCTTGGGTTAAGGGCGCTCACCTCGCATCGCCATCTAGTTGGCCTTGGGTTAAGGGCGTTCCTCACAACGCCATCTAGTTGGCCTTGGGTTAAGGGCGTTCACCTCACATCGCCATCTAGTTGGCCTTGGGTTAAGGGCGCTCACCTCGCATCGCCATCTAGTTGGCCTTGGGTTAAGGACGTTCACCTCACATCGCCATCTATTTGGCCTTGGTTGGGTTAAGGGTGGACAGAGCTGGATATCCGTTTATAAGTAATATTACTGTACACTTATATACAACTTGAACTGCGGTAGGATTACAACGGGATGTGTCAAAGAGGCCAGACGGTAAGATCATCACAGTGTGCATGAATTGGATGAATTTTTGTATTTGTATTAGCGAGGGTGGTAGTGCGAAAGCAGAATGCAGAGACATGCAGGGGAGAAAAACCTGAGGGTATACAAAGAGTTCAGGCTAATGAGGGGGTGGGGGAAATTTAGGAGCAGGTTGTGCTAGAAGCTTGCATTAAGGAATGTTAGTTACAACGCCGATGGATAGAACTATGAAACGAGAGTGTATGTAGATCATGATAGGCCAAGAATGAGAGCAGTAGAGAGGGATAACATCCAATGTATAGTTGTTATTAGGAGGATCAACAGAATGAAGATGGGAAAGGGTTTTATAGTGTGATTGTAAGAAGAAATACATGTATGGGTGGTATGGTCATGTACAGCGTATGGCAGATGATGAGCTGGTGTACAACAGTGTAGTGGAATATACACAGTAGAGAGGTAGATCAAATGAGAAGATATTGACGATGAATGTGTTAGAGGAATGACTTGGGATGAGATGGAAAGGAAACCATTCTGTGTATGGAGGTGGTATGAATGCCGGCACGAGACACACTTTAGGAATAAACTTAGTGTAGTGAAGTGGGGGAAAAAATAAGTAAGAATCAATTGTCACGAATGAGGAAATCCATGAATACTTTACTTTAAATATACTTGGATGTATGTTAAGGATGTGTGTATGTGACGTTACGAAGATTTTTGGGGGGGGAAATGGTGATAATAAATAGATAATTAGGTTGATGAATAGACAGAGATAACAGATAGATGTCTAGAGAGATAGATTGATTTTTAGGGATCGATTCTAAGTGTAAGAAAAAAAAAATGTGACTGGCCCACGGCAGGAAGTTCTTGGCCGAATCTTAAGTAACTTTTAACACTTTTCTTTCCTCAAGTCACTTCCATTATTACTCATCATCAGTTCCAGTATCTTACCTACACGAAAATACTCAAAAATCACGGTGTCTATGATCATCTCGAAAGGGGGAAATAAAAAAATAAAAGAATGGCCTCTCTGTCTGTCTGCCTCTCTCTCTCTCTCTCTCTCTCTCTCTCTCTCTCTCTCTCTCTCTCTCTCTCTCTCTCTCTCTCTCTCTCTCTCCCTCCCTCTTCGCCACCCCTCAAAAGTCTTAGCAAACGTGGACTGAACATTATCAAAAGGAACGTAAAGACAACTCGTTTTTGCAAGATGATGTACGCTGGCCGAAGTTAATCATCTCCTGGTGCGTAAAATAAAAAGGAGAAAAAAAAATAAGGCATCGACTCTTAAGGATACAGAGGAGAAATTAATGGGAAAATCGCTGGTAGGAAGGCCATTGTCTTCAAAGAATAACGACTGACGGATGGAGGGAGGTGGGGGGGGGGTGTTATTAAGAGGGAATACCCACTATATACGTCAAATATTCATCACACACACACACACACACACACACACACACACACACACACACACAAAAGGGAGAATAATTGATGGCGCTCAGATTAGGCTGGTGCGCTGAAGTAAGGAGGGAGGAAGATACAACACCAGGTTGCTGGTGCGCTGAAGTGAGGAGGGAGGAAGATACAACACCAGGCTGTTGGTGCACTGAAGTGAGGAGGGAGGAAGATACAACACCAGGTTGCTGGTGCGCTGAAGTGAGGAGGGAGGAAGATACAACACCAGGTTGCTGGTGCACTGAAGTGAGGAGGGAGGAAGATACAACACCAGGTTGTTGGTGCGCTGAAGTGAGGAAGGAGGAAGATACAACACCAGGTTTTGCTGGTGCGCTGAAGTGAGGAGGGAGGAAGATACAACACCAGGTTGCTGGTGCGCTGAAGTGAGCAGGGAGGAAGATACAGCACCAGGTTTTGCTGGTGCGTTGAAGTGAGGAAGGAGGAAGTTACAACACCAGGTTTTGCTGGTGCGCTGAAGTGAGCAGGGAGGAAGATACAACACCAGGTTTTGCTGGTGCGCTGAAGTGAGCAGGGAGGAAGATACAACACCAGGTTGCTGGTGCGCTGAAGTGAGGAGGGAGGAAGGTACAACACCAGGTTTTGCTGGTGCGCTGAAGTGAGGAGGGAGGAAGATACAACACCAGGTTGCTGGTGCGCTGAAGTGAGGAGGGAGGAAGGTACAACACCAGGTTGCTGGTGCGCTGAAGTGAGGAGGGAGGAAGATACAACACCAGGTTGCTGGTGCGCTGAAGTGAGGAAGGAGGAAGATACAACACCAGGTTTTGCTGGTGCGCTGAAGTGAGGAAGGAGGAAGATACAACACCAGGTTTTGCTGGTGCGCTGAAGTGAGGAAGGAGGAAGATACAACACCAGGTTTTGCTGGTGCGCTGAAGTGAGGAGGGAGGAAGATACAACACCAGGTTGCTGGTGCGCTGAAGTGAGGAGGGAGGAAGATACAACACCAGGTTTCGCTGGAGAAAGATCATCGTACACTCGGGAGGAAGATAGGAGTAAGGAGAGGAGGAGGAGGAGGAGGAAGATTTCACAGATATAAAATCAATCAGCAATGCCGTGAAATAGTCGAACAGTTATCGTATAATTGAAGAGAGTAATATGATAACATATCCAAGCAATATATCAGACTTAGAGACATCATAATAAGAACTATGTCGATGATATATTACGGACAGGCAATGCGCAGGGGCTTAGGAGAAGTACGTCCCGACAGCGTTGGCAATGGGAAGCAACTGGTGCCAATTCGAGAACCTATTTGACCCCAGCATTATTGCCGCTTCTCGGCCTCACACAGCCACCCTCCCTGTGTCCGTCCTGAATATAACAGAACTTACTATATTGCTCTAAGTAACGAACTGATAGTCACAATCAATTTTGTAACACACTGATGGTCATAATCAATCTTGTAACACACTGATGGTCATGTAACACACTGATGGTCATAATCAGTCTTGTAACACACTGATGGTCATAATCAGTCTTGTAACACACTGATGGTTATAATCTTGTAACACACTGATGGTTATAATCTTGTAACACACTGATGGTTATAATCTTGTAACACACTGATGGTTATAATCAATCTTTCTTTTTTTTATACTATAATTATGAAACACGAACAGTAGTTACAAAAAGCAGTGACTGTCAGTTACGAATTGAGTCTTTCTTAGATATTCACTGAAGGTCCTTGTACTGAAAACGGCGAAATGGCTATAATTCCGGCGTTAATATTCGTAGTTATCTAGTTACTGATAGTTTTATAGTTTTTGATTAGCTCCGGGGCATGTAATAAGAATAGCTACATATGGGAATCGACCTAAAGGCAAGTGAGCTGTGGATGTAAGAAATATATGTGACTGAAATACATGCGAAAGTATTCAAAGTGAATGAAAGGCAAGCTACTGGTATTTCAATAACTTAAGATTATTTATATAACTAGCGGCGCGTAAGCCTAAAAAGACAGTTAACAAGTAAGTACAGGAAAACATATATACATATATATAATATATATATATATATATATATATATATATATATATATATATATATATATATATATATATATATATATATATATAATGTTCCTATGAGTCCATGGGGAAAATGAAACACGATAAGTTCCCAAGTGCACTTTCGTGTCATAATCACATCATCAGGGGAGACACAAGAAAGAAATATGCCAGTTGATATACAACGAATAGACGTAGCGAGGACGCTATTTGGTAACATATATATATAATCATAGTGCTAATGAGATCGTCTCAGTTATGGCTTCAGTTACCCGTACAGTCTCGGCTAACAGAAAAAAGTCGATCATACCGGTTAGGCATTCTGGGCTTAACTTATTCCGTGCGTCATCAAGTCAGGCTTTTTAAATATAACGTTATTGATAAATTGAGAAATACGTAAGACACAGAAATCTGGCTATGTCCAATTTTTAAGTATTCCAGATGATCATCGCTTCACCTTTACTTATAATCCCAAAATTTCGCCATGGAAGATGTGCTTTTTTTTTACATGTGGGGAAATCGCAAGTACCTTCGTGTGGCGATGATTTTTGCGAAGTTTGAGGCAAGAGCGGAGTAGCATCCATGCAAAAGAGGTGATGATTTAGACTTAGGAATGACGGAGTTGAAAAATATATGGAGTGAAAAAAAAAGTGGGTGAAAAGGAATTAGGAAAACGAGTAACTGATTAACAAATAGGGGAAACTAGTATGGAAATCTACAAATAGAAGAAGTTATGGAAGGGAAGGGGATTCAATCCTCAAATAAGACTCTTTGTCCACAAATATCAGTCAATCTCACATGTCACACACTGGTATACGCCTCCTCCTCTCCCACCGACCACCTAGCAATCCTTTTAACCTGATACTTTTGGACGGGGGTCGATGGCCACACCATCATCATACGTCTGGAGAAAGTGTTATGGGGAAGGGCTCTCAGGTGGGTGACGGCAGCGACACCTCGGTGGGCGACGTGTTGAGGTGATTGACGTGGACAGACGCGACTGATTTCAGGGGATCAACTCGGTTTTCACTCGCAGGAGGACGGAGATGTTGTATGGATGTGCAGGGATTACAGTAACACCACAAGAAGGTTGTGTCGTGGCGTGTTCTGTTAGACGCGATCTATTCCAAGTCAAAGATCTTTATTATGTCGTGAGCATTCTTTTATGATAACAATAATGATAATGATGATAATAATAATAATGATGATAATAATAGTAATAATAATTCCCGTGTTTATTCGCCGCATCTCGCTTTAAACAAATAGCATTAGGAACAAACGACACCAAGACCTCATCTGCTCACACCCACCGCCCACTCTCTCTCTCCCTCCACCTGTCATGTATAATGCACCAGAACCCACCATCCACAGATAAGCCCCACAAACCACTCCCTTGGTTTCCCCTAACCAGTCCAAACAATAATAATGATAACAATAATGAAAATAACAGTAATGATAATGATACTACAAACGGTTACCAGTATCTCGAATACAGGCATCATCATATTCTTCTGTTTGTAAACACGGGATGGCAGCACTCACACGGAGGTGCGTGTACATGTCTAGGGCAGCATCGCTTGTCTTCCTATCACAGCGAAAAGACTTGAATTCTCTAAACCAACCTAAACTTTAAGCTCGATCTTAACTCTGGACATTTAGAATCATATATGATGAAACTCGCACATGTAAACACGTAAACGCTTAAGAAAGTTATTGTGGCAGATTCTGACTTTGTTCATCGCTGATCTGTGCATAGCATTGCGTTAATACCGTCTAGGTAGTTAGAGGTTAACTGGTTGGTTGTTAGGGCTGGTGGGCCATTGACTGACAGGGATATTAAGGACGTCAAAGCAAAGTTATAACACGTCGGAAAATCCCTGATTGTCTTCTGCAAATATAATCCTTAGCGGTTGTAGCAATGGGGTTAGGACAACACTATAAACGTTTACTCTGACTTCGGTCTCACAATACATTAAGAACACATCCTACTCACGGCATCATCAGTGGTAATACTTTGTCTCCGTCGCTTCTGCTTATATACCAGCGGTCTGAGAATCATTGCCAAATACGTTGATCAGAAAGGTCTCATTTTCTTTCATCTCATCACACCTCAATGACTAAGTGAGGTACACAAGGGGATATTCCTCACAAACAGAAGAGCGAACGTCCGTCGAATTCGGCTTATATTTCTCTAAGGGGATCTGACACACACACACACACACACTGGTGAGCTGGGGTACTCCCTTCTGGCAGGAGTTTTTTCATAAAAGTTTGTATGGAAGCCAGTCGCCAACTCCTCTTCGCTGGGTTGGTTCCTGAGGGTGACTTAAGAGCAAATACTAAGGTTTATTCAATTCTTCCTATGAAAAAATATATAATTAAATCAGGTCTACCAATCCATATCGTACATAATGGAGCGCTATCATGGGAAGAAAGTTCCCTCATAAATATCAAAAAAGGAATCATAATTCGTATCTACATAATAGGGATGCTCTATGAACATAGATTCTAAACATCTATATCGTTTTAATCGTTGGAGATAATGATTAATGAACGGGCTATCACGTCAGATATCCCTGTTCATCGCAGGGTATGAGTTGCAATGACTTAAGAACGTAAGTTATCATTCCTGGAGACAGGCTTGGGGTATGGTATGGGTCTTCGTATAACAGGACGGGTACACGCCCTTACCCGTAGCACCCAGACATTAGTCATGAAACGAAAGAACTATTGACATGGAAGAAAACCTGATCAAATGCAAGGTCTTTCAGGATTTATGGATGATTCTTGTGAAATAAAAGAGGCTCGTTCTTTAGGGAAAAAAAAAGAAAGAAAGAGGAAGGATGTTATAGAATAGCGGTCTATCATTCCTTTAGTATCTATGATACATACGCACCCAATGGCAATACCTTTAACACCTTGGTTTAAGAAAAATGAAGCATATCACATGTGACAGAGGTTTTTACTTACCTTCAATATATTTCAAGAGCTGATCGCAACGTCCGGAATCGAGGGAACATAAAAGAATATGAATGCGATATGATATAAATGTCTGAGAGTCTTGAAATCAACTGAACGCACAGACGTTGGCCAGCAACAACAGCAGCAGCAGTAACATATCTCAGATGGAAAACACACACAATAGTAAAAACAAAAGATACACGTGTCTATAATTCACCAAATAATTCTTACTCGTGAAATCCTAAAGTTAAGATGAGTATTACTAAGAGGAACGCTAATGAGCATACGTTGTCAGGCGAGACATATGTTAGGTGCGGAAGACAAAAGAAAGGTGAAATAAAACAATAAACACCTAGATATTTACCTGATGTGTGATATCAAAACAAAAGGTGAAGCAAGACATAAAACCCCCAAGATATTCATCTGAACTTTAGTATCGAGACAAAAGAAGGTAAAATAAGAAAATAGATCCCAAGATATTTCTATGTGGTATCAAAATAAAAGAAGGTAAAATAAGACAATATTAAATCCCAAGATCTTTATGCGGTCTGTGGTATCAAGACAAAAGAAGGTAAAATAAGACAATGATAAATCCCAAGATCTTTATCTGGTCTGTGGTATCCAGTCGTCCACATGGAGACGCTTGGCTGGAACAACACAAGGTTATACTCACGTCTACTGTAACGCCTGGAAGGTCGAAAATCTGCATGGGGTGGCTGTCGGCAGGCACGTAGCGGAAGAACTCGTTCTCCCCACGGTACCACTTGACGGAGTAGAGCAAGTCGTCCTCCAGGTCGAAGTTACACTCGAGCTCCACCGACTCCCCCGTCACTTGGTGCGAGGGGACCGTCACTGACTTGAGCGTCAGGGCCTCCACGCTGCCCGGTGCACCCTGAAGGAGGGAGGTGGAAACCTGGGGTCAGCTCTCGTGGTGGTGGTGGTAGGGCGGTGTGGTGGTATGAGCCTTGCGGAAGAATGAAGTATTGGGAGGGAAGAGCGAAGGGACGAGAGAGAATGTGTGTGTGTGTGTGTGTGTGTGTGTGTGTGTGTGTGTGTGTGTGTGTGTGTGTGTGTGTGTGTGAGGGAGAATAACAAAAAAGAATTGGAGGGTGATAGCTGGGGTTGCAGGGAGAGGGAGGATAATGGGGTCAACAGAGTATGGCGGAAGGAAGGGAGAGTGGGAGGGAGGGACGGAGTGAGTTAGGATGGGAGGGAGGGAGGGAGGAATAAAGAAAAATGGAAGCGATGGATTTGGGGGAGTGGGGAAGGCAGGGGGTGGGATTGCATGGTTCAGGGGGATGAGGGTGGTGTTGTGAGGGGGTGGGAGGCTTAAAGGTGACCGTGAGGGGTGGTGTGAGGAGGGGCGATGGTGGTGTGAGGGAGGGAGAGATCGTCACGGGTCTAAATAAAGGAATTAGTGATGCAGGGGAGCCGTTTATGGCTGTAAAGATGTGGACTGAAGAGAGTTGAGCACATGTGATGAATTACAAAAAGTGGTGTTGTCTCCACTCGTCACCTATACTGATGATAAATGGAATCGTCACAGAGTTTTCTGAGAGATTAAAAGGGCTGTATGTGTGAATATATAAATATATATATATATATATATATATATATATATATATATATATATACTCGCGAAATATGCGGTCGACTCACAAATGTTATGGCTCTACCAAACTAAAACATATATAACAGTTGAAAATTAACAAATGTCACTGAAAACGGAGACGTTTGAGGAATGGACTTCCTCCATTACCTGTGTTAACCATCCCTTCAATGAATTAGAAACAACACAAACCAGTCACTTAATCATTAACTCCCATACACTACCCAACTTGACACCAGTTCCCTACCTAAGTGAGCTCTGTCAGCCTGTATACCTCGAAGGACCATCTCCACCTTACAATACCTCACTAGTGATGTATGTCTCGCATGCCACAGAGATGAGACCACTTGTGCTTCCTCATCCTTATATACGATGCACTGATGGCTAGCTCCATCTATGACAATGCGTCGACGACTTCACAACTGATAACAACGTTGAGAACAGCTGTCTCGATAGCATAGCCCTTCAGGATACAATTAGAATGTCCCTTAAGACATGACCACCGCCAACCACTTCACCATCATCCGAACCAAGACCTTGGTCATGCAAGACCTTGGTCATGCAAGACCTTGGTCATGCATGTCAGTCGGCCTTGCTCTCAACCCTGTCTCATTCCCTACTGTCCCACTGGAGCCCGAGCATCCATGATGATGTTCCTCAATTGTTAAACAACGATCCCTCAAGCCAATCTTGAATTCCATTCCACCAGACTATACATACATTCACCACACAAACACTCCTCTCTCTCTCTCTCTCTCTCTCTCTCTCTCTCTCTCTCTCTCTCTCTCTCTCTCTCTCTCTCTCTCTCTCTCTCTCTCTCTCTATCTTCGCAGGATCCCTCATGCCCAAATACAGCTTGTACAGTGAAGACACACAACACTTACTTTTCAGTTACCCTACGCCTATCTTACCCAAGAAATGATACATTTCATGATCAGTGACCCCGTCTAGTGGCCTTGGCTGACCACCTGAGTGCTTCGAAAACTCCATAAAGGGTGTCCTGGGGTGTCAGAGCTGAGAAAAAGAATACTATCCACGTATCTCCAACTCGCTGTCAAAGGTTACAGAGAGAGAGAGAGAGAGAGAGAGAGAGGCGGGAACTGATTACTGGATATCTTCCCCTCCTATATCAACTTTCTGAAAGAGGAAACAAAAGGAGGAGCCAAGCGAAGAACATTACTAAAAGCCTCTCTTGTATGTTCGTAGTGATACCTTGATGACGTGAGACTACAAGTCATGAGGGGAGGGAATGTGTTGTCTTGGTAGGGCGAGTGCGAGGGAACTGAGGTTATATCGAGTGTTTTCAGTATGGAAATTGCTTATTTGGCGTGGAGGATTTTATTACAGTCTTGTTTTGAAAACGTTTGACGTTAATTTTCATACGGTGTTTAACAGCTTGATTTTGGAAGACCCTTCTTTTCTTTTTTTTTCCCTACGTAAGTTCCATTCCATATCATGTTATTTTGTTGCCTTACATTTCAAAGAGGTTCTCAAGAATTATCTTGTCGAATCTATTCAATGTTTTTCGATTCTTTATCACGCTCCCATGCACTCTACCCTTCGTAAAAGAGATTTAATCGTCTTCGTTTCTATTCGCACTATAGTTGTCGTGGAGCTGGAATGCATTTTGTATCCCTCTTTGTACTTGATCAAGTTATCCCTCCCTCATCCTTGTTGTAGCTCAGAGACCAGAACTGGACAGCATATATAGGATGCGACCTTTCTGACGCACTGTCAGAATTGTTTATGACATTGGCTGGTCGATGTACCTAGCTATAAAACCTAACATTATAGCTTGCTTTTGTACAGGGCTTAGTTTCCCTCATAATGTTACTACTGATAATGACTATGAGATTTCATTGCTTTAATTACTCTGGGTAACCGATCCACGACGAGAAACCAATTGTCATTTCTAGTATTCATAGATATCATTGTAATGATGGATTTCTATGCTTTCTCCTAACAATACTGTGGTCACAGAGGAGCCAGATAACACCAAACCCTTCATCACCGTTGTTAAAACATTGCTAAAACTGAAGTTAAGAAATAGACCGAATTGACTATTCACACAATACAGTAAACGATATGTGTTCTAAATGTTTAGTGCTAATCTAATGACTGTTTAGTAATTAAAAGGTAATTGATTCTCCTACATAAATGCGTCCGCACTGTCTGATGGTATTATTGCCGTAAACGTGATCAGTAAAATGTCCAACCACCAACATCCCTACGGTGCATGACGGATATCCCAAGGATCTCTCTCGCTCCTACAACACCACCGTCGACTTCACAGGTATATCATAGGTGTTGCTTAGATTCAGTTTTGAGCAGAACGATACGACCCTTGAGCCCATCGCCACGAAACGTAATCGCGACGGTACGAGCCTTGAGCACGATGGTGCGTATCCTTAGCACGCCAGTACGAACCTTGAGCACGACGGTACGTATCTTTACCACAGTGGCACGAACCTTGAGCACGACGGTACGAATCTTTATCACAGTGGCACGAACCTTGAGCGCGACGGTACGTATCTTTATCAAAGAAACATGAACCTTCAGCACGACGGTACGTATCTTTACCACAGTGGCACGAACCTTCAGCACGACGGTATGACAGGAACATGTGATGGTCTGGCTGTGCTTGTAGTACATGGGTTGCTCCCAGAGCTGCTAAATGGGCAAAAACAGGGAGATCTCCCTCCCAGGGTATGTCTGACAAGGAGACAATAGCCGGGTGGCAAGCAAGAGTGAGTGGAGTATTGCAGTGGCTCCCCGAATATCACATAATGGTCAAGGTACAGAAACAGCATTTCTCCGGAGTAATATCTATAGAAGAGAGGAAGAGGACCAAGGCAAAGGCTTGCAAGGCGTCGCGAGGATAGGGGATCAGGGACGGTCTGAGAACGATGTATTTTGGATAGTATGCGTGACTGGTGATCTCTTCCACCTCCAGGAAGAAGTCTGGCAGACTCTGTTTTGAAAATATGAAAATCTAAATCCTCTAATGGAAGCATTTCTATGAATTTAGAATATCAATGCACTCAAGAAATATATATTTTTCGGTGGGGAGTAACATTTACAAAATGATTCTTAAAATGGAGACTATTTGGCTATGGCAACTTATTGTCTAACAGACTAAATATTCAAAAGTAGGTAAATATATTTGAAAATAGATCGCGTATTAGGAACTGTTTACGCGAATCTCTGAGGATTGATGATAAGGCACGATAATGCGAGTAAAATGCGTATAGGCGGGAGCCTAACCCATAATGGTGGACACTGAGTGAACCTTACTGTTTGATAATGCGAACAGGTATGACTTATTTGCATTTCAATTTGCATTCATGTTCGGTTTTATGAACCGATTGAACTGGGACGGTTGTCTAGCTAGGAGAAATAAATTCTTAAATGACTTCAGAATTATATAGCCTCACAGTCAGTGGCACCGAAGACGATCGAGTGATTCAACCCTTGTGACAAACGATGTTCCACAGCCTCCTCGATCTCGTCCATAAGTACCTTCATGGAACTCTTACATAGTCGGTTTATCTTCCATGATACTGGAATCACATAGAGCAAAACTACTCGGGCATCGTAGTCTACAAAAACTACACTTAACAAAGCTTTACTCGTGAACACTGTATCGTCTTTCTCTGTGGAGTTCGTTTTTTTTCTTTTCGCTCCAGTGTCTCTTCTGGAACCAAACGCAGACACACACACGCACACACAGACACACACACAGAAACACACACGTCCAGTGTCTCTGCACACCCTGCTCCCTGCGTGCGAGGGAGTGGGTGTGGATCATTAGTTCTCCCAAATGAGCAACCCACACAATGTGTCATCATCGACTCATATTTCTTACACCACCACCAACACCACCACGGCATCAAGATGAAATTTCACCTCGGCTTACTTTGGCTAGATTAGTAATATCGGGCTAATACTTTATTGGCTTAGGAAGGTATGAGGAGGAGATTCACTAGACTAAATCTATTCTAATTATATATATTCGCCATTTACCGCGTTAGCGAGGTAGCGTTAAGAAGGGAGGATTGAACCTTAGAGGGGGAAAACATCCTCTTTTGGCCACTTTCTCCGTTCCTTCTTCGGAAAAGTTAAACAAGAGGGAAGGATTTCCAGCCTCCCGCTCCCATCCCTTCTAGTCGCCTTCTACGACACGCAGAGAATACGTGGGAAGTATTCTTTCTCTCCGATCCCCAGGGATAACCAATGTATTTTTTCATGTACTCAAGATTACTCTTAAGTTCCTACCTACTCTTACCTACATACAGGACCGGCTCTTCATGTTCCCCTGATGATGGTTGTGTGTGTGTGTGTGTGTGTGTGTGTGTGTGTGTGTGTGTGTTTGAGCTTTAGAGGCCCCCATCAACTGACTGGGTCATTAAGGTCATCAGTGTCGAGCTACATCCACCAGCTGAAAAAAAGAAATATTCAACACCCTCAGGCTTTGAGGATAATTCTAGGACCACATTCACTCCCACTGTGCAAGTGTCCCTTCCAGAGTTCTGGATTTACCGAATGTGTTTCAAACGTTCCGGTAAAATTTGTTTTTGTGCTCTGAAACAGTAATGTTGTGTACGTGATCCTTTACCAACGTCCTGCAAATTACGTTTAAGATAAGAAAAGATAGATGACTGCATTTTATGGAGAAAATCTATTCGATACGTCTTTATCATTTGTGGCAATGTAACGCACTGTCATATCTTAACAGTGACACCTTTTTGTTCGGCATAATATATAAAGACATATTCCTTAGCTTTGATACAGATTACGTGACAGACATTGTTTATTATGATATAATACGAAGTTTTGATCATTTTTGTCTCCCATAAGAAAACGATACAATTTCGCTAATTTGCATGGTTTAACTTGGATATAAACGAGTAATGGTGTAATGACCAATCAGCAATCGATTACGATCCTATCTAAGAACATACAACGTCATATACGCAGTGAGGAAGTGCACGGTCACTGAATTGCCTTATGCACCTTAAACTGTTGTTAAAGCCTATTCGACTTATGTCTACAATTTGACGTAGATGGCCTTTAATGACTTGGCAATCGACACGGACCAAAATCCCAGATACCAACCACCATATTCAATTTTTGAAGTGTAACTTACATCTGAACTTGAGTAATCTCACCACGTTATTCCTCTGTTCTGACACTCCTCCCTCCTTCCCACCCATTCCTTGAGATGTGGTCCATCGCCATCGTAACAATACTGTGCCTCGCCTGATCATCATATGCATGAGCTAGTCTCTGATTGCGGCACTCGGGGTAACTGTTGTATATTACACACTACGAGCACTGTTATTCAAGGGGCAAATCTTAACTAGTCGAAAGCTCATTCCTCTCTCGAGAGAGAGAGGGGGAGGCTGTGTGCTCCAGGTGAATGACAAGACATTGACGGAGGCTTTTCAGATCTTTTTCTTTTCTTCAATGTAGTGTAGTCAACATAGCATAGACTCCTGATAAGGTCATCTCGTCAACAATGCAGAATCATGCGTGTCGTAGAAGGCGACTCTCAAAAGGGGAGGGAGTGGGTGGCTAGAAATCCTTCCCTCCACATTTTACTTTGCTCAAAAAAGAAGGAGCAGAGAAGAGGGCCAAGTGAGGATTTTCCATCAAAAGGCTCAGATCTCTCGTCTTGATGCTACCTCGCTAAGGCGGGAAAGGTGCAAATATATATGACAAAGGAGATTGAGACGTATAGCGTGAGGTCTCAAGGTCGAACGAGACACACCGTTGTTTCGCTGAGGTGTGTGTGGAGTGTCATGTTTATAGAAGCTGGTGACAGTGACCTCATAGTGTATGAAAGAAAAGAAAAAACTTTTGTGAGATATTTCGTTTATCAAAATAGAAGTTAATGGTTTCTCGAGCACTTCATTTGTTTTTTTTTCTGATGGTTTGCATTGTAAAACTGAGTTTTAAACCCCGAGTCTTATGATGAACATAGCACGTCTGTCAGCATTTTTAAAAAGGCAGGTTTTTTCCAGTCTATAATAGGCTTTAATCAGCGTTAGTCTATGAGGAAAAAAAATGTGTCGAATATCTTCATTAGATTAGTCAAAGTTTTGTGAAAAAAATACCTTTCAAAATCTCGATATGGTGAGATGGGAAAAACTGAATTTTTGCTAATAGCTGAAAATGGTAACAAAAATGTGACGGAGTTTTTGATGTTTAACTGACAAGTGACACCTTTTGGGAAAGAGAAAACGGGGATAATAATAGTAGTTCGTATATTTTACTGTCACACATGGATGACCCGTTCTCTAACATACCTTCAATGGTTTCTTCTATATAACATAGCCAAGCGAGCTATGTTAGCGCCGCAGGCTGTGTGGTGGCACTGAAGTCGCTGATAAGCCTAGCCAAGAAGGCCCATAGGAGGGGGGGCTTCGTTAAGCTAACATTCCGTAAACAACGAAATGTTCTGACCATTTAAGGCAACGCCCAGAGAAAAGTCTGGCGGTGATTGAGTTTCGCTGGCACCACGGACAGCGTCCCTTGTGAGGGGAAAGAGGACGAAAAAGACCCCCCTACCTCTCTCTCTCACACACACACACACACACACAACGCATCGAGCTCCCTTACTGGTTGACTGGTCGCTTATTTTGGCTTTAGGCTTATCATTATCGTCAAGGACGCCAACGTAAAGTTACCCGAAAGATATCCGATATCTTGTACGGATGTTAAAGACGGTTCTGAAAGACTCCTGTGTTCCCGCCCTCTGCTCTGTGTTGCCTTGCAAGACTTTATCGAAGGTGCGTGATGTACTGCATTCGACCCACAGACGTTTAATCAAAGGCTAATCTCGAATTCTTTGAGTCTCAGAAACCTCTTGGCCGCTGTGTCTTGTATCGACGTCCATCCGCATTCATTTATCCATTTATATTCGGCGTATTGACTGCTGTAGACATTACCGTTATCAAGGCCACCCCCATTTATCACGTGTGCGTTTATAATCCTTCGTATTTTGTAGACTCAAAGTAACAAATGTAACTGAAGTCTCTCCATAATCGTGTCCTGGAAACCCTGTTTATTACATAATCCGTCCACCTGAAGGTCTTGCTTATCCCTAAAAGCCTCCATTGAGGTCCTCAACTTCATTACCACGAAAACAATGGGCACTATGGGTGGGGTTTCCCCTGTGGAGCTAAGGAGGCAAACTCGCTCGCTCTTACCTGGGCTCGAACCCCGAGCGTGTAACCGCATTAGTCCCAGCAGCGACACTAGAGCCAGTGGTATAACCCACCCTCGAGAGGACGGTAAACATCCCTAGTCTATAAACGTAAGTCGTGGGCTGAGTGAGGGGCATAGAGGGAGGGAGGGAGGGAGAGTAGGAAGAAGAAAGCTTGATGCGGAGGTGGCAGGGGTCAATAGAAGGGGAAGATATGGACGACTAGTGAATCCTACATCAAGATGTCTACTTTCGAGGGAAAAAGACAATGAGGTGAAATGAGATTAAATAGGGGGACTGAGAAAGAGAAAGTCTTCCATACAGTTGTCGAGGAAACGTGAGGCTTATGATCGTCTTAGAATCCACGGCTGTATATAAGATCGCACACCTTGGTATGAGATCAGAAAGACTACCTTGCTAACTTACGAGATCAAGGACGAAGTGGATGGGTCCCTTTCTCTATCAGTGAGTTAAGTCACATTAGCATATATATATATATATATATATATATATATATATATATATATATATATATATACACACACACACACACGCAAATGTATGCATACGCTTTATATGTTTCTGTGCGTATAAATGCATCTCTTTGTATTGCTGGGTACGCGCGCATCCTGTATGATCTCCTCTCATGGTTGGAAAATATGAACGGTGGGCAGGTTTGTGAGATCTACGGAACCAGTGCAATCAAGAGGACTAAGACTGTCTTTGCTCTTATCATCACGATTCGACCGTAAAACAAAAATGAAAGGGTTGGAACTTCTGGACTGATGAGGCTTACCCTATTCAGAAGTGTAGGGACTGAAAAAAACAATGAGTATTTGTCAATGATCATAAATCATGGGATTAACGACGTCTCGGTAGACTTGAGGGTATAATAATGCGATGCCACACACGATAATTCATATCACAGACTAGCATGACACAGCCACTATAAGAGGAGCCAATAAGGGTGATGACAGGTGGAGAATATGATACAACACGGCCTTCATAACACATACAGTTGACAGAAAGGTAATAGACCTCTGACCAATAAATGTGACGTCACCAAACACATACATGCCCCTTAGGACGAGCCTGAGAGCAAGATGTCTCCAAAATGTTCCTTACGATCAAAGAGAGAACTATGGCAAAGAAATATAATCGTAATGCCCGGGTGGCTTTGGGACGACAATTCCCATCACGATTCACGTTAGCGGAGGAGATGGTTCGACCTTATATGGTGGGGTCAGTGGGGTCGAGAATTACTTAAACCTTGTGAGGTTGCGACGGGTCGGTAAACTTTCGTATCGTGGGACTACAGCGAAGTGGACGGGGTTCATATAGAGCGAAGATACCATTACGTCCCGTTAGGTTCTCTGGGACGAGGCAACCCAGCACCTGGTTTCTTAGTAGTTAGAACAAAATTTCTTTTTGGGGGTGTGTGTTCTTTCGGGCGTGTATGAAGAGCATGTCCTCCCCCATTTCTAGTAGCAATCCTGTGATAAAGACGCATCCATGTTACTCGTCCACAAACTGCATTTGCCTTCCGTGTGCTGCCAAAGATCAGGGGAAGGGGGGAGGAAGCATTGTGCGCCCTCACAACAACAACAACAACAACAACAACAATTACCCCCCAAGCGAGTAGCGGCGTTAATCTTTCAGTGTTGACACGACAAACTGGCTGTAATGAAGGCAACCTGTGTGAGGCCCAGAGCCGAGCACCTCCGACGGTCCACCCACCCACTCTCCCCTCTCCTGTCCTCTCCTCCTTACGTCCTGTGCACGACGCGGGCTCAAACGTTCTTCTCATAGACGTGTGAGGCTTGCGCAGCCTTACGGCACGAAACGTTTTTTTCCTTTTTGGTCGACAGGTACAACGTTGTTCTTCTATTTGGTATGACGTTCAGGCAATGGCTGAGGTGAACGTCAACTCAGTCTTTGGGAACATCCAATGTTATTTCTTCTTTTCGTATGATCTTTTCATATAAGCGTGTATTTGTACTGATGATCGACCTATGATCCAGTTGATGACGCTGATTACTATGATCCAGTTGATGACAATGATTACTGTGATCTAGTTGATGACAACGATTAAGGTATTGTTCCTCATTAAGTGATGATGGTGAGGCAAATGGGATGTTTAGTTGTCGTAAATACTTGCCACTGGAGACGTCTCCCGAGTCTGGATCATTACCTCTCCTGAGCACGACGGTAAAACCCTCGAGCACCAAGATACGACCCTTGAGCACGACGGTAAGACCCTTGAGTACAAAGATACGACCCTTGAGTACGACAGTAAGACCCTTGAACACCAAGATACGACCCTTGAGTACGACGATGTGGCCATAAAGCGTGACCATATGACCCTTGAACACGATATTAAGACTCTTGAGGACGACGGTAAGACCCTTGAGGACGACGTTAAGACCCTGGAACACGACTCGTAATGCCCTTATGCACGACGATACGACCCTTGAGAACGGCGTTACGGCCCTTGGTTATGATGGCTTGGCCTTGACCGATATAGGTCAAGCAATAGACCATACCAGCCGTCACACCCAAGGGTCGTCCCGGCGTGCTTAAGGGTCGTGCCTTCGTAATCAAGTCTTTTCTTAACTGAGGTCGTTAAAACCACCCACCAACGGTCATTCATCACAGTCCAAAACCCCTCGACTCATTCACCACCATGACTCCATCGTTGCCAAGATAAGTAATATATCGGTTGGGCTCACAGTAACTCCCACTGGTAACACCACACAGTATCATCATGATCCTACGTCTTCTCATTCCTACACAGCCGTCCACAGACTACGGGTGTTTGGCAACATTTGGCGCTGTGAGGTTGGATTCCAGAGCACCTAATAAGAGGGGCTCCGATGTCACCATTACTTTAGCTTTGAGGGAGGGAGGGAGAGGGAGGGTCCTCCTAGGGTCTGACTCCAAGGCGGTAATTACATTAGCTTTAGTGGACACACCACGCACACACACACACACACACACACACACACACACGCAGAGGAAAGCTGCTAATAACAACACCCCAGGGGAGAACGGTGGATAAAATACTCGCGTGTCAATAGAAGGCGGGAGGCGTTTAAGGCAAATGAGAGAGAGAGAGAGAGAGAGAGAGAGAGAGAGAGAGAGAGAGACTTCAAGGTCTAAGCGAGGTGGTCCCTTAACGCTACTTAGAGAGAGAGAGAGAGAGAGAGAGAGAGAGAGAGAGAGAGAGAGAGAGAGAGAGAGAGAGAGAGAGAGAGAATATATGGGGTGGATGTTCGTGGTGACAGACGATTAAGAAAACTAATCGGTCCCAGATAGCCTACAAAACACTAGTGTTGAAGAAAATGATTATCGTGATAAGAGCGATAAAGAAAATGAATGAAGAAACTGATCCATGTATACTGCGGCATAGTGACATGAAGGTAATAGAGAGAGAGAGAGAGAGAGAGAGAGAGAGAGAGAGAGAGAGAGAGAGAGAGAGGCAAATCTATTGCCAGACATAAAAATACAGCCAAACCGACCGAAATAGACTGGCAACAGAAAAGAAATGGAGGGAAAGAAAGAACTGAATAGACACGGAGAGTTGAAAGGGATAATAGCGAGCGATAGAGAAAGCCCCCAAGAAGCTAGAAAACCCGTTTTAAACCCATCCCAGCCACCGCTTGAGCTGGTCAGTACCGTGAGTGAGTTGTAAGAATGTAGTAACAGCAGCAATAACCGCAACAGCAGCAGCAGCTGCAACAGCAGCAGCAGCAGAAGCACCCGGAGTTAGCAGAGAGGCCCGCGTAATAATTCAGTGTCTCCGAGGAGGCTGTGTTTACATATAATTATCCTCTGCTCGCAAAGACCAGCGTTACATAGTCATAGAAACGCTGCAACGGTGAAGACTTACTCTGTGTACAGCGGAGCGTCCCAGGGAGTGAGTGGGTGGGGCATGGGTGGTACGTGAAGATGGGGGGGGTTGTTGGGGGAAGGGAGGAGTGGCGGGAGTGCGAGAAAGAAAGAGAAAACTGGATGAGAAGAAGACAAGGAGAAAAAGGAAAGTATGGAGAGTGAAAGACAAGAGGCTGAGTGGGGGCTATCCAGGCGAGGGCACAGCAGGCGAAGAAGACAGATGGGCAAGGGAGTGAGATGGAAGGTGGAAGGACGAGAGGAGAGAAATGTGGAGGAGAAGTTGAGCAGTTATCCAGATGGTACGGCGTAGAAGGAGAATCTTGGAATCTCTAATGTCTTGGGCTTGACGGCGACCCTTGAGCGCAACAATACGACCCTTGGGTATGATGCTTTTCTTAAAGTGTTAAGGCAAAGGCCAGGCTATCATACCCGAGGGTTGAAATGCTGTGCTTTAAGGGTCGCGTTGTCGTACTCGGTGGCTGCACCATCGTGATCTATGTGTGTACCGCCGTATCTAAGGGCTGCACCATCGTGATCTATGTATGAACCGTCGTATCTAAGGGCTGCACCATCGTCATCAAGGTTCGTACCATCGTGCTCAAGGGTTGCACCGTCGCGATTGAGTTTTGTGCCGCCGTCTACAAGTCTACAAGGGGTGCACCGTCATGCTCAAGACTCGTACCCTAGTGCTCAAAGGGCTGCACTCGTCGCGACCGAGGATCTCACCGACCTCTTCACGAGCTGCGCTGTCATGCTGACGAGGCTGAGATATCAAGAGCTTAAAAACCCACAGTGCTGGAACACTGGACATCGACTAGATAAGCGTGCCTAAAACGCCCACGTCAGACTCACTCGTGCTGGACAACGATATGGCCACCCCACCCTCGACGTGAGAGTGGTAACGACGGAGCCATCAGACACCAGAGACACTAAATGCGAAGAAATTTTGCCATAAGTCTTCAGGATCAGCAATGCCCCCCTGAACTCCTCCCCCCCCCCCCCAAAAAAAAAAGGTCCAGTAACGAGAGGAAGCTCAGGGTATATGAGAGGGGAAAAGTTTGCAGACCCTGAGAAAATGTTACGTCTAGAAAGCACTTGACATGTGGGAAGAACATGGGAACGAACTCAGGCGAGACAGCTGACGAGGCTAAGAATGGGGGACAAAGAGAGAGGGGGGAAAAAGAGAGTGGATGAATGAGAGCGAAAAAAAAAAAACGTCATGAATGAAGCAAGGTTTTATCATGCACGCCACGCTGGAAGAGTTAAACAACAACAAAAAAAGAACACATACAAGAGGTATCGAACCTCGACATGAATATGGATACAAGAATGAATTCTTTCCGGGAGGTTATTCATTCGCTAGCCCCTATCGACAAGTCAGGCGGGATTAAAATCCATCTCCCACAAAGACAAATGTCCCGAAGAAAGAACAAGCAAGTCAGCTAAACAGGGAGACCGCCGCATCGTGAGAACGGGCCATTTACTACATGGTTAGTGGGCTCCGACCCGGCCGCAATGTCTTCGGACGATCACACTTGTTCGCCTCGTAAGAAAGTAATGGCGAATGATGAGAATGGGGCGGACTTCATCCTGCGCTCGTGTGTGTGTGTGTGTGTGTGTGTGTGTGTGTGTGTGTGTGTGTGTGTGTGTGTGTGTGTGTGGAGAGAAAATATCCTTGGTTCCCACCCACATTTACGAGCAGTACGTTAAATAATCTGACACATCTTAATGCTTACATTAGAAGAAATGGAGCCACCCCACTCTACTTATTACGGCATTTCAACCAGAAGTATGTAAGTAGTTAAGTTCTTTCCTTACTCCTCCTCAGCTATGAAGAAGAAAAAATGGAGCTGTTACGAGACTGTTCCAGTGAATTTAAAGATTATAAGAGTTATTCGATGCATTCGATATTGCGTGAGATTCGTCAGCCTTTGTGAATCCAGAGCGCGCGAACCTCAGGCTGAGCCAGTGAGGATACCATGCCATTATTACAGTTTGCCATCATGACCTCCTCCTATCGCCCCCTCCATCATGATCCACCGGGAGAATGTAGTTACGGAGAATGAGTCGTGTGAGTTACGTGTTGTCAAGTGTTTATGTGTGCGAGGGAGAAAGTTTTTCTTTATGTCGTGTGGGCCGTGTGCCAGAGCAGAGCTGCCCACGAATGGGTGTGGAGGAAAGAAAAGAGAGCCACCTGGGCCACAGGAGTGACAAGTGATAGCCACTGAAGTGCACGTTTTGCAGTTAGTAAGGATGGATAGTCAGCACGATAATGTAAGATGAGTGCCAGGCAATTATCTGGAGGCGAACTCTACATAGTCGCCAACGACCACAGCGAACACTGTCACATAGTACCATCTCCCATCACTGGTCACTACCATCACGACTCGGGGGGAGGGAGGTGTTAGTGGTCTCCCTTTAGCAAGTGGTAACGACTATGTGAGCGAGAAGAGGACCATCGCCGTCGACGAAGACCTTCTCACCTCGAAGGAACACCACCTAACCCTCCTTGGAGTGCAGCCTCGAAGTTGCATGAGCTCCATAAGAAAAGAGAAGAGGTGTCAGAGGGATTACATAATCATAGGAGTGAGTTCTTATTCCCAGCAGTTACCATATGTAACACGCATTGCTGCCATTTTTCACCTCTATAAGCAAGTGAAATATACCACCAAGCAACATTATGGCCACAGCTAAAGGTTGCTTCTATTACTACTACTACTACTATACTACCACCACTACTACTCCATCTACTTCCACCATAAACAACGACCACAACTACCACTCTCTCCATCAAAGCTATCGTGACAACCACCATCCATCACCAACCGGTTACCAGCCCTTAAACCTCTGCTACCACCTTAGACCGACAGCCACGAACCACAACTAACCAACCAATCAGCCAGCCTCGAAGTGACCCCACCTGGCCTGTTGCTGTTTGAATTCCTTTGTATTCCTTTGTATGACCCACTCTAATTACTACTAGAATCAACCGTGCCATTAGCACCACAACGAGTGTAACTACCCTCCTGCCTCCTAACCACCCCACCACACACACACACACACACACACACACACACACACACACACACACACACACACACACACCTTAAAAGGGGATACTTTTCTGAAAGTTGTGCTGGGAGAGTGTCCATCGAGAGTCTGCCTATAGATTGTGAACAGAATTTAAGGGCCTGTGGCTCTCCACAAGGGCGCGTGAGGGAGAGAGAGAGAGGCTGACTCTCTCTCTCTCTCTCTCTCTCTCTCTCTCTCTCTCTCTCTCTCTCTCTCTCTCTCTCTCTCTCTCTCTCTCTCGGCTGCAACAACAAGGAACTGGAAATTCTTTTTCCCCTGCCTTACCAGATGTTGCTCGAGGATGGAGATAAAAAAAAAAGAAGAAAGAACATGAGCGATAAAGTTCTGAACTCGTACGTTACCCTTCGTGGTGGTAAGAGGCGGAGGAGGAGGAGAACAACAACAAGAGGAGGGAGGGAAGGAGGGAGGGAGGGAACACATTGTGTTGAGCTTGCTGGCCAGCAAGCTCACCCACACCCTCTTACTTCTCTTAATTTGCTCCCAGTTGTTCGGGAAGGCAGAAGAAAACACGGAAGTGGTAAAGTACAAATCTTTTTTTTCTTTTTTTCCTCTCCCTTTCTTCTATGACAGTGGTAAGAAAAGGAGGGAGGAGGAGGAGAGGAGATTAGTGAAATCTCTCTCTCTCTCTCTCTCTCTCTCTCGGTCGTAGGAGATGGCAGGCAGCCACCGACCAAGGTGGTTATACATAACATTCCCAGTATTAATAACCGGCTTGGGTTTGTGACGGCTACGGATTGAGCCAGATATTCAGTGGCATTTGAGTATCACTCTATTGCCCCAGATAACTGGGTCTTTGTTCCCTACTTCCTCATCATCCGCACACTGGTAGCTGGGTTTCAGCCCACAAACATATAATCTCTGCTTCTCACACGTAAAATCTGACCATATGTAACTCGACTCGTTCTTCGTGTCTATGTTCCTTTCTTGCAGAATCTCGTCGTCAGTATTCGCAAGTCTCTCTCTCTCTCTCTCTCTCTCTCTCTCTCTCTCTCTCTCTCTCTCTCTCTCTCTCTCTCTCTCTCTCACGCACACCTGGCTCATGTCAGAATCTCTTTGTAGGCGGGTAGGTAACTCTCTCTCTCTCTCTCTTTCTCTCTCTCTCTCTCTCTCTCTCTCTCTCTCTCTCTCTCTCTCTCTCTCTCTCTCTCTCTCTCTCTCTCTCTGCCTGTTCTCTTTTCTTTTCTCCTCCTCCTCCTCCTCCTCTGCCGCGTCGGAAGCGGCCGGGTCTGGCGCAGAAAAAGGCATTAGCGTGAACCGATCAGCTTGTCGTGCTGAGGAGGAGAAAGGTGAGGTCGAAAAGAACACCTGCTGACGAAGTGCTCTCGAATTTTTCCCCTAATGTAGACGGTGGGCGGTGAGAGGCGGAGATGGGAGTGGGCGGAGGAAGAGGAGGAGAAAACTCGTATATCTTTTTCCACTGTTACTGTTGAAATAGGAGAGATAATGGGAGACGGGAACAGTGAAAAGCACTGTTCTTTTTTTTCCCACGCTGATGAACGCAGCTGATGAAGCCTTAGGATAGAGGAGACCCATAGTGCTATGACCTTCTTTTTTTTATTATTTTTCGAAAGATCTTCTGGAGATTAAGAGTGGTTGTTCAGAAAGTGAAATGTGAGTAATTTACAGAAGGGGACTCGAATATGAGACTCCCTCCCTCTACTGGCAGTTCTCGCTGCTGCTGCTGCAAGAGAGAGAGAAAGTGATGAGTGGAAGGACCACTTAAGAAATGATCATTCCTGAGAAATGAGGAATATTGCTTCCTTTGAAATGGTCATAGCAAATGATGAGACTTTGCTTACATTGATAAGCAAGTACTCCAATAACCTCAGATATCTTGGAGGCAGAGTGAGGGTTCGATATCTTAATGAATCCTTATACAAATTAATCAACATTCAAACTCTCATTCAGGACGCTATACAAATACTTGTGTATATAGACCTCAAGATGTAAAGAGGTGTTCAGCTGATTGGATATCCAAATACGAACCCTCTGAGGGTTCGGGGAAAGAGGGGTAGGAACACCACTTCCCCTCCCTGGCTTCACCTCCATAAACTTTACCACAAGCAGATTAAAGGCATTTGAAGGAAGAGGGGGGAAAAAATAAGAGTCCCGCTATAGAAACTCTTGTATTCCAGAGTTTCTGCTCTTTTGAAAATCTTTCAATTACTCCACATGACTCCACAGTCTTCGACGCCTGACCTTTACGAAGGGCAAACTCACGGCACACAAGGCGTCAGAGGGGGGAAAAAAGGAGTGAGAGAGGAAAAGTCTAACATTCTTAAATCCTTCCATGAAGGCCGAGTTTCTTTAAGGACATGGAAGTAAGTGGGGATGACAGACTTCACTAACCTCGTTTCGAGATGACGCAAAATTCTTTTTAAGGGGGAGAGGCTACGGCGGGGAGGACCAATCTACCCTCCACCTCCTGCTCTTGCTCTCCTCTATTCTTCACGTCCTGCTTAGGTTTGTGCTCTCTCTCTCTCTCTCTCTCTCTCTCTCTCTCTCTCTCTCTCTCTCTCTCTCTCTCTAACCTGAAAGCTGTAATGCTACGCAATCCCAACAAAGGGTGGAGATAGTGCAGTGTGACTTCTTTGTAGGATTTTCCCCCCCTTACTCTATCCTCTTAAGTTCCATGCAGGGCTACTTCGCAGAGACGTATTTTTACTTTTTTCTTCCATTCTCTCTTTTTCTTGCCTCCTGCTGCTTCTGTTGCCAGGCTAAGTGGTGGGTGGGGAAAGCCTTCTTATTGTTCTGGCCTTAACTCACCCACTTGCACAAAAAGTAGGAATAGACAGAAAAGAGTTATAAACAAACAACTCAGACATGGGTCAGTGGGACCTTTGTTATGTATCTTTCCAATCTCTTTCTGTATGTACATACTTATACTCACACTCGCTCACATACAATCAGACACATTATATTATCAATTGGATGGCTTTGATTAGGAAATTCAGTTGCCCATGGTATTCTAGCTACGTTTTCGAGGGAGGAAGGTATCATAACGGTTAATCCTAGACTAGTTGATCTCCACAAAGAAACGAAAGGAAGCAGCAGTCAGACGCGTCAAGGGTCCAGGGCTTGGTGGCCGCAGACAGCTCATGAGCATTCTTTTTGCAGCTTATATCTTCTTATCATACTATTCTTATTATGCACTTGCTTTCTTCTCTTCGCTTTCTTATTCCTATCATGCATTCTAATATCTAATACATATCTTTTTTTCCTCTATATCTCTGGCTCTTTTAACATCTATATATATATATATATATATATATATATATCCTTCCCTCCTTCATAATTAAAGCCTTATGAATAACTTTTTACCTCCGTTTTCTCAACTGAACTCTTCTTTTCTTCACCGATTTATTTTCTCTTCTTTATTTCCTTTTCTAATCTCTTACTCGCCTCTCTCTCTCTTTCTGTTCTAATGGTCCTCTTGTGTTGCTCCTTCCACACACATTTCTTGTCATAGCTGATCTCTTCTTATGTCTTGACTATTCTCTGAATGTTCTCTCCTCCTCCCTTCCAATCGTCTCTCTCTCTCTCTCTCTCTCTCTCTCTCTCTCTCTCTCTCTCTCTCTCTCTCTCTCTCTCTCTCTCTCCGTTTATCATTCCAATCTTTCCTCTCGCCTTCCCACTATCTCCCCGACCCCGTCTCTTCCATCTCTTTACTCAATTTTCTTTTCTCTCTCTCTCTCTCTCTCTCTCTCTCTCTCTCTCTCTCTCTCTCTCTATGTATCTATCTATTATCTATCTATCTATCTCTCTCTCTACTCCCTTTCTCTCTAATTTTCTCATCGTCGTCTCCTTCTGTCTTTCTTTCTCATTTCTACCTCTACCCCCCTCCCCCTTTCCCGCCTTCCCCCGGGCCATGTCCCTCCCTCTCTTCAGCCACTTGTCACCATGCCTCTCCCTCCCTCCTTCCCGGCACCGTAATCCGAGGGGCTTTTTTTTCTGTTTTTCGGTCGTCGGTCGAGGCTGCTTTATCGAGTTACAGACCTTCCCCTGTGATGTCACTTTAATATTTTATTTACACCCGGGAGTGGGAAAAAGAAAAGAAAAATAAGGTCATTTCTCTTTATTTCGAAGAGAATTATCTCCCATATTGTGTCTTCGGCGTTTACACTCGACATCAAAAGTACTGAATGAAAGCAATATTAGTAGAGTGCATTTCCAATACACGGACGGACAGACAGACAGACAGACACACACACACACACACACACACACACACACACCTACGAAAGTGAACATCAGATGAGAATCTATTAAGATCCGGCCAGGACTTCTGCTTCAGAGAGAGAGAGAGAGAGAGAGAGAGAGAGAGAGAGAGAGAGAGAGAGAGAGAGAGTCAGCCGCCAGCCAGGCAGCCAGCCAGCCAAAGGAGGTAAACTTAAGTAAGAGTGGCGTATTTCTTGCGCGGGCCCCCAGACCGGCTCCCTGTCATCGCCATATGCTCCAGTGCTATATTGGATCTCCGGGTCTCTCATGTCCGTGCTCTTGACTCCTGGAATATCGCAATTATTCTACCATTGTTCGATCTTTGAATGCCCTGGTATAGATCCCCGATATTTCAATGATTTCTAGAGAGGACGAGTAGGAGGAGGACGAGGAGAAGGATGCACCACCACCACCATTGTGTGGGATGCTGGGAGATGGCACGGGACGGGACGGGATGGGACGGGACGGGATGGGAACCCTTCACCAACCCCCCCACTCCCTTCCCACCACAACACCACACTACCACCACCTTCACCCTCCCTCCCCATGCATTGTGACGGACGGGATGGGACCTGACGCGACAGGAGCTCCCCTCCCTACATTATGACAGAGGGAGGCGGCTGGCGACGGTGACCTGCCGAGACAGATGGCAACGGTTCGATGACGGTGACTCGAAGCCCCGGATGTGACGGAGATCGAGGCGTTGTCAGTCAGTCAGTCAGTCAGTCCTCTTGGGGGAAAAACCCTGGGTTCGAACCCCCCTGGGAAAACCCCGCATTCGAAGCCCCCTTGGAAAACCCCGCGTTCGAAACCCTTAGGAAAGCCCCGCATTCGAAACCCCTGAGAAAACCCCGCCTTCGAAACCCCCTGGGAAAACCCCGCCTTCGAAACCCCTGAGAAAACCCCGCATTCGAAACCCCTGAGAAAACTCCCGCATTCGAAACCCCTGAGAAAACTCCCGCATTCGAAACCCCTGAGAAAACCCCGCGTTCGAAACCCCTGTGGGGAGCCCCCGCGTTCGAAACTCCGTGTTCTTATAAGCTGAAATCCCATAAGGGTCACTTCCTCCACCTCCCCCCCCTCCAACACCTGCTTGAAGTTTCATTCCATCAATATTTTTTTTATTCTTTCCATTTCCTTCCTGAATCCGGGAACACACGTCGTCTGTCTTAACCTGGAAAAATCTCATTCGAGCCGTGAATCAAGTGATTTTAATCAAGTCTCCTCTTAATCGCCATTTGAGCCACCCCGAGTGCCGAGTGGGTCCTCGCCGAGTGGGTCCTCAAGCTTAATAATCTCAAAGTCTAATTGCAGTAACGCGGAGTGTCGATGCCATTGTCTGTGCTTTGCTGGCCCCTTCTCCTCCTCCTCCTCCTCCTCCGGTACACTTTGTTATTTAGCGCCTGGGCGAGCTGGAAATATGGGGTTTAGTGAGTTGGCGAATGGAACAATTACATGCGATCGTCACGCCCGACCGCATCCCCCCCTTCCCTGTCTGCTGTGGTCAGGCCATCCTGGAAAGGGGTTGAAGGTGATGTTCGGTGGGTGAGGGAGGGAGGGAGGAGAGGTCGATGGGCAGCTTTGAGGGAGATTAAGGGAGGGTAAACTGGGATGTAGGGGAGTAAGAGAGATTAGGGGAGCGTAGGACGAGAATAGGCAAGGCAAATATGATGGAGATTAAGAGGGGGAGGGGGGGTAAACAGTAGGATAGGTAAGGGAGAATGAAATCAGGATAGGCAAGGGTGAGGGATGTAGAGAAGGGATGAGAGAGGCTAAAGGAGGAGGATTTTGGGAGAATAGGGGGAGCGAGGTAGGGTGAACAAGGGTAGAGGCGAGTAATAGGGGGTGCGAGGTAGGGTGAACAAGGGTAGAGGGAGAGTAATAGATGAAAATGCGAATGGATGAATGAGCAACTGTGAGCGAGAGTAAAGCAAGATGGGAGAGAATGATGGAAAATAGAAAGATGGATGAGACTCAAACAGAAAGAATACATTACAAAGGTAATGATGAGTCATGTAAGATGAATGAGATTGGAGGAGAGAAGGATGAGAGAGAGAGAGAGAGAGAGAGAGAGAGAGAGAGAGAGAGAGAGAGAGAGAGAGAGAGAGAGAGAGAGAGTAGGAAAAGTAATAAGAATGTATGAGGGTGAAAAGAGGATAAAGGAGAAAGAACAAGGGTACGGGAGAGATAATGCAAGACGAGAAAAGCAGTGAGAGAGCAAGAATGTGAGAGAGGGTGAGTGAGGGTAAAGAGGAAGAGAAAGGTGAGAAATATAAAGAAGGATCAATTAGGCAGATGAAGAGGATATGAGGATAAAGAATAGTAAGGAAGAATGAGAGAATAAGAAGCAAAAGGGATTGAGATGAATTTTGAGGACGATAGATAACACAGAAGGAGGTGAAGAGGAGGAAGAATAAGAGCAATTAAAGATGAGAGAGAGGGTGAGTAAAGTGAGGAAATAGGGAGATGATGAGAGAGACTATATGAGAAATGATGGAAGGCATAAATCAGAATTTATCAGAGTATGAGTCGAGTGTTTGGTGAGAGAGAATATAGAACGAAGGGAAAAATGAGATGAGTGAGGATCGTGGAATAGACTTCACAAAACAAAAGAATGAGGAAAGGGAAAAATGAGATTGGTAGCACAGAAAAAGAAGAATGAAATACGATAAAGACAGAGCTGAAAGAACGAGAAAGAAGAGGAGGATAATGGGAAAAATGATGGAACGAGACGTGGAAGAGAAATGATAAGCTATAAAGTGATATAAGAGGATAAGGAGGAAGGTTAAGATATACCTAAAGGTGAGATAGAAAAGATTAGGGCAGATAAACCAAGTGGAGGGAAGAAAGACGTAAACCAGTTGGGGATAGAAGCAGTGAACTATGCTAAAGGAAAGATATAAGTGAAGCAAAATGAAGGATGATAGAGATATACGGTTATGTGAGCTTAGGTCGTAGGAGACGTGAAGTAAAGTGAAATAAGACATCAGAAGACGTGAGGAGAAAGAAAAAAAACAAGCAAGAAGTTAGATCATAGCTATAGAAAGATACGAGGTAGTGCGAATATGGAAAGAGAAGGAGGAATACGAAAAGGATGAATCGAGATGAATGAAGGTGGAAGGAGCCGAAGGAACTTACCTGGAGGGAGAAAACGAGAAAAGTAAAAGCCAAGCAAAAGAAAGAGGGTCACGGTCACCTTGATCTTGCAATCCTTAGGGTAAGAAAGGAGTAAAGACCCTCTCACGCGGGCCATTAACCCGCTCACAACGTCAACTCTAAATGGGTAAAAGACGCCCAACCCAGACTACAAGCATCTGTTAAGTGTGGTCTTTCAAACACGGCGATGGTGCCCACTACGGCCAGATTGGTGGTGTGAGTTTCTTTATCGTCCAAACAAGCGGCGATTGGTGTTGTCACCAGTGATCGACATCAGTTAACTACCTTTCTCGACGAGAGTGGTGTTGATGGTGATTAGTTAGTGTCAGCCATGAGCACAGTCAAGTTATCCTTTAGCTTGAGAGGTAACGTTCAGAAGGCGTCATTAGCTCACTCTTAAACAAGGCAGAGAGACGTCAAGAAGAGGTGACAGAATGATCACTGGAGAAGACGTTATCAATACGAGTGTATATATATATATACCCAAAAGTACGTTTATGACATAAAGGTAGTTTATAAATGACATAAACTGGAAGACAACACAGTAACTGCATACAATATACATGTCTAAAGACTTCTCTGACACTATTGGATGTTCAAGAGATGGTGGGGCCTCCACGAGTTTAAAGCTCCCTCACCGTACAGTAAAAACTAGTTATTATAAATAGTTGATAACATAAACACGTGTTACCGGACTCGGCCTGCGAGTGGTTACGTTGTAGGTGAAGAGTTTATGCTTGTTGTGGAACACCTCACTCCAAAGGAGTTCATCATTTTGCCTGATCTTGCTTAGAGTACAACAGTGATACTACAGGAGCCTTAGAAATGGGATGCTGGAGATCTATGATTCGTTAATCGTGTATATATATATATATATATATATATATATATATATATATATATATATATATATATATATATATGATATTATAAACATTTGTTTACATACACGCGTATACTAATTCATGCATCACTAAGTGAACTCATGAACACACATGAATATGCGATGATTCAAACAAACCCACGCGCTCCCAAAACATAGTCATACATAAACATGAAATACATTTACACAAAGGCACAAACCGAGCGGAAAAAGCAACGCGAGTACTGAAAACTCCCGCCAAACAAACACCACAAAGAACAATATTCAAATTATCAAACTGTCATGTGCATGTTCTCCCATGAATACTTGAGTACTCTACACTGCCCCAGGACAGTTGTGGCGGGAGGAGGAGTTAGTTGGGCGGATGGTGGTGCGGTGGTTGTTGGGTTGGTGGGCTAAGGAGCGGGGTCTACACCAAGTCACCACGTCCTGAATTTGGGGTACCTGGAAATACATACTCGAGAGAGTCAGTTTATGGGCTGCTGTAAGTGCTTGGGGAGAGACAGGGCGTTGGGACTGTCTCTTCCGTTGTTTTGAGTGAGATTCCCTCTCTTTCACTCTCCTTTTTTCCGTGTCTGAGAGGAATTTGTTCTTTGGACTCTATTTCTCATAAGGTTCGACTCTTAAGAAAACACGATTAGATTCTTCTTTCATTGTCGTTCTCCCCGTCCTCACCTTCTTTTTTCCCCCCACACACCAAGCCCTCGCCTCCCCCTCTCCTTCGGAGTGATGCAAGCGAGTGTGAGGTATGACCAGCCTCACGGTCACTATTGTTGTAATGTGGTTATAGACAGGTGTCCCCCATCCCAGAGCAGTGGACATATGACCCCTTGACTCCCTGGGAGCATGAAGGACCAAATGCCTGTGGTGGACGTGATGTGGTGGTGGTGATGGTGTGGTCTTGGACAGGAATATTTGGGTAAAGACATGATGGTTTATAACAATTTTCTCTGCCAGAGGACAATGAAAGTATCCCAAATTCCTTATTCTTTTGATAGGATTAAACAATGATCATTCCAGTTTGAGAAAATATATTCTATCGGATCCAAATTGAAGTATCCGAAATCTTTCATTGATATATCATTTAAGTTGGCAAAGAAATCATTCTAAAAAGTTAACGCCAAACCTTCTCTTGAGACCGAGAATCTTTCAGTTGTTTCATTTAGTGATGATTTCACTTTAGTTCCCAAGTTACTCAAATCCTATAATATGAACGTAGCCTCAACCATTAACAATACCATTAAGAATATCTTAATGAAAATAAATCGCTGGTTGTATTTACAGAATCCCTTGTAAAAGCTGTAATACGTCTTTCCAAGACTCGCATTTGCCTCCCTCACCACCCCATACATAAACAAATTGAACAGCCATGGTAACATCACACATCCCGAAGCCAGAGAGCTACTCTATTCCTACTCGAACTTATGCCTTACAACCTTGATAGAAACTTCTGACTGCTTCGACGGCTAATGACGGGAAACTGGTCAGCACTAATTATCCAAGATACGATGAGAAAAAATAGAGTAATGAACTACTGCCGAATGTTACCTGTGAAAGACCAATAACAGCTTCTGATAGTCTAAGTGCTGAACGGGCAGACAGACAGACAGACAGACACAGAGGATGTGTTTCACCCAGGGACAACACAGTAAAGTTAACCCTCCCCGTGAAAAGTATTCCAAGTAACGTAGAGAAAGCACTAAAAGCAAGGGGGAGGGAGAGAAAGAGTAAGCGTGCGCTGACACTCGGCGCTTGTCTTGCACGCTCTTAACATGGTAAAACATTTTTTCATGTCAGCACTGAACTCTTTTACCACCGACCAGAGGCGCTGTGTTCCTGTAAAGACTTTATCCCTTGGAGTGCGATGGTTACGTCCCTGATCACCACAAGCACGACCCTTGGGTGTATGACGGCCCGACCTTTTACCCCGACCTTGAAGGGTCAGGTAACAAAAATTATAGGAGAAAAATGACAAGAAAAAAAAAAAGAGGTTAGGAGGTAATACTTAAAAAAAAAAAAAAAAAAGGGTCTTATACCCGTCGTGCTGCTCGGAAGGCGTCGTGCACTCGCTTTTCAAAGGTCGTGCCGTCGTACATCGAGAGAGAGAGAGAGAGAGAGAGAGAGAGAGAGAGAGAGAGAGAGAGAGAGAGAGGCAATGACTATAACGAAATGCAAGATACTGAAACTTCGTTCACGTACCCATTTATAGAAGGAAAAAGACGAGGAGGAGGAGCAGGAGGAGGAGGAGGAGATACAATGTATGAAAAATCCGAAGGAAGCTAATAACTCGACGCTCAAGACACTGGGCGTGTCACGTCAGATCATTCCACGTACAAGACTGTCTGTGTGATATATGCTATGAAGACCCCCCTAAAAAAACGGGAAACCTTACTGACACTTCAAGGTCTAACTACAAGCCATGATTTCCGACCCTGAGGCCTCTCACGTCAGTGTAAGTTTCCCCTGTCACTTGTAGATCCTCAACTGGATTTTGTGTTATGGAAGTTACGGCTCTAAAGCCCTCCTGTGGAATGGTGAACGTCCTCTGACTCCCTTGTTCTGCCGATCGTCCGTCACATGTGAGATGCAGTAGTTACCTTAAGGTTCGTTCTACGCTGGTGCCCAAGTGTTCGGGTTAGTGTGGGCAAATTCTTCGTCCAAAGGTATACACCATACACCAGGCGACAGGATGTGTGGTTATGCATATCTCTTTCACACCGTCGTCAGTAGGGAACGGGAGTTGAAAGGATGAAGGTTTCAACTCCTGAAACCCATCGCTCTACTTAACAATGCAGAGAGATAGTTCACTGCTTTACCTCGACTCACCTGAACTTAGACAACATGTAATTAGATCAAAGGTGACCAAATGCTTCTCAACACTTGCAGTAGTAGTATCGGCACACACACACACACACACACACACACACACTCACAAGCGTAGGTCGAACCTGAGGGGATGAGTGAGTGGTGAGTTCACGAACCTGATGGGAAGAGTGAGTGGTGAGTTCATGGAGAATGTGTATGTCATGAGATCAGGAAAGATGAAGAGCAGGAGTGTTACTGATCCATAGGTCTTCATCTGTGGTGTTACAGTGACAGTCAGTCATGATGTGTGTCACGGGCCTGTTACATACCTATAACGCTAGTCACCTGTTGATACCTATACTGGCTTCTCTGATGGCGACAGTGGCACGTGAGTCTATTAGTCTATCAATCATGTATGCCATGATGTTGCATTGTATTACACTCCTTAATCCTGTAATTGTAAAGTCTTGAAATTCTGACCAAAGACCACGAAGGTAATTCTAAAGTAATCAGAGGAATCAATATTCTCGAGTACTTTATTGTTCATCACTTGCAGTGGTTTTGAAGATGGATTATTCTAATCTCCTGTCTACATGCTTCCAGTTTCGTCTCGGTTTATCAGTTGCTAGAATGATCTTTGTTCTGTGGCTGCTGCAGTAAGCTAATAAGAATGGACCAGAGACTCGCTTAGCAATAATGATGAGATTCATACATTTCTATATGAGTGCTTGGATCTCTCTCTCTCTCTCTCTCTCTCTCTCTCTCTCTCTCTCTCTCTCTCTCTCTCTCTCTCTCTCTCTCTCCTTTCATCATTATTTAACAAGGCAACCGCATCTCCTTTCCCTTTTGACCAGGTAAAGGTATATCTTTTTTTGTGGGAGAGGTCTCATTGTCTACCCCACTCCCTGCCACTCCAGTCTATATAGCATCTCCTTCCCTCTTCGTCTCTTTCCCTGGTCTTGAGCCGTCTGTTGGTACGTGAAATTTGCCGTCCCCTCGAGTGTGGGTCATAAAAGAGCCCTTCTTCCTGTGGCCGTTGAGGTTCTTACGACTTCAGCTGCAGGTCCCAAACCAGAGTAATGGCGACAAAGCCTCTCGGTTCCTCTGGAACCCCGCTGCCCCCCGAGGACGTCCTTCGGCAGAGCAGGGAAATGATGCTGTTGTTGTGGCACTGGACGAGGGGCGGCCGTAATGGATAAGCAGCAGAAACACGATATGAAATGATCAAAGTTGCTCGATGGCATGAATACCCCTCACTGACGGACGCAACCTTGAAACCACAACATTTGTTGTGATAAATGATTCGCCCTCACCGCTAACCCTAGTGGTTAAGTGCTAAACGCAGAGGGCGAATTCTAGCATGTTGTAGAGGCGCACTAAGAAGGTCTGAGCAGTTAGACGATCGTGTCTTATTTGGCTTTTAAGTAAAATGATATCACCTCTTGATAGCTAACTCTGGTGGTGGCTGCTATGAATTAATCTCGTCGAAGATAAAAGTCTATAATACTACGACTGTACTGTGAACGGTACTGTACTATGAACTGTAGTGTGTTTCAATCGTCTACGAAAACCAGCCCTTAACAAATAACTCTAGTGGCAACAGCTGCTGCTAAACACATCTGCACAATCCATTTCGTCCAAGCTACGAGCCCGTAATGCTGTGACTACGCGTAAAAAAAAAGGACGCGTACTCTGAGCGAATCCTGTGAAGAACCATCGCACCAGCGTCGGGCAACGAAAAGCTCCAACAATGAAAGCCTCTGGTACCCTGTCGGCGCCGGGTTCACACACAGGCTCCCTTCATCACAGCCAGTTTGTCATGTCAACAATGAAACGCCAGCGCAGCGGCCTCAGTCGCTAGGGGTGTTGCTGCATCCGCTCAAAATACTTCACCAGTTTGCATCACATTCGCGGAGTTATGTAAGTGGCGGGAGAGAGAGAGAGAGAGAGAGAGAGAGAGAGAGAGAGAGAGAGAGAGAGAGAGAGAGAGAGAGAGAGAGAGAGACGTATAAGGACTGTGATAAATCTGATGAATTAACACATAGCATATCACAGGGGTCAATACATGTTGCTCAAGAAATTAGCAAAACGACCTTTTGAGAGACTCGACATAGTGCCTAAACTTCTTAAAGCTCGATGGAACGACTCTTGAAGTCCGACCCTTGGGCTATGACGACCCTTGGCCTTTGACCAAGGGCACTGCGTCGTCATCAAACACCATACCGTCATCCTCAAGGGTCGTTGTTACCAACGCGCGTCCGAGAGAGCTGAGATCGCTTTCTTCCTCTGTAAACTCGCCTGCATAATAAACTACAAAACCAATATAGGAAAGCCTACACGGTTCACACCTTCGGCGAGAGCCTCTGACTTTCCACCCTTAAGACCCCGTCACACAAGGCCCTGTTTTTCCCATCACCTCCATCATGAGCCAGGGTTTACGACCCAGGAGCCGGTGGCCAGTAAGCTGACTCTCCTTTACCCAAGTCCTTGTGTTGATCGTTCGTCACATCTGGAATACTGTTCTTGCATCCACGTCCTCCCTACCAGGCAAGTGTCTGATCTTAACTAAACCTGGTTTTATATATACCTTTTTTATGACGTTATTTTTGCCATGTTTGTTTAATACGATATCCCTCACCTTTCGTTACTTTATTCTTGTACTGTGTATCGTATGTTGGTAAAGGGTCCTAAAGAAGATATCCCTTACCTTTTATCACTTTATTTACTTTTATAATATATATATATATATATATATATATATATATATATATATATATATATATATATATATGACCGTAGTATACCACATAATTCCAATCTATTCTATCATATATATATTCCCACGTATTCCCTGCGTGTCGTAGAAGGCGACTAAAAGGGGAGGGAGCGGGGGGCTGGAAATCCTCCCATCTCGTTTTTTCTTTTCTAATTTTCCAAAAGAAGGAACAGAGAAGGGGGCCAGGTGAGGATATTCCCTGAAAGGCCCAGTCCTCTGTTCTTAACGCTACCTCGCTAACGCGGAAAATGGCAAATAGTTTAAAAGAAAGAAAAAAAAAAAAAAAAAAAAAATATATATATATATATATATATATATATATATATATATATATATATATATATATATATATATCTCACCTTATGCTACTTTATTGTCTTGCGTTTTGTGTTATTGTGTGTTCCTTGCACGACATCCCTCCCGATTTTTTTGTGTCCGATCCTCAGCCTTTCTCGTGTCAGTAAGTAGCCGTCAAGGCCATACCATTACCCTAGAACTACAGCAGTGCACCGCAATAATGAGGTAATCTCTCTTAACTACAGCGTCTGAAATCCACCCCTAAAATAACCCCCTCACGTTGCCAGGTATTACATTTTCTTTTCACTCTTATTAACCTTGTGGAACATTTTTAGATGTTTCACGTGTGGGGGAGCTCGCTATGATTTCTGAATCCATTCTTTTTTTTTTTTTTTACCTCTTGATCTATCGACCGCGGGAAGTGATGACATAATTTTCACTTCTGTGGTATCGTAATATAAAGGTGATAGTCCAGTATAATTTACTTGTGTGGTCACAGAAGAAAATACGTAAAGAGAAAGTCTTACGGTAAAGACAAAAGACTGGGGACTCTGGTGTTTTGACATTTGCTGAGTTTGAATAATTCTCGCCTTCTGTATTTTGTATCTATTTGCAAAAAAAGGAGCAAAGGAAGGGGCCAATGGAGGATTTTTCCTCTCTCTCTCTCTCTCTCTCTCTCTCTCTCTCTCTCTCTCTCTCTCTCTCTCTCTCTCTATCTATCTATCTATCTATCTATCTATATATATATATATATATATATATATATATATATATATATATATACATACATATTCTAGCCTGAGCAAATTACCCATTTTATCGACCGACTCTTAGGGGTGGATGAACAGATGGGTTGAGTGTGGACCGACTCCCGCAACCAGGATTCGAACCTATGCGCTCCAACCCTGGGCAGCCCGTGAATGCGTCACGGTCAGAAACGCTAACCGCTACACCATGGAACTCCATATTCATAAAGCGAAAACACACACACACACACACACACACACACACACACACATAAAAGCATCTACTGAAAATTATAAAGTCGACCAGAAAACCAATAGCAGTACAGTATTGGAACATCGTGCCCAATAAACTCCACAAAGCTCGGTATTCACATCATCAAATTGTGGTGTGGGCTGGTCTATCGTACACACAGAAGCAGCGCTTCCGAGCCAGGGAGCAAGACGAGAAGGACATTGTAGGAGAGAAGGGAAAACGGGGTCTGGGGTGTGGTTGGGAGGTTAGCTGTTCTTCAGTTGTGTGTGTGTGTGTGTGTATATATATATATATATATATATATGTATATATATATATATATATATATATATATATATATATATATATATATATATATGCGTGCGAAAGAGAGACTTTTGGATGTTAATGTGCTGAGAGGTGCAACTGGAGGGTTGTCTGATCATTATCTTGTGGAGGCTAAGGTGAAGATTAGTATGGGTTTTCAGAAAAGAGGAGTGAATGTTGGGGTGAAGAAGGTGGTGAGAATAAGTGAGCTTGGGAAGGAGACCTGTGTGGGGAAGTACCAGGAGAGACTGTGTACAGAATGGAAAAAGGTGAGAACAATGGAAGTAAGGGGAGTGGGGGAGGAATGGGATGTATTTAGGGAATCAGTGATGGATTGCGCAAAAGATGCTTGTGGCATGAGAAGAGTGGGAGGTGGGCTGTTTAGAAAGGGTAGTGAGTGGTGGGATGAAGAAGTAAGAGTATTAGTGAAAGAGAAGAGAGAGGCATTTGGACGATTTTTGCAGGGAAAAAATGCAATTGAGTGGGAGAAGTATAAAAGAAAGAGACAGGAGGTCAAGAGAAAGGTGCAAGAGGTGAAAAAAAGGGCAAATGAGAGTTGGGGTGAGAGACTATCAGTAAATTTTAGGGAGAATAAAAAGATGTTCTGGAAGGAGGTAAATAGGGTGCGTAAGACAAGGGAGCAAATGGGAACTTCAGTGAAGGGCGTAAATGGGGAGGTGATAACAAGTAGTGGTGATGTGAGAAGGAGATGGAATGAGTATTTTGAAGGTTTGTTGAATGTGTCTGATGACAGAGTGGCAGATATAGGGTGTTTTGGTCGAGGTGGTGTGCAAAGTGAGAGGGTTAGGGAAAATGATTTGGTAAACAGAGAAGAGGTAGTAAAAGCTTTGCGGAAGATGAAAGCCGGCAAGGCAGCAGGTTTGGATGGTATTGCAGTGGAATTTATTAAAAAAGGGGGTGACTGTATTGTTGACTGGTTGGTAAGGTTATTTAATGTATGTATGACTCATGGTGAGGTGCCTGAGGATTGGCGGAATGCGTGCATAGTGCCATTGTACAAAGGCAAAGGGGATAAGAGTGAGTGCTCAAATTACAGAGGTATAAGTTTGTTGAGTATTCCTGGTAAATTATATGGGAGGGTATTGATTGAGAGGGTGAAGGCAGGTACAGAGCATCAGATTGGGGAAGAGCAGTGCGGTTTCAGAAGTGGTAGAGGATGTGTGGATCAGGTGTTTGCTTTGAAGAATGTATGTGAGAAATACTTAGAAAAGCAAATGGATTTGTATGTAGCATTTATGGATCTGGAGAAGGCATATGATAGAGTTGATAGAGATGCTCTGTGGAAGGTATTAAGAATATATGGTGTGGGAGGCAAGTTGTTAGAAGCAGTGAAAAGTTTTTATCGAGGATGTAAGGCATGTGTACGTGTAGGAAGAGAGGAAAGTGATTGGTTCTCAGTGAATGTAGGTTTGCGGCAGGGGTGTGTGATGTCTCCATGGTTGTTTAATTTGTTTATGGATGGGGTTGTTAGGGAGGTGAATGCAAGAGTCCTGGAAAGAGGGGCAAGTATGAAGTCTGTTGGGGATGAGAGAGCCTGGGAAGTGAGTCAGTTGTTGTTCGCTGATGATACAGCGCTGGTGGCTGATTCATGTGAGAAACTGCAGAAGCTGGTGACTGAGTTTGGTAAAGTGTGTGGAAGAAGAAAGTTAAGAGTAAATGTGAATAAGAGCAAGGTTATTAGGTACAGTAGGGTTGAGGGTCAAGTCAATTGGGAGGTAAGTTTGAATGGAGAAAAACTGGAGGAAGTGAAGTGTTTTAGATATCTGGGAGTGGATCTGTCAGCGGATGGAACCATGGAAGCGGAAGTGGATCATAGGGTGGGGGAGGGGGCGAAAATTCTGGGAGCCTTGAAAAATGTGTGGAAGTCGAGAACATTATCTCGGAAAGCAAAAATGGGTATGTTTGAAGGAATAGTGGTTCCAACAATGTTGTATGGTTGCGAGGCGTGGGCTATGGATAGAGTTGTGCGCAGGAGGATGGATGTGCTGGAAATGAGATGTTTGAGGACAATGTGTGGTGTGAGGTGGTTTGATCGAGTAAGTAACGTAAGGGTAAGAGAGATGTGTGGAAATAAAAAGAGCGTGGTTGAGAGAGCAGAAGAGGGTGTTTTGAAATGGTTTGGGCACATGGAGAGAATGAGTGAGGAAAGATTGACCAAGAGGATATATGTGTCGGAGGTGTTGGGAACGAGGAGAAGAGGGAGACCAAATTGGAGGTGGAAAGATGGAGTGAAAAAGATTTTGTGTGATCGGGGCCTGAACATGCAGGAGGGTGTAAGGAGGGCAAGGAATAGAGTGAATTGGAGCGATGTGGTATACAGGGGTTGACGTGCTGTCAGTGGAGTGAATCAAGGCATGTGAGGCGTCTGGGGTGGACCATGGAAAGCTGTGTAGGTATGTATACACGTGTGTGGACATGTGTATGTACATGTGTATGGGGGGGGGGGGGTTGGGCCATTTCTTTCGTCTGTTTCCTTGCGCTACCTCGCAGACGCGGGAGACAGCGACAAAGTATAAAAAAAAAAAAAAAAAAAATATGTGTGTATGTGTATCCTTTGCACTTTAAAACGCAATATGCAATAAACGTAATATCGTAGCGCCAAAAAGTTGAATGTTTGCATTATTAAGGAAACGTCCAGTGGACCTCTCTCTCTCTCTCTCTCTCTCTCTCTCTCTCTCTCTCTCTCTCTCTCTCTCTCTCTCTCTCTCTCTCTCATGGTTTGCTGGATGCTGCGTGTTAGATTCTTGCCCACCCTCGGGGATGGCTTTACCCTGCCCAAGAGAGCTATAGCCACTGATGGACTCTTGAACATGGTCATACTTTACCACACTTGGCATACAGATCGGTACACACTGAATTTCCCTTTGTGTTCTCCATTCCTCTCATCCGGTTGCTCTCTCTCCTCTCTCTCTCTCTCTCTCTCTCTCTCTCTCTCTCTCTCTCTCTCTCTCTCTCTCTCGTGTTATCTTTATTTTTTCCCGTCCGAAGCATGCTTACGTCCACATATATATATTGTCTTGAGATTGTGATAGGCTTTGACTTTGGGGGAGGTCATACACTCCACAATTGTGTCATACATGCACTCATGATTAGGCTGCTTTGACTTTGGGAGGTCATACACTCCACATTTGTGTCATACATACACTCATGATTAGGCGATCATACCTCCTCACTTGAGTCGTCATTCACTCTCACTTTGGTCGTCATGTACTCTCACTCGAGTCGTCATACAGTCACATGGTTCTTCATGTGTTCTTTTCATTTGGGACATTAAAGACGTTCTCTCTCTCTCTCTCTCTCTCTCTCTCTCTCTCTCTCTCTCTCTCTCTCTCTCTCAGACAAGAAAGATTGGGAATCAAGACAGATTATCTCTGTCATCTCTCTGTCCTCCAAAGGGCAACCCTTCGTCATGGACCATCAAAGTCCCCTGTTATCTATGTCCATCCCTGTGTGTTGTACTCCTTGTGTCGCCCAAACTACAGAGAAATACACTGAGCAAATTGGGCTTCACACGGGGTTAAAGATTCATGGAGATACGGGTTCCCGGAGTGTGTGTGCAGAAGAGGCTATTGTACCAACACATCACTGTGCTCAGTGGGGTCAGAAAGAGGCTCACTATTCCACCCCTTGGATCTGAATGACAGCATCGCTTCTGGGCTCCTGGAGGCAAAAGCAACCACCACGTTGTGCTTCAGGTATATAAATACGTTTCTAGTGACGATATACATTTTTTTTTTCATTCTAAGCTAAAAGGAGACACAGAAATCGGGTAACAGAAAATGTAAGGATAGGGGGGATATGTCTGAATCGCGAAATTTCACTAAAATAAATACATACAGGAAGGTTGACAATTAAAAACGCTAAGGGTTCACCGTTGTTATAACGGGATTTTCTGAAATCGACAGTGAGAGTCGAAAGGGGGGGTAAAAGCCATATGGGATACAGAGACGAGAGTTCAATGGGAAGTACCAGCAAGCAAAGGAAAACAAAGACACAAGACTTACAAAGGGATAAGTTTAGGGAGAACATCAGCCAGGCAGCGCGAAAGAGGAAGAGAATTGGAAGACAAGAATGCAGTAAAAAAAAAAGTATTGATGGTAAAACACATTTCCAATTTGTGAACTTTGTGTGTGTGTGTGTGTGTGTGTGTTTTAATTCTGCCTGTTTTTCTGTCTGTGTAATCATGTGTCATTGTTTATTTGTAATCACTTATCTATACTGAAGACGGAGAGAGTTTTGCACTTGACAGGCACCATCTCGTCTGTGTGTGTGTGTGTGTGTGTGTGTGTGTGTGTGTAAACCTATAAGAAGCAGTAACACAAGAGTTTAGACTTAGGTTCTCCTACATCACGAGCAGGTACAGAGCTTAAGCAAGAATGTTTCCGGAAGGTCTTCTGTTTACGAGGTAACTTCACAGGGCTTGATGACACCCCGCAAAAATCCTTTCAGGATACTCGAGCATTTCTGCAGCCCCCTTGCCACACGGTGCGCCACCACCGCAAGAAATCTCACAACATCGTAGAGCTCATAGTTTACTTTATGATAATTAGCCAAATACGTATGTTAATTGATCTTTTAAGGTCGATGAACGTAACAGCCTTTAAAGTACATGAACGTGAGACGATTAGCCTTACGGTCAACGAACGTGATTGCCTTTTACGTACGTGAACGTGAGACGAACAATCAAAAAGTCGAGTCTGATATTATCTGGTCCGTGACGTGGAGGAAGGAACACTCTATGAATGAAGGGTCGAGGTGGCTAGAGATGTGCAGTTGTGTTCGCATGAATGTCCAGGTTCGATGCTGGCTGTATGTAGCCCCGTTACCGCACTAAAAGTGGGGGGAAAAAAATCTCTACAGCATACCAGAAATGCGTGACCCATCGTGATTTCACCGACCCCCCCCTTCCCTCGTAGCTTTCTCCTCAACTGGGGGTTGATGTGGGGTGGAGGTGGGGGGCCGCGGTCTAGCCAGCCCAGGAGGTCTCTCTCTCTCTCTCTCTCTCTCTCTCTCTCTCTCTCTCTCTCTCTCTCTCTCTCTCTCTCTCTCTCTCTCTCTCTCTCTCGCATCGTTTATTAAATTTTTTCTTCCTCTCACAATTCTTCTCTTTTTTTCACACGCACCACGTACACACACACGCACACACACACACACACACACACACACACACACACACACACTCACAAGAGCAGAACAGCGTTCGAGCAAAGTAGCATTTTCTTCGCAATTTTCAGAATTGTCGTTTCTAGTCTTTCTTCTACATCTTGCTCGCTGACCCCTAGTGAATCTCCTTCCTTTCTGAATGTTCTTTATTCTAGTGTCTTTTCTTTTATTTCTTTCTCATGAATGGAAGTTTCCTACCACCTTTTTCGCCTCTATCATTATCTCCTAAGGGGACTTGCCAATAAGTCCCATTCCATTTAGGGATTGACTGTTTTTCTTTGAGGTGGAACTTTGCATTCCATTGTCCTTAAAGTTCGAAGCTTTTAGGTGAGCAGAGGTTTATCTCAGCCAGGTCAGGGGAGGAGGGAGGGGATTTGTGGAGGAAAAAGGGGAAGGACGAGAATTGAGAGTGGGGGAGGATAGACGTGCCTGGGAGTGGAGAGAACGTCTATGGGGAGCTAGAAGGGCGAGTGGTGGTGAAGACGATGGTGGTGGTGGTGGTGGAGATGGTGTTGAAGACGATGGTGGTGGTGGAGATGGTGGTGAAGACGATGGTGGTGGTGGAGATGGTGGCGATAGTAAGTGGGAGAGAGAAAGAGGGGACAAGATGAGGACTGTGTGGGAGTAGGTTCACACCAACAGTTTTTGGTATACCTCACCTTGAAAAAGACGGGAGGTGTTGGTCGTGCATGGACGGTGGGAGAAGGGGGTGTAGATTGCACTTGGGCTGATAAGGTGAGGGAGAGAAACGCTGTTGAAGGTGATGGAACGCAGACGTGGGGGGAAGAAGAGGAAGAGGAGGTCAGAGAGACGTTGTAAGATAAGAGATTATGAGGTGTCAGTAGGGAGGACAAAATAGAGGACACTTGAGGAGGTAGCCAATTCTTTAATCTACCTTGCAGTTCAAGGAGAGTGAAGTGTGTGTGTGTGTGTGTGTGTGTGTGTGTGTGTGTGTGTGTGTGTGTGTGTGAAAAATGTTCGCGGTGGAAGTGTGTGTAAGAGAGGGGTATGATTTGTTAAAAGTATAGAGGCGAACATGTGACTAAGTATATCTAAGGACGCATACATGCTGAATTATCAAGCATTGTAGAAGCTGAATGTGTGGATACAGGGTGTAGGTGTAGAGATGTGAAGTGATGAATACCTGAGAATACTATATTTGGAGGGGGTAGGTGTCAGTATGTGTGTGTGTACCAGAACGCGTGGTCTAGATAGATTGTAAAGTGCACTGATGTGAAGACATTGAGATGTGAGAAAATTCATAATACATGAAGTCGCAGGCGTGAGTCTAAGCGTAGATGCTGTAGACCTAGTGGGTGTAAGTGTAGGTGTAATGAAAGTCTGGTGAGAGGGTATTTGTGCGCGTGGAGATGCGTGCGTTTAGGCGATGTGAGCGAGACAAAGGCTTATTACTTCGCGGGGCGAGGGAACTCGGCGTGCGTGAAGAGTCTCGAGGGTGAGTGAGGTTCGACATGCACATAGGAGGAGGATGGGAGAGCGTGGTAACAGAGTAAGAGGGAGGAGATGGATGAGGGTGTGTGTGTGTGGCAGTGGTGTATGGGATAGGGGAAGCAGGTGGGTGTTACGGAAGGGGAATGAGAAAGTGGAAGCGGTGTGGTTCTTTTGCTTATTAGCATAATTTCTAATTAATTATACAAACCCAGGACCTCCCTCCCCCTGTTCTGAAGGTCCTGCAGTATCGAAACTACAAAGCCACTCAGAGGCAAGGGGAATGATGGGTTCTACTGGAGCGAAAAGTTCTCTGGTGAGATTACACTCCTTTTCATCCAATGTAGATGGTTCAGCAGCGATGAAGATAACTTATTACTGATGATGCTACAATAAAAAGAGGAGTCCGATAACACCACGTTTTAGCACACACACACACACACACACACACACACACACACACACACACACACACATATATATATATATATATATATATATATATATATATATATATATATATATATATATATATATATATATATATGTGTGTGTGTGTGTGTGTGTGTGTGATAGACAGATATGGATATGTCAATATGAATCCGCTGACAAGCGAATTTGGTTTTTCAAATTCCTTCAAGTTCCGTTTTGTAAACAAATTGAAGAACTGTGAACTTAGCCTACTAATCAATTATCAACACTTGAACATAGGACCAGTGATGATGGTATATATTGTAACTGTAGTGTCTTAAGTCCCTATGTATGGTTGGGAGAGCTTGTGATATGTACAGAGGTCAGGAGGGGCTGTTGTGAACTTGTGCACAAAGCCCCCATCGAGACAGCACAAATAACCCATCAAGCAACAACCCGGAATTTTACTGAAAGAACACAGGGATTAGGAAGGGTGTATATGTGATGCTGGTCATCCGTCACCACCCACAGAATAACAAGGCTAGAGCTAACCACTGGTTTACCCAAAGGTCGTTTTCTTTAAGAAAAGAAGAAAAGAAAATCAGGAGCGATGTAGATAGAAAAAAAATGAATCATAACCAAAAGTTCTTGAGTTTAAAGAGATGCTTCTCCTCGCTCATCTCAAATGGGTAGTGTAAGGTTCTACCCCATTGTGGATCTGAGCTGGAGCCACATCCACCTCACTTACACAGTCTATAGCCAGCAGACACGTCTCTCTCTCTCTCTCTCTCTCTCTCTCTCTCTCTCTCTCTCTCTCTCTCTCTCTCTCTCTCTCTCCTCCCCACATAGAATGAGTACTTGGGGAGGAAATATTATCAAGTCTTAGAAGAGCGGGTCATTCCTTCTACCAAAGGAGCGTTTGTAAGACTAGGAAATTTCTTTTTCTTGGAGGATCACCGAAAAACTGAACAGCTGTGTGGGTGTTGCTCGAAACTTTACAAGATGAATGTTCTTAGAAACAGAAAACTGAAATGGAGAATTTCAAGAGAATGTGAATTCCCTTTGTACGTGGGACTCAAGTATTCTTGAATGACCTTAGTATGTGTGTGTGTGTGTGTGTGTGTGTGTGTGTGTGTGTGTGTGTGTGTGTGTGTGTGTGTGTGATGACCTGTTTGTCATTATTGTTGTTGTACGTGGAAGGAGTTCTACACTCGTGGAGCCTCTTGCCTCGAACTTTACTTAGTCTTGTACAACTTTGTATGTTTCTGTGTGCCGTCCACATACATAATCTTATCAATCAGTTTATTCCATTCGTCTACTTCTGTTTTTTCTCCATAAAAGAACTTCTTTATATCTTTCTATACATTGTATTTGCTTGATATCATAGCATGGCCTTTGATTGTTCTGCGACTGTCTCTTTCAGAGAATTGTTCCCAGGTGACTGCATTAATCTGGTCTAAAATCTTAAAGGATTTCATTAGATCACCCGTTACTGTTCACTCTTCCATGATGGGGGCAAAATTTAAAGCCTGTGATCTTCTCCTGTAACTCAAGCCCTCTTAATCCTGGTTCCACCTTTGTTGTCCTCCTCTGGAGCCCGTCTCTCATTACTTTATGCTTCTTAAAGTACCTCCAGCAAATCTCAAATGTGAATAGATTGCTAATCATTTCCTTATTCATGCTCTTGAATACGATTGTAATATCTGCAGGGAAACAGTTTGTCGTCGTCTTCTACATATTCCCTAAAGGGGAACACGAGCAGCAGGTTAGTAACAATGTAGCATTCCAAGGCCCTTTACATACAGGTGTGTGTGTGTGTGTGTGTGTGTGTGCGTGTCCTCTATTCACCTGTCAGGTCCTGACTGGTGATCCACCCACACAAGTCCACATGGTAGGTGGTGAGGAATTATCGTCCCATCTATACTGCCAGATCATTGAAGAATTGTCCAGCCTCCCATGTTTACCTGCCAGGCCCTGCCTGATGATCCCGCCATCACTCCCAGGTCGTGATGAATGGTCTCTTGACCCCCTGAGACTACCAAGAGTTCTGGGATATCATCCTTTATCTTATCAGTTCTTACTGGTATCTTTTCTTATCAAATGCAGTTCTTTATTGCGTATTTGAGGTCCGTTTTCTTTTCTCTTTTCATTCCTCCTTCACATTCTAATGATGCTTCATCACTTCACACTGAATGCAATCTCAAAAATATACACTGTTCGTAGGGTGCATACCTTTATATCTTATACCATGATTATATGTCATTTTCAATTATGAGATTGAAATATCAACAGGCGTAAAAAGCATTTAAATGATCACAGAGTAATAAGGGTCTGTGGCATAAATGGCAAGGGGTATAGTGAGATAGTTATGACTAGACTTAGGGAAGATAAGATCGATAACGTATGTGTAATATCTGGCGTGCACAAATCATTCGAATGATGCAGGGATTAAGAGAGTCTCAAAATTTACGATGATTTGGCCTTGTGGGACGTATGGCAAAGGATCATAGGGTGAGCAAAGACGCAAGGAGGAGAGATAGATCCCGTAGGTGATGGACAGATGAGGTGAGGTGTTTGACTACGGCAACGGGTATTACAGATGTGAAGATGTTTGAGGAACAATTTGCAATCCTTGACAGCGTAGGCAGTTTCTGTATGCAGATGGTATAAAAGGTGAGGCCATGGTATTAATGATAATTACACATAAAGTAACAATTACAAACACACACACACACACACACACACATACAAATATATACGTATGAAGGTTCATGTTTCCCCATATCACACTGAGCTTAGGTTAACAATGTGTACAATGGGGAGTACGTGGGTGGAGCATATAACAGGAGACGTGAAGGGATATATGACGAATTTCAGTGTAATACATGCAAGGAACATCCATGCTCCTTCCTATGGAACTGAGAAGGAATCTGATATGAGATCTGATCCTACTATGTATTATTCTATCAATACACAAACTCCCGTATCAACATCTCGACTTTCTATATGAATCCTCACGTGCCATGTGTCTGACACACTCTCGTATAGTCCCTCTTTGCCTGTATATGTATCCATACTAATTTTCATACATTGTTTCAATAGCCTGTTTCTGTACGAAGGCAATTTCCTCCCTGTCGAGTAAATCTGGATAATCGCCTTAAAATAGTAATGGGCTTACACCTTCGCCGGCGCCATCGCATATGACAGGGTTGCAGCAGTCGAATTTGAGACCCCGAGAGGTTCACTAAATGAAATCAGAATCGGTGAGTTCTTTTATTACCTTCTGATTCGTGTCACGAGTCAGTGTGACGTTAATATACTGACGAAATACATGCGATGGACGAGTTTGTTTATGGAACTTTATTTATCATTGTGTGTGTATATATATATATATATATATATATATATATATATATATATATATATATATATATATATATATAGTGTGTGTGTGTGTGTGTGTGTCCTTTTATCTTAGTCTTCCTGCCAGTTCATACTTACCCGCGAAAAGAGGGTAGCGCCAGGAACAGGCGAAGAATGGCCTCATTTGCTCACATCCATCTGAACAGTACTGTTCATACTACTGCGGCATCAAATGCACCCATCCTTCCTCTCAGAGATAGTAACCTTTTTCTTCCGCACATTTCTCACTGCATCCAGGAGCGCAGCCTCCTCGCCCACCAATGGCTCACTTCAGCTCTCGTAATTCTTCCATCCGCTGCCATATCCACTCCTGGGAATCTAGAAGACTTCATGTCCTTCAGGTTTTCTCCTTTCAAATTCCCACTCAAATCAGACTTTCTCTCTCAACCACTCTGCTGAACCTCATTACCTTATTCTTACTCAAAATAACTTTCAACTTCCTCTTTCTATATACCACTCAAACACCTGCTTCTACTATTTCTCACTCGAGTCTGCCACCAGGCACTTGTCATCTGCAAACACCAACTGACTCATCTCCCTGCCCCTCCACCCCATACTACACCATACGGGAGATCGAACCCTCTCTCCAAGACCTTCACATTTAAGTCCCTCACCTCCCCTCATTCATGGGGAGATTGAATAGCCATGATGATATCTCACGCCATTGCCACACAACGAACTGAACCTAGTATAACTTATCCTCAACCCTCACTACTCGCAAGCAAGTCTTACTGCCCGAGTTGCCGTTATCGTCAGCAAGTTTGGGCGGTGAGAGTAGTGATGATCTTTTATTCTGACATTACCGACAAGAATCAGAAGTACACCGCGTTTCGAGCGTCATATGCAGACCTGCTCAGCCAAAAGGAAAGAGTGAGAGAAGAATCTATCGTCAATGAATAACGAAGGAATAACAGTAAGTGACTTAAACAATCCAAGTGTTAAGTTGCAATACATTAACAGGTGATCAAGAGAGTTATAGACTAACTAACTTCACTGAAGACACCCCCACCCACCCCCTCTAAATAGCAATGGATCTGTTCTGGCTCACTGCTGCATAGAAGAAAACGAGGGTCGCTGTTACATTTAGCGGCAAACGACCGCACGGAAAAATGCAACGATCATGATTACATCTATTGCCCACGACTGCATATAAGATGCCACGGGGGTTGCACTGATCACCTTCGACTCTATACCAGATGCCATGGAGTTACATTCATCGCCCACAGCTGCATATAAGAAGCCCATAGTTACATTCAACACCCTCCATGGCATATAAAAAGCCAATGGGTTACATTTATCGCTCAAGATGGCATACAAGATGCCACTGAGTTACACTTATCGCCCACGACGGCATAGAAGAATGCCACGATTTGAGTTACGTTTATCGCCCACGAACGCCAGAGGTCCAAATCAAAATATACGAGAAACAGTTCTGCTCACATGGACTCAAAACTCCGCTGCATTAATTCTCAGTTCTCAGCAAAAAAAATCCACCTACTGTTTTCTCATTTTCCTCGCGTCATGAATGTGTCAGTTCCTCGATAACCACGGCATTTTCTTTTCCGAACAAGAGGAGGCAATAGATGTATGAATAAACAGGTGGAAAGGAAAAGTGAAAAAAATTTCCGTGAAAACATCTTCGCAGGAATGCATTTGATTGTGAACGTCGTGTATGTGAAAGATTGAGACACGCCATCATTCGATACATTCTACTAAAATTTTAATTTGATTTAGATAAATTTCCTTGGATTAATCTTCACGAAATGGACAGTAATCAAGGATCTTGATAATCATTGATCCTCTTTGAAATACCCTTCAACTAAATCCACTAAATAGACTTGACTCGTTTTCTCGTATACCATCCAAATATTTCATTGAATAATCACAATTACATTCATAAATCAATTATTTTCTTATTCAAGTTCTTGTTTTACGAAGCTTGAAAATCCGCACAGACGAAAATTCTCCCATGATTCATATCTTCGCCTTTTCAATTCCTCGTTTTTTTTCGGTGAGGTTTTTAAAAAAAAAAAATTTGTGTGTGTTCTGTCTGAAGTGGTGGATTGGCATTTTAATGCGAAGCAATGTTAGAGATAAAATGGATCATCCGCGGTCATATACATATATATATATATATATATATATATATATATATATATATATATATATATATATATATATATATATATATATATATTATATATATATACACACACACACACACACACAGAAAGGGAGAGAGACATTGATAGGTAGATAGAAAGATGGATAGATAGATGTATCACGGATAGATTGATAGAAATTTATCTATAATTACCCTAGGACCTCTTTAGGAAAGAAGCCTGGTGTTTCCCTCCATATACTGGTTTGGATGCGAGTCTTAGAGAACTTCCAGGAAGTGGAGTGTTTAGGCAAGTGAGAATGGACGTAACAGCTGTTGGAATCATGGAGGCTTACGTGGCCCATAGTGATGGGTGATGGGGCATTGGTCCTGGATGCAGCGAGAGCAAAGACGGGTATGTAGGATGGTAGGTATAATTGGCCCCAACTGTACTGGCTGGGTTCGAGTTGTGGGCCCTGAGGGAAAAAGGAACGAGGAAGAGGGAGGTTGTGTTCGATTTGAAGTTCTTGAGAAAGACATATGGCGTAAAGAGAGTCGATCGTGAAGGGACCGACATTGTAAGAGAGACAGAGAGAGAGAGAGAGAGAGAGAGAGAGAGAGAGAGACGTGTGGTGGGAAGCAGAGTATGTTTGACAGCGCTAAAAAGGGTATGATGAATTGGTGTGGACATATGAGTGAATGAAGAGACATTTACTAAGAGGATATGTGCGTCAGATGGAGAGGGAGAAAGGGAAGTACTTACTTACGAGTACTTATGACAAGATTTTGCGAAAGAACGGAGAGTTAGTGCTCATCCTAGCAATATCTAGAGCTACAAAGAACGTGTCATGAGTCACGTGTCATATGAGTCAAGTGTTGCCAGGTATTGTCTCTGTGAGATGGAGACATTGTAGGTGTTTCTGGGCTGAATGCCAACAGCCCACTTGTGAGTGAGGCAAAAGAGAAAGACTAACTACATGAACGCGATGGAGTGAAACCTGATATTAACCGACGCTTTGACTGACAGCGTAGCCATCACTAACACCCCTCAACACCTCCACCCACACCCCCAACACCAGACCGAGATAAAGATAGTAGGGTAGTGTGAAAGAGGCTTTGAGTTATTGGAGCCTTGATATGCAGGAGGGTGAGAGACGTGCATGGAAAGAGCGAATTAGAGCGATTTGATATACAGGGGATGACATGATGTCAGTGGGTTGAACAAGGGTGCATAAAGTAGTCAGGGGAAGCAACGGAAAGGTTCGTGGGACTTGGTTGTGGATAGGTGGGCACATTATACATGACAGTTATTGAGATGGATGTGAACAGATAAAGCCATTCTTGTTCTGTTCAGGGGCTCGTTCGCCAGGCAGAAACGACGAACTAGTGTGATATATATGAATAAACACACGAACACACACACAATACATATATATATATATATATATATATATATATATATATATATATATATATATATATATATATACATGTGATAGTGATGGGTGATTTGAATGCAAAGGTGAGTAATGTGGCAGTTGAGGGAATAATTGGTATGCATGGGGTGTTCAGTGTTGTAAATGGAAATGGTGAAGAGCTTGTAGATTTATGTGCTGAAAAAGGACTGATGATTGGGAATACCTGGTTTAAAAAGCGAGATATACATAAGTATACTTATGTAAGTAGGAGAGATGGCCAGAGAGCGTTATTGGATTACGTGTTAATGGACAGGCGTGCGAAAGAGAGACTTTTGGATGTCAATGTGCTGAGAGGTGCAACTGGAGGGATGTCTGATCATTATCTTGTGGAGGCTAAGGTGAAGATTAGTATGGGTTTTCAGAAAAGAAGAGTGAATGTTGGGGTGAAGAAGGTGGTGAGAGTAAGTGAGCTTGGGAAGGAGACCTGTGTGAAGAAGTATCAGGAGAGACTGTGTACAGAATGGAAAAAGGTGAGAACAATGGAAGTAAGGGGAGTGGGGGAGGAATGGGATGTATTTAGGGAATCAGTGATGGATTGCGCAAAAGATGCTTGTGGCATGAGAAGAGTGGGAGGTGGGCTGTTTAGAAAGGGTAGTGAGTGGTGGGATGAAGAAGTAAGAGTATTAGTGAAAGAGAAGAGAGAGGCATTTGGACGATTTTTGCAGGGAAAAAATGCAAGTGAGTGGGAGAAGTATAAAAGAAAGAGACAGGAGGTCAAGAGAAAGGTGCAAGAGGTGAAAAAAAGGGCAAATGAGAGTTGGGGTGAGAGACTATCAGTAAATTTTAGGGAGAATAAAAAGATGTTCTGGAAGGAGGTAAATAGGGTGCGTAAGACAAGGGAGCAAATGGGAACTTCAGTAAAGGGCGTAAATGGGGAGGTGATAACAAGTAGTGGTGATGTGAGAAGGAGATGGAATGAGTATTTTGAAGGTTTGTTGAATGTGTCTGATGACAGAGTGGCAGATATAGGGTGTTTGGGTCGAGGTGGTGTGCAAAGTGAGAGGGTTAGGGAAAATGATTTGGTAAACAGAGAAGAGGTAGTAAAAGCTTTGCGGAAGATGAAAGCCGGCAAGGCAGCAGGTTTGGATGGTATTGCAGTGGAATTTATTAAAAAAGGGGGTGACTGTATTGTTGACTGGTTGGTAAGGTTATTTAATGTATGTATGACTCATGGTGAGGTGCCTGAGGATTGGCGGAATGCTTGCATAGTGCCATTGTACAAAGGCAAAGGGGATAAGAGTGAGTGCTCAAATTACAGAGGTATAAGTTTGTTGAGTATTCCTGGTAAATTATATGGGAGGGTATTGATTGAGAGGGTGAAGGCATGTACAGAGCATCAGATTGGGGAAGAGCAGTGTGGTTTCAGAAGTGGTAGAGGATGTGTGGATCAGGTGTTTGCTTTGAAGAATGTATGTGAGAAATACTTAGAAAAGCAAATGGATTTGTATGTAGCATTTATGGATCTGGAGAAGGCATATGATAGAGTTGATAGAGATGCTCTGTGGAAGGTATTAAGAATATATGGTGTGGGAGGCAAGTTGTTAGAAGCAGTGAAAAGTTTTTATCGAGGATGTAAGGCATGTGTACGTGTAGGAAGAGAGGAAAGTGATTGGTTCTCAGTGAATGTAGGTTTGCGGCAGGGGTGTGTGATGTCTCCATGGTTGTTTAATTTGTTTATGGATGGGGTTGTTAGGGAGGTAAATGCAAGAGTTTTGGAAAGAGGGGCAAGTATGAAGTCTGTTGGGGATGAGAGAGCTTGGGAAGTGAGTCAGTTGTTGTTCGCTGATGATACAGCGCTGGTGGCGGATTCATGTGAGAAACTGCAGAAGCTCGTGACGGAGTTTGGTAAAGTGTGTGGAAGAAGAAAGTTAAGAGTAAATGTCAATAAGAGCAAGGTTATTAGGTACAGTAGGGTTGAGGGTCAAGTCAATTGGGAGGTGAGTTTGAATGGTGAGAGGCTGGAGGAAGTGAAGTGTTTTAGATATCTGGGAGTGGATCTGTCAGCGGATGGAACCATGGAAGCGGAAGTGGATCATAGGGTGGGGGAGGGGGCGAAAATTTTGGGAGCCTTGAAAAATGTGTGGAAGTCGAGAACATTATCCCGGAAAGCAAAAATGGGTATGTTTGAAGGAATAGTAGTTCCAACAATGTTGTATGGTTGCGAGGCGTGGGCTATGGATAGAGTTGTGCGCAGGAGGATGAATGTGCTGGAAATGAGATGTTTGAGGACAATGTGTGGTGTGAGGTGGTTTGATCGAGTAAGTAACGTAAGGGTAAGAGAGATGTGTGGAAATAAAAAGAGCGTGGTTGAGAGAGCAGAAGAGGGTGTTTTGAAATGGTTTGGGCACATGGAGAGAATGAGTGAGGAAAGATTGACCAAGAGGATATATGTGTCGGAGGTGGAGGGAACGAGGAGAAGAGGGAGACCAAATTGGAGGTGGAAAGATGGAGTGAAAAGGATTTTGTGTGATCGGGGCCTGAACATGCAGGAGGGTGAAAGGAGGGCAAGGAATAGAGTGAATTGGAGCGATGTGGTATACAGGGGTTGACGTGCTGTCAGTGGATTGAATCAAGGCATGTGAAGCGTCTGGGGTAAACCATGGAAAGCTGTGTAGGTATGTATATTTGCGTGTGTGGACGTGTGTATGTACATGTGTATGGGGGGGGGGTTGGGCCATTTCTTTCGTCTGTTTCCTTGCGCTACCTCGCAAACGCGGGAGACAGCGACAAAGTATAAAAAAAAAAAAAAAAAAAAAAATATATACATGTATATATAATTCCCATATTCCATCATTAATAATAATATGCAGTAATTACCCTGAAGTCATGCTTTGCCAGAGCGATAGAGACGGTTCGCTGCACCTTAACACCAGCCATATAGAGAAACAGTCTCATAAATACTGGGGAAGGTTAGACCAAGAAATTCATTCCCTCAGACGATGACTTCCAATCTCCAATATATAGATAAGGAATGCTATTGGGATTCATATACACACACTCACTAATGAAACACTCTCACTCAAACAAATTTCTATATAATGAAAACTTTCATACAAGGATCTATATATGTGTTTACATACACATAGTGACGTGTATATATATATATATATATATATATATATATATATATATATATATATATATATATATATATATATATACAAGGATACATATTAAGGATATATAAACGCACACATACATATACGAAGCATACATACATAGAATCAGTCAAAGACTAAGATAAAGACACAATAAAGACAAATACATGTATATCCACTAAAGCACGAATAGACACGATGCACATGAATACACAGACAAACACATATACACCAAGAAACACACACACACACACACACACACACACACACTAACCCAGACTAGTAAGAAACCCAGCGCGTTCCAGGGAACTTTGGCCGTAAATATCATTTTCAAGAAATTAAGAAAAGGAGTTCTTGCCATTCGCCTTTCATTATTCATCCGTTAATGTCCCTCCCCTGTGAATAAAAGATAAATACAGACTAAATGAACATGAGATATGGAGAAGACGCTCAGTGGCGTAAAGTGTTTATGTATATTTATTTTGGGGGGAAATAGGTGTTTGAACCTGCCAAAGTAAGGATGTATATTATAGTAGTAAGTATAACATACAGGTTAGGTCAGTGGGGTTCAAAGAGGGAGTTCTATTGTTTGTCCTTTTTCTGGAACGCGAGGTTCGTTAGATGATTCTACTCCTCCACGCTAGTTCGGAGCTCCGAAGCAGCGTCCCCGTCATTTGTCGCGAGGCCTTCACTCCTCCCTCACACGAAAGAAGCAAAAACCGCCGTTCGACCCTTCATGAATTTTGTATCAGCTGTCATGGCCGCCATCAGGAACTTCATGTTGGCGGAAGGGAGTCTCACCTAGATTTAAATGCATGCTGAATATTTCATACGGAACAGCTGTTTGAAGCGTTCCTCTGACACGCTCTTGTGGGCGAAGCTCCGGACGAAGATGGGTGTTTTGGCGCGATTGCTGAGGCAGGTGTGGAAAAAAAAAGAGGGTTCAACGAGAAGGCAATGATAAACGTGACCCTTTTTTGAGCTGCTCGAAGCACTGGGTTGAAGCTCTTGGAGTAGGGTGGAGGTTGTGTTCGGTCGGAGGAATTAAGCATTTGAAGAAGTGGATTATTTTGAGTAGGAATTGTGAAAATCCGGTGAGAGACATCGAAGCCACGAAGGTAGTTCACAGTGGATTACTTTACAGCCTTGGTTTATATCAAAAATATTCAGTAAAACAGAAATGATGCGAAGGACAGACGACGTGCGGATTTAGAGAGAGAGAGAGAGAGAGAGAGAGATAGAGAGAGAGAGAGAGAGAGAGAGAGAGAGAGAGAGAGAGAGAGAATAAAGGCCCCAAGAGTTACACCAACATATTTACAAATACCCCATCGGTGTAAGAAGAATATGGAATGCGTGGCAATAACTGTCTGATTCGGTACCTTATAAATACAGGTGATGTTCCACGTCTTGTTAGAGGATTGGAGACGAAATGCTTCTTTGGATGGGCTCAATGGCGGTCCATCTATCTTGTTTCTTTTGTCAGTTTTCGAGACACTGTAGAGAGTCTTTCCGTATTTCTTTTTACCTCTTAGACATGATAAGACCTTTGGAGCTCCTTAGAAGGCTTTCAACACCCATTTCCAAAGCCAGCTTTACCAGGTGCCTCTCAATGTGTTGGGGACATGTAAGAAACTTTTGAGGAAATATTTCTTTAGCTACGGGCGGGGGGAGAGTGAAAAGTGGAATGAAACGACTGGTAACGTTATTGATGACTGAGCAATAGACTCATTCTAGGAGAAACTGAGTGGTTATTTTCTACGAGTTTTTTTTTTTATCATTTATAGGGTAGATAATTGGTGGGTTGTTTGGGTTTTTCGGCCCTATTAACTACAACAGTAATTAGGTTGTTAACGTCGAAGATAAATCCACCCACCAAAAACAATTTTCAAGTACGTCAGACTTGAGGATAATCTAAGATCATACTCACTATGTTCGTGGCCCATGATTGGGTAGAAGGATTCATGTAGTTTCATAGTACCTTAGGCAAGGAACTGTATTGCAGGCTTTAAGGTTATCTGTTACCCATCTTCTCTGTGTACTTCACATTCATAGCAAAAATGCCGTGAATAGATGATTCGAAAAGTAAGAAGTATGAGAACACGAGACAGATATTACAAAGGATTTTGTCAAATCATAGTACTTTCTGTCAAATTATAGAACCCTGTGAAGATGATAGAGCTTTATTTTTTCAAATTAAAGATCTCTATCAAATCAAAGAGATTTTTGCCAAATCATAGACAATTTTGTCAAAATCAGAAAGCATTTTTACCAAATCGTAGACCTTTTTTTTTTTTTGTTATTTATGGAGCCTTTTTGTGAAATAGGAAAGCATTTTGTAGCATGGTCCGCACACGCAGAGTGTATCAGAATTATCAATAACATCTAAACGTGTCAAAGTTTTTTCGTTTGGTTGACACAGCTTTACGCTGACAGTCCCAATTACCCGGGAAGTTGATAGCGATGCTGCTTCCTGTGGGGCTGGGTAGCGACAGGTATGGAGGAAGGGAAGCAAGTATGAATATGTACATATGTGTATATATGTCTGTGTATGTGTAAGCTGCTGTTTCCTGTGGGGACTGGGTAGCGACAGGTATGGATGAAGGCAAGAGAATATGTACATGTGTGTATATATGTCTGTGTATGTGTATGCATGTGTATGTATACGTTGATATGTATAAGTATGTATATGCGAGTATATGAGCGCTTATGTGTATGTGTGCATATGAGGGGATGGGCCATTCTTCGTCTGTTTCCTGACGCTAACCTCGCTGACGCGGAATACCGATCATATATATATATATTCTCCCTGGGGATAGGGGAGAAAGAATACTTCCCACGTATTCCCTGCGTGTCGTAGAAGTCGACTAAAAGGGAAGGGAGCGGGGGACTGGAAATCCTCCCCTCTCATTTTTTTTTTTTCTTAATTTTCCAAAAGAGGGAACAGAGAAGGGGGCCAGGTGAGGATATTCCCTCAGAGGCCCAGTCCTCTGTTCTTAACGCTACCTCGCTAATGCGGGAATTGGCGAATAGTATGAAAAAAAAAAAAAAAAAAAAAAATATATATATATATATATATATATATATATATATATATATATATATATATATACACACACATACATACATACATACATACATACATACATATGATGTACGTAAAATCCCATAAGAATTTGAGTGAATTGTCAAGACATCTACGTAAACTGGTACTTATCTCTCTATAATATACTTGACTACCATGATTCTTCTTACATTTCCTCCGACATCATTATCGCTCTCATCCAATTCTTTCTTTCTTAGGTCTTATCCTCCTTGTGCCTTTAATCATTTCACTACTTTTTCTCCTCATTATCACCTCCCTACTCTTTACTTTTTGTCCTTCTCCCTCTTCATCACATGTGTCTCCCAGTTATTCCCCACAACCCTCAAAGAAATTACTGAGAACCGGCATAGTCTGGCAAATGGAATAGGAGAAAAATGTTTCGGTAGATTGTGCCATACAAGCCCCTTCAGGGGAAGAACTTTTTAATATCTGGCCTGAAGGTGAGGAAATGTAATCTGCATAAATATTTCTCAGGATCGATGGAATGGTGAAGGCGGCGGCAGAGAGAGAGAGAGAGAGAGAGAGAGAGAGAGAGAGAGAGAGAGAGAGAGAGAGAGAGAGAGAGAGCCTAGAATTCGTGACGATTAAGATAAGTTGAGAAAAAGAAAAAAAGGAAAATCAGATTTTCAATTTCCATTTTCTATTTTCAGCCAGAGACAACACGACGCTGGTTCATTGTAATGGAATCCGTTTAATGTAACTGTAATATAATCTAATTAGTTTTACCAACTTATGCACTTACCTCTTTTATTTCTCTTCCCCCCTCCCCCCCACACTTACGCTCCTCTCTCTCTCTCTCTCTCTCTCTCTCTCTCTCTCTCTCTCTCTCTCTCTCTCTCTCTCTCTCTCGCGCGCGCGCGCGCGCCACACTTGTAATGAGAGCCTATGTGGCTTGACGTTGACGGCCTTAATGATCCTGGCAGTTGATAGGCCCAAAGTCCAAACATTTATCCAGTCAGCCACGCACACACACACACACACACACACACACACACACACACACACACATATATATATATATATATATATATATATATATATATATATATATATATATATATATATATACACACACACCGATAGTGCTTGCATTCCTACTGTGGTGATGGGAAAGAGGATCGGCTTCCAAGGACATCTAGATATCCAGCACGAAGACCGTCTTCCAACCTCCAATTTTCGTGCTCAAGGATTACGCTCAGCAGGCGCCCTTCCTGCCCTTAAAGGAGCCTACTTAACCTCACCCCTCAGCTCCCTCGAGGAGCGAAGCCTCATGAAGTACCGGCCGCTGGGAGAGACTATGGGCCAAATTCAATTATTTCTACACGATTACGTGTTTTTTTTTTTTTTTCGTTTGAACACTACTGGATGATGCCCGGCCGTCATTTCCCCCAGCTACTAATGCACACAGCAGACGTTAATTCCCAACTGTGGTATCGCATATGACACGCACGTAGCTTTCCATTCCGCCAATCCACAAACATCAACACTAAAGCAACAGACTAAATGTCCCTACGATTTCTTACAGGTACCAGATCTGAACAGGAAATAGAACCCTATAATATCCTTTAGAAACAATTCGACCGATCCATCCTAAACTACGCCTCACCCCTTCGGCAACCCACCCTATTTAAAGCTATGGTGGTATCAAAGCAGCAAAGTACCTAGGAAAACCACTCAGAGCTCTTATTCAGTGGCTGCCTAGCAACTACAAGTATTGCACACCTTCGCAACGAAACTTAAGATATTCCAAACACAATCTCTCCTCAGTGTGCTCGACACTTATTTCTTTGCGACACTATTCAACCACTCCATAACCAATTACCAATCCTCCATGGCAGAAATGGGAGGCTTACAACCTGCTTCAGCTGTAGCGACCCATACTCGCAGATTCCTCAAACAACAAATGCAGTTGGCGAAACCGATTGGCACCGATATGATGAGTAAAGGTCTAGCCAGACAACCACACTCCTACCCGGAAACCAAACAGCCTATCAAACAGACATGAACGAGTTACCCTTTTCCCATCGACGTACTGGACAGCGTCCGTCTTCTCTAGCACTACAAAAACCCTCAGTTCAAACGTACCACGAGATCCTTTATGCTCAAGATGCAGCCTCCAAACCGAACACTTCTCACTTTGTCCTGTGTTTACAGACTGTACACTCACGTCACTCCGCTCCATGACCTGTGACACTGTCCGAACAATCTATGGAGCACTGCGGAGCTCCACAGAAAAGAAGCATGGGGAAGGAAGTTTATATATATATATATATATATATATATATATATATATATATATATATATATATATATATATATATATATGGGGATAGGGGAGAAAGAATACTTCCCACGTATTCCCTGCGTGTCGTAGAAGGCGACTAAAAGGGAAGGGAGCGGGGGGCTGGAAATCCTCCCCTCTCGTTTTTTTTTTTTTTTTTTAATTTTCCAAAAGAAGGAACAGAGAAGAGGTCCAGGTGAGGATATTCCCTCAAAGGCCCAGTCCTCTGTTCTTAACGCTACCTCGCTATCGCGGGAAATAGCGAATAGTATGAAAAAAAAAAAAAAAAAAATATATATATATATATATATATATATATATATATATATATATATATATATATATGTTACCTATTATGGAGTAGCATATGTCATTCTCATGTATATCTTCGTTTGTAGTGGTCAAGGCCAGCCCCCCCTTCCCCTCCTTTAAAGCACGCGTTCTGTAGACACACGCATTAAGGCCATTTATCTTGCCTACCCGTGATTCAGTGTCTAAACACGCAAACACGTATGATGGTAAATAAGCACATGCCTACTTCCGTCACACGCAACCGCACATCCACACACTGTCATCTACTCTCACGGAAACACAAACACAGAAGTGTATATGCAGGCATACTCCCCCCACCCACCCACCCACCCACACACACACACACACACAACCTAGAGTCTCTTGCTCACATAACCATACAATGGAGATGAGTGTAAGGACACACTAACACAGGCATACGTACTTGTAATACCGAGGTAATGTCTTCCTCACCCTCTCACTTCACTGAGCTATATACCTTCTAAACACTGTCCCTATACATCCTTGTCTTCTTAATAAGGAAAGCCTTCGTTCACCCCGTCATCCAGCATTCATAGTTTCTTTCACCCCCTCGTGTATTTTTTCTCTTCCTTGATCCACTTCTCTTACCCAGTCTTATCATTTCCACTTTTCCAGCTATTCTCTATCCTCTTCGACTCGTCTATCCTCTTCCTCCAGCACTGCACACGGTGTCTGGACGAGCGAGAATCACTCCTACAGTTTGAGATCTCATAGAAGGAAGGTGTTCCATCGCTTCTTTCAGATCCTAAAGCCATACGAAGATAAGAACCAATGAAGACAAAGGAAATATAGATTTGGATGGGGGGAAAATTACAGTTCTTGAATTCTATGTCGGGGAAAAAATTTTTTGAGGGAGAGTGTATTTACTCGTGGATCATAAACCTGGTAAGCTCGTTATCCACAGCTGGGGGAGGAGGGACTGAAACCCTCCGCCCCTCTCATTGCAACGAGTCTGGGCAGTGTTTGTTCCCGACCTTCCTCCGTTCCTGGATGGTGTTAGCGTCGACCGCTGCCACTCACACGTCGAGTCTCCTCGACTGTGTCAAACTATGTGAGGCGTCCTCTACTATGTCACTCTCTCTCGCTGCACGACTTTGCCCCCGTGTCATTCCAGTGTCGTGCGTCCCCTGACGGTGTCAGCCAACATGATGTCGTGTCAACGTTAAATCGTATCACTGTACTAATGTACACTTTCGACCGTGTCTCTCTCTCTCTCATAGTACACTCTCGACCTTGTCTCTTACATACAGCAAACCCTTGACTGAGTCACTCAGACTAGGTACACCCTCAACCGAATCATTCAAAGTAAACCCTTGACCGAATCATTCAGAGTAAACCCTTGACCGAATCATTCAAAGTAAACCCTCGACCGAGTCACTGTGACACAGTACACCCTGGACTGAGTCACTCAGACACGATACATCCTCGACCGAGTCATTCAGGCGTACTACACCCTCGACCTTTTCACATGGACACAGCAGACCCTCGACGAGACCGAGACAGTCAGGTATAGTACACCTTCGACCTTCTCTCTTGGACACAGTACACCCTCCACTGTCTTTCTCAAGACAACAGTACAACCTCGACCAATATCCCTCAGACACAGTACACCCTCGACCAATATCCCTCAGACACGGTACACCCTCGACCAATATCCCTCAGACACAGTACACCCTCGACCGAATCACTCATAGTACATCCTCGACCATGTCTCTCAGATACACTACACCCTCGACCGTTTCATCCAAAGAGCTTCAAAGCTGACGGTCCAGCAAAGATACATTTTTCGATGTCCTTCTTCGAATGTCATTTCACCAGTCGATGTAAAACCGTGACTTATCATTATCATCATACATAAAGATATAACTTCATTATGGTCGTAAGGCCTATACAGCAGTACAGGAGAGACGACTGGGTGTACGTAACCGTTCTTCCTCTCCTAACGCCTTAATCACCTCCCACTTGACCCTTTATCAGCGTCAGTCAGCAGGCGTCAGCCGGGTGTCAGCTGGAGCGATTTACAGCCTCGGTAACTTCAACGTCGGCAAAGCGTCAGAGGGAACCATTAGCGGTGAGAAATATTCTTAACAAGCAACGTCGCGGGAGAAAAGCTGGTCTTGCTTCTCTCTCTCTCTCTCTCTCTCTCTCTCTCTCTCTCTCTCTCTCTCTCTCTCTCTCTCTCTCTCTCGAACGTTTAACTGGCTAGTTCTCCCAGGGCTCAACAGCGCCTCCTCCCTAGACTTAATAGGAGGAGAAAGAGGAGGTTCATCAACTGGTCTTCTCCAGCATGAAGATGCATGTAGTAACAGAGCTTGAAGAATTCCTTTGTTCGTGTTAAGCTTAAAGCGAAGAAACATATATACGACATATCAGGCTAAGACTGAGTACAAGCCGTTGTGATGTGGTTAACAGGCAGTTTAAAGAAGTTGAGAAAGTCCATTCCTGTAATGTGGCATGTTAATTTGGCTCTGGTAAAATATACATATTATCGTGATCTCTCTGATCTGGCTCCTTGAAGAAAATTTTTTTTCCTCAAATTCAGTAAAAATTACAATACTACAAGCAGCGCAGAAGGTACAACTCAAATTTTTTTTTTGGGGGGGGTTTGTTTTACCGTAACCAGACGTCTTTACAAGACAGAAGAGAGGACAGAGTGTACCATCCCCAACAGCACCAAGGGCACACAACCCGGCGACCGACTCAAATTTGCAATCTGCGCACCATTAGAAGATGAGGACTACGAATCAAGTCATTGCTATCAACCTCAATCGAGACCAGAATCCACCCTCCAGAGCCCCGAAGTAAATCACGATTTCCCATGTTCAAGAAAGAATGTTTTAAACTCCTTAGTAATATGAAGTATGTGAAAGCCACGGCCACCATCCACTCTAGACGTGCCACTGTGCATCGCCAATAAGGAGCCCCCCAGGCTACAAATGAAGAACAGACGAGGAAACAAACGAATACGACGACAGATGATAAAGTGAACAAAAAGAACCCAAACATGTCGAACACACTAAGCAGCGTCTTTCTATGGTAAACCTTCTTCTTATTCGATGAAAACGACTTTGCATTCATCATACAAGACACAAGACAACATCGTATATCAGTTCCATATGAGGTGTGTGTGTGTGTGTGGTGGGGGCTGAGTACAAGATTGGGCAGTAGGGACTGCTGTACTGTCTTTGATATGTTATTTCAGTGTCAGTGTCTTCTGCCAGTGAAGCATTTGCTAGGGGTGGGGGTATATATATATAATACAGGAAATCTGAAGCGAGTGACAGTGCCAAGGCTCACGAAATGCACATAAAAGAACAAGAAAACAATAGGATGCAAATCAAATCCACAGACCAAAACACGAAAAGACAATGTTCCGAAAAATGAAGAAGAACCTTAAACAATTCCTCAGTTATATATAAGACTCCAGTTGAATGACTATGGATACTATAAGCCCGTCATCTAGCGGGGGAAAAAAGGGAGCTTCTTAAGAAAGTATAATGAAGAAACCTTCATAATACTTTGTCTTTTCCTGACCAAGTAAATACCGCCAAGTTGTGTTCATTGTATCGAGAACTACGAGACGTCGTTTCAGGATTCTTCGAAATAGAATCGGACTCGGCCTTCAACGCTAAAGAGTATAGTAATGAGAGATTTATAGGAGTTAAATCCGAATTGGTCGTAGTAAGCGGCTAATGACCTCTCTTTCTTGGAAGATTGAAATAACTGAGCGTTCCTGATTCTTAAAACATTCACCAACTCGCTACGAAAACGGCGAATTAGCAAGTGATTCAAAGAAAAAAAAGAAAAAAGAAAACAATTAAGGGGATCGAAGAGACGATAAGGATCGAAAGTACACCTCAATTTGAGTGATAATTTCTTTCCCGGCTTTATATACCGCCTCTGACGTAATAATGACAAATGATACCAAATTCATTTATGTTAAACGAATCGCTGAAAATCTACACTGATGATTCCATGAAGATGAATCGTATTTAAAAAGTTTTTGAGTCCATTACTTGTGTACATATAACTGGTATTCAAAAGTATCACCCTCTTATACATATATCGTTCCATGAGAGCTCTCGATAAACTAGCAAACAAAGGACTGTTAGGGAAAGGTAAATTTCTAGGCGTAAAAAAAAGAGTATATCGAGGATGCATGTAAATCGCTGGCTGGGTTACAGACAGAAAACAGCGAGTGGTGTGTGTGTGTGTGTGTTTGCGTGTGTCACACGTGGAAGAAAAATTGGTTCAGCATGACATGGCTTAGTCCTGGGCCAAAGTATTCCACATCAGTGATGTGGAAGCAGTAAAGTCCTGGAAAATACCGTTAGCAGGTAACAAGGATACTACGTCCAAAAGAGAGGTAGATGAGCGTTTAAAGATTAGAAAAAAAATAGACGAAATAATGCAGGGGTCGAAGACATGGAGGGGTATTCCTTTTTAACTCTATTTTCATTCACGGCAGAATTGAATAATGCTGCAGTTTTACTTAGAATCTAATGTCTATATTAAACATGCAAAGTGGACTTTACTAAAGGTAATTACAATATTAAATATAGATATGAGAAAGAAGGAAAGCCGCATTTTTCCTTTAAAATCTAGTGTCTTTATTCCACAAATAATGTGGAATTCACTGCACGCAAAGGTATGATTACACAGGGGTAGGAAGTGTTGGGTAAGTCATTTACCAGAACTTAAAAAAATAGAAAGACACTGTAGTGGTAATCGGAAACGTCCTAAGCTAAGCAAAGCAATGTCTAACTGCACATAATACAGCAGGCAAAAATAATACCTTCCACCCGTCACTTTTTATAACACTCAAGTCACACCACATCCACCCCATCACGTTACTTTGCCACTCGGCCTAAGACGAAAAGGATTGAAACTATGAAAGATGTTGTTCCGTCGCCTAAGAAACTTTGCTTATGAAGTATAAAACTCATGAATGTTAAAATATTTTCTCCAAAGAATAACAGACTCCCATGAGATCTAATACGAATTTGTATAATGTTTAGAAATTTTGACATGACTCTCATTTTTGTTTCTCCATTAGACAGCGATACAAGGGAAATAGCAGCATATATATATATATATATATATATATATATATATATATATATATATATATATATATATATATATATATATATATATATGGGAGGGTATTGATTGAGAGGGTGAAGGCATGTACAGAGCATCAGATTGGGGAAGAGCAGTGTGGTTTCAGAAGTGGTAGAGGATGTGTGGATCAGGTGTTTGCTTTGAAGAATGTATGTGAGAAATACTTAGAAAAGCAAATGGATTTGTATGTAGCATTTATGGATCTGGAGAAGGCATATGATAGAGTTGATAGAGATGCTCTGTGGAAGGTATTAAGAATATATGGTGTGGGAGGAAAGTTGTTAGAAGCAGTGAAAAGTTTTTATCGAGGATGTAAGGCATGTGTACGTGTAGGAAGAGAGGAAAGTGATTGGTTCTCAGTGAATGTAGGTTTGCGGCAGGGGTGTGTGATGTCTCCATGGTTGTTTAATTTGTTTATGGATGGGGTTGTTAGGGAGGTAAATGCAAGAGTTTTGGAAAGAGGGGAAAGTATGAAGTCTGTTGGGGATGAGAGAGCTTGGGAAGTGAGTCAGTTGTTGTTCGCTGATGATACAGCGCTGGTGGCGGATTCATGTGAGAAACTGCAGAAGCTGGTGACTGAGTTTGGTAAAGTGTGTGGAAGAAGAAAGTTAAGAGTAAATGTGAATAAGAGCAAGGTTATTAGGTACAGTAGGGTTGAAGGTCAAGTCAATTGGGAGGTGAATTTGAATGGAGAAAAACTGGAGGAAGTGAAGTGTTTTAGATATCTGGGAGTGGATCTGGCAGCGGATGGAACCATGGAAGCGGAAGTGGATCATAGGGTGGGGGAGGGGGCGAAAATTCTGGGGGCCTTGAAGAATGTGTGGAAGTCGAGAACATTATCTCGGAAAGCAAAAATGGGTATGTTTGAAGTAATAGTGGTTCCAACAATGTTGTATGGTTGCGAGGCGTGGGCTATGGATAGAGTTGTGCGCAGGAGGATGGATGTGCTGGAAGTGAGATGTTTGAGGACAATGTGTGGTGTGAGGTGGTTTGATCGAGTGAGTAACGTAAGGGTAAGAGAGATGTGTGGAAATAAAAAGAGCGTGGTTGAGAGAGCAGAAGAGGGTGTTTTGAAGTGGTTTGGGCACATGGAGAGAATGAGTGAGGAAAGATTGACCAAGAGGATATATGTGTCGGAGGTGGAGGGAACGAGGAGAAGAGGGAGACCAAATTGGAGGTGGAAAGATGGAGTGAAAAAGATTTTGTGTGATCGGGGCCTGAAGATGCAGGAGGGTGAAAGGAGGGCAAGGAATAGAGTGAATTGGAGCGATGTGGTATACCGGGGTTGACGTGCTGTCAGTGGATTGAATCAAGGCATGTGAAGCGTCTGGGGTAAACCATGGAAAGCTGTGTAGGTATGTATATTTGCGTGTGTGGACGTATGTATATACATGTGTATGGGGGGGGGGGGGTTGGGCCATTTCTTTCGTCTGTTTCCTTGCGCTACCTCGCAAACGCGGGAGACAGCGACAAAGTATAATAAATATAAATAAATAAAGGAAAATTACATGTATTTCGAGAGCGCTTGCAAAATTTCATATCTCAAGAGGGATTAAAAACCAGTTCATTCATTGTCTTCATTATATTAGTCCCTCAAACAACGTATTAATACATGATATATAGTAAAAGCATATACACGTTGTTGAAAATATACGTGTATGTTGATCATTGCTCGTGGGTATAGAAAACACCAGACAAGGAACAAGAATGTAAAACACCAGAAAAGGGACAAGATTGTTTTATACGTGCTAACGAAAGGTTTTATATATATATATATATATATATATATATATATATATATATATATATATATATATATATATATATATATATATATATATATTCTCGTATGGAACAGGAGTGTGACCAGGTGACAAACACATCTGGTGTGCGAGTATAAGGATCTGCTAAACTCACGCCTGTTAGGGATTCTTGCAAATGACATCCACCGTTCTCTGGTGTACCTATACTATCAGCAGTCAGATGTGTACGTCAGTGTATAGCCGAACTGAGGCGAAAACGTAGGAAAACACGTCTTCAAGAACGCAATCTCTGAAAATACGCATCTTGTGTTTCTTCACGGTGGTAAGCCTTTACGCTTTTTTGACTTCCTTTCTGTGCTCTTTAGTCATCGTCTATCATGATTATAATTCTCTTTTTTTTTTTTCATTTCTGGCTACGAATAATATTGGTTTAATAGAATTATTGGGCCCCAGCTCATAATTTACAAGACTCCTTTCATAAATTGTGAGGTTTATGGGCTCCTGTGAATAGCCATCGTACTCAGCAACGTGGAAATATATCATAAAGACTTACTTTATTGTTATGGAAAAGAGTACACGAGTTCTCATCTCTGTACTCCACGATAAGCCATTGCCAACGATAAGCAGATGTCATAGGGTAATGCCTTCAGCTTGAAGGGGCTGTTCAACTCCTTGAGAGACATGAGTATGTGGAGGAAAATGGGATCTTCTGAGGTGAGAACGGGAAAGGGTTCTGTCGCGAGGGAAGATTAAGGAAAATGGTGACAGAGTATAAAAAAAAAATGGAGGAATAAAACACGCGAAGTAGAAATTGAACAGAGGGTGAAGAAGGAACGAGTAGATAGGAGGAGGAGGAGGAGGAGGAGGAAGAACTTAATTTGGAGTGCAGCATCAGCGGGTTTCTGGGCTGGGTGGTGGGGTACGGGATGAGGAAGGAACGGCAGGAAATATAGAGAATATGAAAGACGTCGACGAAAGCCAAAGAAAAATATTCATCCAGGAAAGAGTGGAGAGGAAAGTGCAAGGGAGGAATACTAATGAGAAGGATGAATGAGAAAGAACGTGCAACTGACAAGTCAGAATGAATGAACAGATATTACATGATTTTGGTGCTAATGCAAGTGAAAATAACTAAGGGGAAAGAGAGGGAAAGATTAGAAGTGTAACGGAGGCATAGAATAAGAATGTTAAAGAAGAGGATAGGAGGGAGGAAAGGACTATGGTCGTAGCAGATGGATGAAAACAAAAGAGAAGTAGGCAGGGGGAAAGATGGAACAATGAACAAGGAGGGAGAAAAAAGATGTTCATGGAGAACATCCATTACGTATTACCGGAGAGAGAGAGAGAGAGAGAGAGAGAGAGAGAGAGAGAGAGAGAGAGAGAGAGAGAGAGAGAAATACTAAAGGAAGCAAAGAGATAATGAACTAAGAATAATAAAAGGATGGGAAAGAGACAAAACATTAGGGGAAGACTAAAGAAAAGGAGGATTAAATATAGGAAAGAGGAAAAAGATGAGAAGGAGATGATAGGGAAGAATAGGTTGTTGTCGTAAAGGCAAATTTAAACCACCATTGTCAGACGGGACGTACAATTCTAAAAACATGAAAACATACGATCTATGGTTCTCCACAGGGGTTTCATCGTCATCATAGCCATGTAAGGATCTCCTCATTATTTCCAAGTATTAGACGGTCACATCAAAGTCTCCCCTGACGCCATCATTGTCACATCCATCCTCACATTCACCATCAGGTCCATCAAAGCATTCTTCATCACGTCCAGCATCACATTCAACATGGCTGTGGTACGTAGGTAAACCCATCTGTAAGAAGTGTTATCATAAACATCACAGGATCATTTCCAATTCCTTTTCCTGCCATAACCGTTACTATGATATTACTTAATTACCTTTAAACAGAATCGAGTGTCACTTGCTTCCCTTTGCAGTATGGAATAAAGGAATTCTTGCTACCGTGAAACACTAGCATTTATGGTCATCAATAGCACAGTGATCAGTGATGTTAGTGGTGATCTTTTAATCCGGATGGTAAAGAGAATCTTAATTTTCAAGGGCCATATATACAGCAAGTGGGTATGTGGTCTTTGCATTTTTGGTCAGTGATTTTATCTTGATATATATATATATACATATATATATATATATATATATATATATATATATATATATATATATATATATATATATCTATATATATATATATATATATACATATATATATATATACGTTGAAATGTATATATATATATGTATATGTGCGTGTGTAGACGTTTATGCATATACATGTGGATGTGGGTGGGTTGGGCCATTCCTCATCTGTTTCGTTGCGCTACCTCGCTAATGCGGGAGACGGCGATTAAGTGTGTGTGTGTGTGTGTGTGTGTGTGTGTGTGTGTGTGTGTGTGTGTGTGTGTGTATATATATATATTTGTGTGTATATATAATTTTCCAAAAGAAGGAACAGAGAATTGGGCCAGGTGAGGGTATTCCCTCAAAGGCCCACTCCTCTGTTCTTAACGCTACCTCGCTAATGCGGGAAATGGCGAATAGTTTGAAAGAAAGAAAAGAAAAGATATATATATATATATATATATATATATATATATATATATATATATATATATATATATATATGCATACAAACTGTACTCTTCAAAATCTCTATAATGTCGAAATTATGAACGCTGTTTTTCTGCAGCTTTTACACGCGCATGTTTCAGTCCGACATAACAGAAGCTGATTATTGAGAAAGGTTGATGGTAAAAATCTGCGTAACAGGGATTTTGCGCTTTATACATTTTTTTTCCATTTTCTATTTAACAAAGAGTCATTTGTATGGGTCACTATACTCTATGTTCTTTATCTACACATCGTAGTATTTACGGAAGGTCACAAGTGCTCTCTATTTGATCCTTCAGCCTGCAGGTAATTCGTTACCCTTGACTTCTTGGTTTGTCCAAAAATATATATTCTCGGCTCTTTGGTACAGATTTTTATATTCAGTCACAATGCTCGTGTCTTCTTTATATAAGAAATAAAAATCAAAACTTTGCAAGTCTTGATGCGACGGCGTGTCTGAATTTTTCATTAAGCAGTTCGCATCTGTTGAATGTTTCATGTGGTCGACTTTCGCTGCTTCTTCCTCCGTAACACTTTCTTTCTTCCTTCGTTCGGAATACAGAATCTTCGTCTTCTCTCTCTCTCTTCAGATCCTCTGCACTCTCCTCCCTCTCATTTTCATTCCTTTCTTGACACACTCGTTTATCATGATGCTGCTTACGATTCCACCTGGTCGAAATCTCACTCACTCCACACCACCACATCCCGCCGGGCAGTCTCTCTCTCTCTCTCTCTCTCTCTCTCTCTCTCTCTCTCTCTCTCTCTCTCTCTCTCTCGCGAGTCTTCTGCAGGACGCCTCTCATTTTTATTCCCGTCCTGCACAATTCTCCTCGTCTCGCTCGTCCCTCAAAATCGCGCTACTCCGTGTTCTTTCCCGGCACAGAGTGCCTCCCTTCTCTCTCTCTCTCTCTCTCTCTCTCTCTCTCTCTCTCTCTCTCTCTCTCTCTCTCTCTCTCTTAAGATCACTCTCGCTGCTGTACTGTCATAACTACCACCACTTGGTTCCTTTCCCTGTTCCCTCCCATCTACCCTACCCACGCTCCTTCCCTCCTCCCTCTCCACATACACTCCCTCCATCCCTTCTTCTTTCCTTCAGGCATTCTTTCCCCTTCATTCTCCTTGCAGGCATTATCTCCCTCCTTCCTTTCTCCCTCCAAGCGTCCCTTCCAACCCTCCACACGTTCACTCCCCTCTTGCTCCTTCCTTGATATCGATTAGAGGCAGAAGAAGTAATTGGACAGGGGAAGGTACATTATGATATGGCAGGGAGACTTAAGGTGCAATACAGGTGTATGGTGAAGATCTCCTGGTGTGTCGACAGACTGGGGTGTGTGTGTACTGGTGCTGCATGTTGGCAAGGGAGAGGATATCAGCTAAGCTTGGCATTGTTCACTGTGGACATCGGTGGATGACGTGAGGCTCTATCTTAATGCCTTGAAGCCCCGTGGGAACCAAGGATGTACCTCGTTTGTATTGGTGTCGAGGTCTCAGATATGTGTCTATAGTCTGTGTCATCGTTGTCATTTTGTGTCTGCCCTGTCCAATCACTTCTTCAGACTCGAGTGGTTTAATCTTTAGCCGTTCTAGTCACTCTTCAGTATGGGTATTGCTCCTTTGTGACGTATCGTAAAGCCCTAGTCTATATCCTGTGTTGCTTCATCGTGCATGATTTGGAGGTGAGGCGCGTGGATACAGATCATACCAGACATCACCACTTTCTTCCCACCAAGCCTCTCTCTCTCTCTCTCTCTCTCTCTCTCTCTCTCTCTCTCTCTCTCTCTCTCTCTCTCTCTCTCCTGTCTCCCTACCTTTCCTCCTTCCTCTCTCCCTCCAAGTGTACCCTCCCTTCCTTTTCCCTCTAGATTTCCCTTTCTTCTCTCTCTCTCTCTCTCTCTCTTCTCTCTCTCTCTCTCTCTCTCTCTCTCTCTCTCCCTCGTTCGTTCCGACGTCCTCGTCTTTTCACCTTCAACCCTCTAAACATTCTCTCCTTCCCTTTTCCTTCCCCCGTCCTCTCTCCTCCCTCAATACATCCCTTACCTACACCCCTCAGCTTCCCTCCAGGCAACCCCCCTCCCCCCCTCCCCCCTCTCTCTCCGAGGAGATTTAATAGAAAGTTTTCAAAACGCTAAATAATTTCATCAACGCATCACACTACAAGTCCCTCACATTAGACCGAGATTCAAAGACCAGAAATAACGGCGTGACATTATGAGGAAGGAAATGAAATACTAACGTGGGCATTTTTTTCTCTCTCTCCAACTTTAAAGTTGTTGAATGTGGAGGTAAAGTATTACAAGACGTTGTTAATGCGAGGACTATCAATAACACTGCATCACCATCTAGATAAATGATTCAGTGATATCCATTATCAACATATAAGTCTATTTCACTGTCAAAAATCCGATACAAAGAATACTTATTGACATACAAATTTGAACCTTTTATGCAGTTCGAGTGATACATAATCTTCATTCCCAGAAAATTTCTTAAGTGTGAAAGTGGGGTAATAGTCCTAATTACACTTCTCCATAAAATTTCAATGATAGTATACTCCTTCATATAGTTGGTGCTCCTTTCTAGTTATTTTCCTGCCTGCCATTGAGCCGGAGGGCGTGGTGGGTGAGCAGGCAACCTTTGCAATTAGTATAAGGTCTAGCAGATAACTCAAGTCATGGACCAACGGATCTCGTGTTATCTGTCCTTCCCATATACTCCCTCCTTCCTCCTTCAAGAAATCTACTCAATTCCTCTTCATTCCAGGCGTACCCATCCTTCGCTCCCTTATACCTCTCTTCGTTCCCTTTCCTGCAGGCGTTTCCCCTTCTCATCTCATCCAGCAGCCCTCCATTTCTTCCTCCTTGCCTCCCGTCTACCTCTCCCATCCTTCCCAATGGTGTCTCCTCCTACATGTTAATCAGTCCCTCGGTGTGTGGACTCTCAAATTCTAACACGAGTACTAAGCATTAAATAATCAAGGTTACAAACGTACAAGAACTCTCTTGGGGTTCTCTCTGGGACAAGGCTTGACTCCAAAAGAAATATGATAAGATCAGACTTTATACAAATGCGAATCATTTCACTCAATTAGCTTTCACTTTTCATGAAGATTTGGTATGGATATCACTCAACACGAAAATTATATATGGTAACATTATTCCAGAGCTGTTCAATTGTGAGGAGATTATACACGTAAAACATTAAGGTAGCGAAGGGTATTGTGAAAACCCAGATCAATATGAGCATCATACAATAAGACTGTCCAAAGGAGATTCTGATCAAAGAGAATGAGTCCATACGTGTATCATTCTATAGCTATTATACTTCACGTTTCACCATTGGCTTCTGGGATAAACAGATGAAGAACAATGCTTAATGCAGTGTCCAGAACACTTTGCAGGTTGCTATACTCATCTCGATTGGATTACTACAGGTGATCTTTAGAACCACACCGCATATAAGGTTTTGGAATGCCTTGGTTGCTGGCATGGCATTAGAGAGCGTTGTTAAGGAAAGGTGACCTCCTCACTCTGTTGGACGACGTCTTATTGTGTTGGTGATCTGTGGGCAGATAGCACATACACAGCTCATCAAGTTTCTCATTTCGCTGCCGTCACTCTCAATGCCTTATTCCATACCGATGGATTTTATCTATTGGTCTTGACTCTTGAACAACAGTGGTTTCTTCACTATCATTATCTTTTTCAATATTATTTCCTTTTTTCTTCTTTTACTTTTTATTTGAAAAAAGCAAATCAATCTCTCTCTCTCTCTCTCTCTCTCTCTCTCTCTCTCTCTCTCTCTCTCTCTCTCTCTCTCTCTCTCTAAGAATACAACTGTCGCCGGGCAGGACGAACAGTGTGCTCGACACACGTTCCATTCACCTCCTCCCGTAGATGATAATGAAGGAGTACGGCAGCTGCCGAGTGTCTGGCCGAAGGAAAGAGCAATGATGAGGCGATGTGGAACGTCGGGTGCAAGTAAACGTTGAGGAATAGTGTAACAGCTTTTCGAGGGATTGGTAGCTTTTCGAGGAATAAGAGATAAGCAATTCATTTACCCAGAAAAGTACATCAGCCTCAACTGTCGTTATCAGACTTTGCATTCCCAGTGTTCGACGTATGGGCGGACATGACGTAGATGTATCATGTCAGCTCCTCGTAGCTACGCGGGTCTACTTCTACGTGTAGTAATTCCATGGAAAGTAATAATCGACTTGGCGATAAAAGTGTTAACATTTTCTTCCTTGTTACGTGATCATTACTAAGACACTTTGCTATGAAAAGTAGACCTTCTGTCTGTCTGCTCCTCAGAATTATTCATTCTTTTGTCTGCTGGCTGAACTAGTTCCCTTAATCAATGATAATCCACCTTTTATATAAATCACACCCACGACTGTATTTTCTCATCCTGCCTTCAGTTTAATCCGTCTCACAGGGCACCAAAACTTCTTACCTGAGTTCGAAGACCTTCTTACCTGAGTTCGAAGACCTCGTCTTACCAGGGATTGGTTCATGATGCAGCGTGTGATCAATGAACTATTGCTACGCCAGGCAGAGCAAAGTGATCATGATGGATCCATCAGGTACACGTATGTATCATCCACAAATTCAGCGGCTTAAGCAACACTTGGCTGCGGGAAATGTGCCTCAGAGCGTAGGAGTGAACCCAATTTTCTTCAACCGCATAGTTTTCACTGTTAAGCAAGTGTTTGAAATTGCAGCGCATGTACCATAGGTTGATTATAATTTCGAGGGCAGATGAAATTCAATCTTTTTCATTTCTACGTTTTTATCACCTTCTGCGATGGGTTGCAATACAAGAGGGGGGAAGGGACTGTTGTTGTTCTTATCCTCATGCGTATGTTTCTCAATAGATCTCATGGATTCTATATAATCCTTTATCAGGCCATAAACCTATTCCACTTTACGTCCAGCGTCATCAGTTTAGTGACATCATCATCATCATCAAATGAGTTCTCTGACGATCCTTCAGAATCATAATGATCAAAGTTTTCGCATCACCGAATGACTTTCGCCATAACCGTCTGCTCTGTTGCTCACAGTCGTCAAACAATAGATTCCAAAAGAACTTCAGCTGACTTATGTACACATGCTAACCCACTTCATGCTTCGATGTATCTCTGAAATGCTGTGATAGAAATTATGTGAGACACGTTTTGAGGCACTTTTGACTTGATGCGGTGACTGGTCAAGTGTTGTGAGGGAGGGAATCTACGTCTTGGTCACTGTGCTACGAAATGACCACAAGTTAGCTGTTCTTAAACATTAAGGACATCAAACAAATGTTTCTGACATGGACTGAAAGGTATTATACCTCGCAGACGTGTTGAAATGCATTACGGTCGTGGCAGTGAGTTGTCTTATGTTGTTTCCTTGGAGCTTGCAGATGGTACATCAAAGACTTATTCTCTTTTTCTATCATAAATTCTTGTTAGAGAGAGAGAGAGAGAGAGAGAGAGAGAGAGAGAGAGAGAGAGAGAGAGAGAGAGAGAGAGAGAGAGAGAGAGCTGGAGCTGCACCCCCTACCTTTCCCCGACGAGAAACGCCTTACCATATCAAAAACTCATTTGAGGTCTTTTAAATCTTAAATCTACGTATACTAAACCATCTCTCTGGTGAATTTGATACATGTATTCAAGCGTGAGTGACTAAGTTCCTTGTCGGATTGTATTCCCTCTCGTTAATGCCTCCTTTCGCGTCTCCTCCCTACCCCTTGCCTATTACCCTCCTCCCTTTTTTCCTGGAGCCCCTTACATCCTCCCTCCTTACCTCTCGAAGTTCCCCTGTTTCCTCCCTTGAGAGCGTTCCCTCCCTAATTTATTCACGTTATCATTATCTTCTCCTCTCTTCCGTAAGTGTTCTTTCTCCCGTTAATCTTCTTGCGTTCCCTCCCTTCCCTCTTCCTAGTAACCTCTGTCCCTCCACTCCTCCCGGCATTTCCTCCCTCCACTCCTCCCGGCATTCCCTCTCCCTCCCTCCCTCCCGCCTCTCAGTGATCCACTCCTCCCTCCCTACTTCCTTCCTTCCTGTCCTCCCGTAGCTTCACTCTTCTCCTCTCCCTCGATGAGCCTCCATCCCAACCTCTCAACCACCCCACCATCAACACCCCTCAACCCTTCCCACCCCCACCCCCCGATCCCATCCACACCCTATCCCTAACCCATCCCTAACCCATCCCACTGCTCCTCCTCACTCATCCCATCCCATTCCCTCTCCCAGTGGGTGCCTCCTTCATCTCCCGGGAGAATGAAAGATGAGAACTGCGTCTCAAAAGTTCGTGTGAAGCGTCTCATCTCCAGCCCTCTGCGCTAATTACGAGAATTCCTCACATACTCTATACCTCACTTTTCTCCTCTCTTCCTATCATATATATATATATATATATATATATATATATATATATATATATATATATATATATATATGCAGAAAGAAGAGAGAGAAAGTACTCTACTAGAAAATGAAGAGAATTTTGATAAAGAAAATATTGACTTCTCTTCTTCCTTCTCCTCCTCCTCCTCCTCCGCCCTTTTTCTTTATCCTCTCCAGGAGTTATCATACGAAGATAAGAGAGAAAAAAAAAAGTTGTGATTTCAATTTCCTTTTGTGAATTTTCGTTTCACTCCGGGCGAGAGAACCCGATAGAAATTTTTGAGCCAGTGAGGGAGGGAATACGAGCCTCGGAGACTACTATCATCTGGAACTTCTTTGTGTCTTTCATCTGTGGAAAAAAAAAAAAAGAAAAAAAGATATAGCTCAAGAAGAGCTGACTTTCGTGATCTTTCAAACGTTTTCCTCAAGACGTAGAAAATGGTAATCAGGTTTCTTGATTCTTTTTTTTACTTTATATTTAGAGAACAATATTTTCTTTTTAGGTTCTCAATTAGGTCTTTTATGTTCGTCCCTACCGTTTTCTTCCACCTTTAGGACCTAAGAGAAAATTTGTAACCCCTTTCTTTACTACACTCGAGATTGTATAAGAGAGAAGATTATGATGTTTATAATTTGACTAAGTTACTGAAGATAATCAATATATTATACACGATATCATCCAAACAATTTTGATTCTAAATATAGCAATTTTGTTTTCTTGACTTTGGAAAATCCATTACGTTTATTCTTATTTTCATATCTTTTTCTTAAATCTTTTTTCTCTTTTACAGGTATAGGTATTTTGTTAAAGTAAAGTTTGCCTTTTTTTAAAGATACAGACATTTTGTTAACGTTGGCTTAGGTTCTTGAAGCGGTAGATTCTAATTCTATTTCAAATTAAACAATCAATCATTCCTCTACCACCCCACTGTTTAAAATTCTCTTCTGTGCCTACTGTCTTACATGCAGTTCGTTCAACCATCGTCTTATGTGTAGTTCCTCCACGTGCTGCCTCCTGTGTTCTTCCTCCACCCACTGTCTGATGTGTTCTTCCTCCACCCACTGCCTGACGTGTTCTTCCTTCATCTACTGTCTGATGTGTTCTTCTTCCATCTACTGTCTGATGTGTTCTTCTTCCAACCACTGTCTGATGTGTTCTTCTTCCACCCTCTGTCTGATATGTTCTTCCTCCATCCACTGTCTGATGTGTTCTGCCTACTGTCTAAAATGTTCTTTCCTCCGTCCAAGGTCTCATGTGTTCTTCTTCCACCCACTGTCTGACGTGTTCGTCCTCCACCCACTTTGAAGTGAAAATTAGTAGCTCATATTCTCCCACTGGCTCAAAAATTAGTCATATATTTACATATATCTACATGAAAGGGTAAACAAAAACGAAAGGTTTCACAGCCACAAACACAAGCTAGCAAACGAAGGACAAGCTATTAAGTACAGAACTGCACCTCAGTTAGACCACATTTAAAACACGCTATTTGATTCTAATTACCACAATTTGATCAAAGACGAAAGAAAATTAGCAGAAGTAGAGAAAAAACTTTAAAAATAATGATTCCCTTAGTCAGAAATGAACCTTGTGGAAAAAAAAATACAAAAGTATAACTCTCTCTCTCTCTCTCTCTCTCTCTCTCTCTCTCTCTCTCTCTCTCTCTCAAAAATGAAAAAAAAAAATCTGAATTCGAGATTATATAATTTTTTTTATACTGAGTAAACTACATAAAACAGCTGATAATGGTGTCTATGATAAGACATATGAGCAGTGGCTATGAAACTGATATGAAGTTACAATGGAAGGAGTGGAACACAACCCGTGGACAAGCTCGAACTGTCTCAGAATTATACGACACTGAAATATATCACCATCGCATGTTGGCAAAGTGGAGGTTATCTATTTCTTTATGTTAGCCAAGATGGCATGGGAAAGCAGGCACTAATCAAGGCCATCCCATTAACGATATATATATATATATATATATATATATATATATATATATATATATATATTCTATCCCTGGGAATAGGGGAGAAAGAATACTTCCCACGTATTCCCTGCGTGTCGTAGAAGGCGACTAAAAGGGAAGGGAGCGGGGGGCTGGAAATCCTCCCCTCTCGTTTTTTTTAATTTTCCAAAAGAAGGAACAGAGAAGGGGGCCAGGTGAGGATATTCCCTCAAAGGCCCAGTCCTCTGTTCTTAACGCTATCTCGCTATCGCGGGAAATGGCGAATAGTATGAAAAAAAAAAAAAAAAAAAAAAAATATATATATATATATATATATATATATATATATATATATTTCTTTCTTTTAAACTATTCGCCATTTCCCGCGTTAGCGAGGTAGCGTTAAGAACAGAGGACTGGGCCTTTTTTGGAATATCCTCACCTGGCCCCACTCTGTTCCTTGTTTTGGAAAATTAAAAAAAAAAAAAACGAGAGGGGAGGATTTCCTGCCCCCCGCTCCCTTCCCTTTTAGTCGCCTTCTACGACACGCAGGGAATACGTGGGAAGTATTCTTAATCCCCTATCCTCAGGGATAATATATATATATATATATATATATATATATATATATATATATATATATATATATATATATATATATGGATGTGCTGGAAATGAGATGTTTGAGGACAATGTGTGGTGTGAGGTGGTTTGATCGAGTAAGTAACGTAAGGGTAAGAGAGATGTGTGGAAATAAAAAGAGCGTGGTTGAGAGAGCAGAAGAGGGTGTTTTGAAATGGTTTGGGCACATGGAGAGAATGAGTGAGGAGAGATTGACCAAGAGGATATATGTGTCGGAGGTGGAGGGAACGAGGAGAAGAGGGAGACCAAATTGGAGGTGGAAAGATGGAGTGAAAAAGATTTTGTGTGATCGGGGCCTGAACATGCAGGAGGGTGAAAGGAGGGCAAGAAATAGAGTGAATTGGAGTCATGTGGTATACAGGGGTTGACGTGCTGTCAGTGGATTGAAGCAAGGCATGTGAAGCGTCTGGGGTAAACCATGGAAAGCTGTGTAGGTATGTATATTTGCGTGTGTGGACGTGTGTATGTACATGTGTATGGGGGGGGGGCCATTTCTTTCGTCTGTTTCCTTGCGCTACCTCGCAAACGCGGGAGACAGCGACAAAGTATAAAAAAAAAAAAAAAAAAAAAAAAAATATATATACACCCTAGCCTAAGACAGGTACCCATTTCATCGAACAACCCCAAGCTAGGGGTGGATGAACAGCTGGGTTGACTGTGGACCAACCGCCGCATCCGGGATTCAAACCTATGCGCTCGACCCTGGCGGTCCGTGAATGCGTCACGTTCAGGAACTCTAACCACTGCACCACGGGAGTTCAGATATCACTATCAGTAACTTTAAGAACACGACTGTACCTCAGTTATGATAAGCTTGTTTTTAGAAATGACAAGAAAATGCGCACCCACATTTCACCATCTCTAAGTGTGATTAGATGAGAGTGTATCTTCCATTCGTCCCGTTGTCTAACATTTCCATGCCAATATATTTCTCTTTCAAATTACGTGTTCGTTAATAGTTATTTTTCCTCCCGCTGATATGCCGGAGGGCGTGGTGTACTGGGAGAAGGAGCCATCTGCTTTATCGTCGTGTTCCCATCTATAAAGATCAGGAATTTCTGATGTTGTTAATGCCCTCCGGCACATAATCTCGTAATAAATTAAAAGGTTTTCCTGTCATCTGGCTCTTCCATGTTCTCCCATGTACCTCGTCCTCTGCCTTCATTGTCACTCATTCCTCCCTTCGCCTACTGTGTCACCGTTTCCACCTCCGCTCAAGTGTGTGTTCTTCCTGTCCCTTCACTCACAGCGTCTCCTCAATCCACCCCCTGTACCATCAGCCCCTACTTCACACACGGTGTAATCACCTACTCTCGCCTAATATATCAGTCTCTCCTCTGTCCTCACTATTGTATCAACACTGTCTCCTTCCACACACTGTGTTAAAGCCGCCCCCACTCTCTCCTTCCACCCACCGTGTTGAAGCCTCTCCCTCCACTTAATGTGTTGAGTCAAAAAAGTCCTTCCACCACTTATTGTGTTTAGGCAAAGTACTCCCTCCACTCACTGTGTTCAAAACAACTCCTTCTACCCCATGTGTTGAAGCCTCTTCCCTCCACCCACTATGTAGAAACTTCCTCCTTCTCCTCACTGTTTTAAAACACCCTCCTTACAACCACTGTGATGAAGTCCCCTCCTTCCATACACTGTGTTGAAGCCTCCTCCCTCCATCCAGTGCGTTGAAGCTTCCTCCCCATCCACTGTGTAGAAACCCTCTTATTCTTCCACATTATCAGTGCTTCTTCCCTCATCCGTTCTATCAACATTTTCTCCGCCCTTTTCCCAGTGTGTCGAATACACCCCTCTTTTTCAACCCACTGTGTCAGAGCCTCCAGCCACCCACAGTGTTAGAACCTTCTCCTTTCGTTATCCCATTGTGTCTATACCTCGTCCCTCCCCGCACCCGCTGCATCAGAACCTCATCCTCCCCTCGACCCACCGTGTCAAAGCATCTTTCTTCCCTCAACCCACTGCGTCAGAAGCTCCTCCTTCCCTCCACCCACTGTGGCAGAAACTCTAACCCCCCCACCCTCTCTCTCTCTCTCTCTCTCTCTCTCTCTCTCTCTCTCTCTCTCTCTCTCTCTCCATCCGCCACCACCTCACCACCACTATCCAATCTCCATCCGCCACCACCTCGCCACCACTATCCAATCTCCCTCCGCCTCTTTACCTCCCCAGCCATTGTACTCTCCTCCGCCCTGCCCGAACCCCACCCGGCCATCCACCCTCTGCCCTAAGGACATAAACGCCTCTCAGGTCCCCCTTCCGCTCTGCCCACCGCCTCTTCCGCCCACTCAGCTCCCGCTGCAGAATATAGAAAACCATGCTGAAAATTCCCATTACCCCTCACACTGTTATGATCATCTGAACCCCATTAAAGCTAGAACGTGAACTATTCAACCCCTCTCTTAAACCTCCTCCCTCCCATTTTCCCTCCAACATTCATAAACCTCTTTTCCGTCTCTTTACCTTCTTCTGTTACCTTCTTAGCTTATCTTTATCTTCCCACATTTCGCCTTTATCTTTACCTCACCCCCCAGCTCGTCTCTCCTCCTTTTCCTGACTAATCTCGGATATATTTTCATCGCGTCCTTCGTTATTCTGGATTTTCATATCACCCTTTTCTGTTCATTCTTGCCTATCCTTCGCCTTGTTTTCTTTCTTCCTTCGCTGCTTCAGCTGGTTACGGCTTTCACCCTCTAATATATATATATATATATATATATATATATATATATATATATATATATATATATATATATATATATATATATATATATATATATATTTCTTTTGAAGTTTTGCCACTTTTCTTTTTCTTTCATCTTAATTACTCTCCAGTTATGGCGTTTTCCACTACCCTTACCTCTTTTTAAGATATATATAGCTTTAGTGTTTACGATATATTCTTTTATCGTACTCTCTCTCTCTCTCTCTCTCTCTCTCTCTCTCTCTCTCTCTCTCTCTCTCTCTCTCCTGTCTTCCTGTCCATCTTTCCTGTGTTCTTCCTATCCTCATCATCCTTCCTCTGTTCATTCTCCTCCTTTAAGTCTTCCCTTCCTTCTCGCTTCCCTCTAGTCCTCCTTCCTTCTCGCTTCCCTCTAGTCCTCCTCTCTTCACACTTCTGCCTTTCTCCTCTCTTCTTCATTCTTCTCTACACCTCCTCTTCCCCTCCCCATCGCTAATGCTCTCTTCCTCTCTACATTTTTCCTCTACCTCTCTCCATTACTTCCCATCATCTTTCTCCTTTGTTCCCTCCACCCGTCATCCTCATTCGTCTCCTCTTACCGTCCATTCCAAGCATCACCCTCCACTCTTCTCATCTCCTCCACCATCCACTACTCCCGTCTCCTCCATCCAACATCGTCCATTCTTAACTTTCCCTCCTCTACTATCCATTCTCTCCTCCACACTTTGCACAACACTCTTTACTCCACTCAATGCCTAATACCCTATATTCTTCCTGTCCCTCCATCCATCCTCCTCCACCTTCCACACCACCTATAATCCTCGACTCTTCTCCTCCATCCATCACTCTCCACCTTCCACTCCAACCTATACTCATCCACTCCTCCATCCATCACTCTCCACCTTCCACTCCAACCTATACTCATCCACTCCCTCCTCCACCCATCATTCTTCACCTTCCACTCCACCCATCATCCTCCACCCCTCTTCTCCACCCATCATCCTCCACTTTCCACTCTAACCGATAATCCTCCACCCCTCTTCTCCACACATCATCCTCTGCCATCTACTCTACCTTAACCCTTTATTTTCTACTTCAAGTATCACCCTACACTTCTTATTCCTCCCTTTGCTTTCACCCATCATCATCTACTCTTCTTCATCCTTTCCTTCCTTTCCTAGACCCAATCTTTTGCACGTCCTCCTTCCAAAAACGCCAGCGGTTCACTAAATCTGAAGTAACTGTGTTGTTATTATATCTTTTTCTTTACATTTTTCTGCCAGTAAACTGTTTTGCATTTTTCTTTCTTAACTGGGCATTTTTTTTTTTTGTATCGTCTCTTGCGTGCGATTTCAATCTTTAAGCTGTAGCTTGACGAAAGCTTGAATAGCCGTAACTCCCGAGGAATTTGTCTCTTGACGCTTTCGTAAATCGTTTTATTCTCTCATGATGTTCTCCGATGACGTGTCTCACAAGGGTTCTCTCTCTCTCTCTCTCTCTCTCTCTCTCTCTCTCTCTCTCTCTCTCTCTCTCTCTCTCTCTCGTTTTACACACATACACACACACATATATACATACATACATACATACATACATACACACACACACACATATACATATATATATATATATATATATATATATATATATATATATATATATATACATACTACGTCATCCCACAGAGTTTGTGCTCCGAATAAGACTTTCCACCCGAAATAAAGCTGAAGCTCCTGACGTAATCCAACAATCCCATTCTCTTTCTTTTCTGAATATATTTATCAAATATACAGTCCTCAGCGTCACCTCATTCATCCTCCTCCAAGACTCCTGGTATCACATCACACTCCCGTTCCATTATTTTCTGGAATCATTATCCTATTCCATCGCATCTGTATGTTTGTGTCTCTCTCTCCTGCTTAGAGAAATGTTATTTTCTTTTGGCCAATTAAGACGCTAAAGGTATTATGTCAGCGTCTCCAGGACGTGATGGTATTATAGAGGACAATTTGATGTCTCAAAAAACGCATTCAATTTTGATTATCATTTGACTGCCAGAATATCATCATCATATTCATTACTTTGTGATTATTCATTATCTGTGGTTATTCATTATTTCTATTACATTAGCATCCTTTATTTTTCTTATTTCTTCATTAATTCTGATATCAATAATATGTCTTTCTTTTTTTACCTCAGTCAAAATCACGACGAAGGACACACATACCTGAGCTATTTCTGACCGTCACACTTTCATCCCTGCCGCCCACACCCGCGCCGCCCACGTCAGTGCCACAAATACTAGTACATTCCACACCATTGCCGCCCACACCAGTGCAGCTGCCCCCCAACCCAAGTGCCTCAACCCCCTCTATGGGGACAGAGCGTGTCTGGTGCCCCACACAACAACCTCGAATCAGAATGGTGATCTTTCTCTTTGAGCTCTTGTCTTCATCCTTCTTCAGCCTAGGACGCACCACAAGGCCCAGTACACACAGTTCAAATATCTGTGATGTACATAAACACACACACACACAGCTCAATGAAGTACTGGAAGAGGACAGTATAAAGAAGAGTGTGTGAGACAGAGGATAGTGGCCAGAATCACCAACGTCTCGTGTCCGACAGCCCAGAGTTCATCATTACATAACCGCATGGCACCAGTGGTGAAATGACCCAGTCAGTGTCCTCCATCGCTCCAGGTGTGGGAATGGTGATCCAGACAATGGCGTCGAAGCGAGAACGAAATCCTAGTATGTATTCCAACACTCGCAACAGCAGGAAGATTCATAAATACATCCACACATCAACGAATTCGACTCGTCTGAACTACAAGAAGCTTGCCTAAACCAGCTTAAAGTCAAACCTTATCATCGCTGGGACTGGCAATGTTACTAATGTCATATATATGTATATATAACAACGTTCCTCACCAGCAAGATAGATGACCTCGTTACGGTGTAGTCATGTCAGTTTAAAGGCTGGCGTCGTTGCTATCACGAAGGCCCGGCAGATTGCTCCTCATACCTGTCATCAGAAAGAATCATGAACTATTCCATCATCTACACACCATAGGGCGTGGCGGAGGCACGGTCCTCTTCTGTCATTAAGGAACTGGGTAGCACCGTCCCGCCTCGGTGCTGGAACTCCCTGAAGGGGGAGGTGATAATGCGAGTCGCACAGAACTGTCATTATCTTGTGTTGAGGCATTCATTCATTCACCCGCCTTCCCCCAAGGGACAGACAAGTCGACCATCTCATGCTCATCATAGGTGATTCAATCATAGTGATTCTAAATGTAGCTGACACTAAGGAATTACCAAAGGTGGTGTTCACCATGAGAACGAAAAAACTGGGAGCAAGAACCAAGAAGTCACTCGTCTCGATTTAGCAACGACAACGTCTTATTCTCCTGAGAAAAAAGGCGTTGTCGAGATTGGTTGAGAAACTAGGTTGGCTATGGCTTTCAAGTTTCGGTGCCACCCGTTTTCTACTGTTCACCTTATCTTAACTGATATGGCTGACCAGCACTTATCACCATAACTGATAAGAACCATTGTTCGCAGTACAAACGTCAGTTCTATTGTCTTTTAGCCCCACGAAGCGCCAATTTCTGAGGCTATTTCCCCACCTCACGAAACCCCACTATCTGAGGCCGTTTCTCCAGCCCACGAAACCCCAGTATCTGAAGCCGTCTCCCAACCCCACGAAACCCCAGTATCTGATGTCACTGCCCCACCTCACGAAACCCTAATACCTGAGGCCCAAAGGCCAAGACCTAAACGCTGGTTACCGAACCTGAAATACGTTACTCTGGTCAGTGGATTGTCCGGTATCCCAGGAACCTAATTGCACGAGATGGATGATCTCTAAACTACGTAATTGGGATACTTACATAAATCCTATTATGGAAGCCTGGCATCGGATCATCCTAGAGAGATCTGAAAGAGTATATCCAGATGATGCGCCCTGGATCACGCCTCGTATTAAGAGATCAACGCACCCGTGATCCCTCGGCCCTTCCACCACAGCAACGCCAATCCTCAATCAGGTTCCCGATGCAAGAGAGTAACCAACAAATTACTATATGCGAGGAAAGCTTTCGACCCAACCAAGCCATAGCACCTGTAGATGTCCCGAATCCACTGGTTTATGGAAATATGGAAAAGCCGAACGTTGTGAGAGAACAGAAAACCCTTCTTTCCGTGCAGTAATCACCTCTCTAATGAACCATGTCAACTTATTCATGAGCCAGATCAACGAATTCACAATCACTTTGCCATCATCTACCAATGACGTCCCATCCTCGACACCAAGTGCCTCCTTACCTTCCTTTAACCTTCCAGAGTCAGTATGAACTTTTACGAAGAAAGAAACCTAGCAGGGATTTTTGTCCTCCAAGGCTCAGTCGTCTGTTTCAGAAGGTACTTCGCTACTGCAAGTAATAATGAACAGGCAAGAAATTATTATAATTATCATTATTATTATTATTATTATTATTATTATTATTATTATCATTATTTATTATTATTATTATCATTATTATTATTATTATCATTATTATCGTTATTATTATTATTATCGTTATTACTATATCATTATCATAATCATTATCACTAGTATCATTACTATTATTACTATCATTAATATCATCATTATCATTATAAAATGTTTTTGTCATACTTTTATATTCACTATCATTATTACTATAGTCTTAATTTACATATGAGACATCAGGTCCGGATGCAAATGACGATTGTGTCTACAATCTTGAAGGAGGAGAAAATCCTAATACAAGTGATTACCGACATTTCGCATTTGAGATAGTTTTTCAGCACTGCTTGTAATGCTTGGCAATATAAAAGTTGTGAAAAATACGAGGCTATAAAATCACAAACATTAAAAGCGAAGGAGTCATAACCCAATCAACTGATCCGATGAATATGGAAAACGGGGCACTATAATTCTAAGATACTGCCATGGAAGTTTTATCGGAAAGCGTGGACGGCAAAAATTTCACTGTCAATTCGATGGCCCTTGCTCTGCGGCTGGATTCTGGAAAACAAAAGACAGATTAATAGTAATCTGGTTTTCTTACGTATAACCGATGTTAGTAAAGTTTTGTCTAGCCTTGATTTGAAGGTATTTATGATCTTATATAATACTTCAGGAGGGAGTTATTCCGGCACTCCATTCCTCCGTATGTTAAAAAAAAAAAAACTTTTGGCCATATTGCTATTACTTCTCCTTCCTTTTATCATCATATCATTATTTCTGGTCAACGAATCTCTGTCAAAGGTGAAGAAATCTTCGCACGATACGTTATCAAAATCGCCTATCATTTTGAACACTTGTATTAGGTCTTATTTCTGTGAGAAGAGATTAGTTTGGCTGCCCACCTTTGAATTCGCTCTAGTTTCTCTTTATCTTTTATTCAGACTTGGTGACCAGACCTGAACGCGCTTACTCCGTGTCTAACCAGGGCACTGTAATGGGTGAGTAACCATTATTTTGTTCTGTGATTTAAATTTCTAGCAATGGAACCTGACATACTACTGCCTTTGATGTGTGCAGTTAGGAGGCAATTTTCACAATATCTAAGTTCATTACCTATAATTACTCCAGGGCATTTTCCTCTTTAACTTCTTGTAGAGGTTTACCAAGCATTTTGGTTTTACTTTGTGTGAAGATGAAGTCTAGTAATGTGTTCAGTGACGCGCTGGTATAGGAAGTGTCCCTGTTTATTTTACTCGTCTCTATGACTCCCAGTCACCATGAGAGTACAAAACTCCCCCCCAACTCTATATAACCGAGATCTCCAGTATCAGTACTTTGCCATCTCGGAGAAGTGCGTCCTACAACTTCATGTCCCATGTTCCCTCATTATTGCTATTGTATATTTCTTCTTAATAATCCAAAAAAATTTTTTTTTGGGGGGTGGGTCATATGATGCCTACACCACAACTCATTTCTTTCCTACAGTTACTCCTGTCATTTATTGTTTCAATGGGCTGTTTACCACTGTCTCCTGAAACTTACGGTTGTCTTTTAGGGTGTGTGTGTGTGTGTGTGTGTGTGTGTGTGTGTGTGTAAATGGATAAATGAATAATGATTTATTGCCTTTAGTCGGCCACTCGACGGGAAATACACAGTTTAGGCATTACAGATGTTACAGAACTGGGAGGTCATATTAGTAACTGGTTAACTAATCATAAAAGAACTTGAGATGAAGGTGTGATGGATAAGCGTGTGTGTGTGTGTGTGTGTGTGTGTGAGTGTGTGTGTGTGTGTGTGTGTGTGTGTGTGTGTGTGAGTGTGTGTGTGTGTGTGTGTGTGCCAGATAATATGATAATATCCCCTCGAACAAAGCTTTTACTGTGCGCGCAGAAAATGACGACTCTTAAAGTAATTCCCTTTCTTCGGATAAACTGCCGTGGCAAGTATTCTCGTCAAATGTCATCATCGGTCACACGTAACTCGCTTTCTTGCATGGAACAAAAAAAAAGAAAACAAAAAAAGTAATGATGACAGAAAATGGGGCAGGAATGAAGACGAAAGGAAGCCATTACTCACAGCACCACATCTCTTTTCATACCAAGCCTCACCAGGATGTACCAGGCTATCTATCTATCTACCCACATACTTATCTATTTTATCTAAGTTAAGCCTAGAGGAAAGTGATAGGTGATTCAAGTGACTAATATCTCTCTCTGTACACACACACACGCACACACACACACACACACACACACACACACACATACACACTGACACTCCTCAACTTAGCGTCGGTATGTCAGTGCAAACAATGGATTTCCACACGCCCTTACTCTACGCGTCGTCAGTTCATGTACATGAATGTAAGCTTCTCCGTTCGCGCCTTACACGTTGACACAAGACCTAGCTAGTTTGAGCCACACCATGAAGCATTGTGTATCAAATTCGTCATGAAAAGTTGCAAGAAAAGAAGCCATCGATAAGAACATATCTATCTGTATGTTTGATGTGCATGTTAATATATTTCGATGAAGAGCACCAAACAGCTGATGAATATCAACATTATCAATATGATTCTATATAAAGAATCTACATATCAGAGTCTTGCTGTTAACTAGAGCCTTTCTAAAGGCTCCTGTAGCTCAAGGGTGTACGACTTCCTGTTGCAGCGAAATGTAGACTCCTTTGAAGCGAGAAATGCTTCGACGAGACTGTACTCCCAGTCTCGTTACCATCTCGTTAAAAGGTGACCGCGAGCTGGCATACAGTACCCGGTAACACCCGTCAGCACTGCATGTGGGGAAATATAAATGAAAGGATTTCAAACACTGCATGTTTGGAACCCTAGTGTAGCGCCTGAGCGCTGGCGTATGACGGTAATGTTGAATGACGTCGTATGATGAAGTATGAATGTTTCGCTGTAACGAGCGAGTGCCAGTGTAATAACTTCTGGGTGCTTCAGTGTAACAGTGGGTGTCATGATACAACAATATTTGGGAAATTTCAGAGTAAGAGTGAGTGATCTGAGGTAACAATGGATGTTGCAGTTGAGCAATGTGTCTAGTGCTGGTGTGCAATGCATATCTGCTTCACTCAGTGTTCCTGCACTGAGAACTTCAGTATCACAAGGTCTACGTCTTGTACTATCACATTGACAACCACAGTGTAGCGTTGTCTGAGTACAGTATAGCAGTGTTTCTCTCAGTTTCGTCGAAAGACAAGGTTGATTTCATTGTTTCTGCAGCAATACCATGTGTGATCGCTACACCGCAAGCTAAAGGACTTCACTGTGTCAGTATATCATTGTTGAAGCAATGTGACATAATTTTGAGTGCTGTCGTGAACACAAGCATTTCTGATTGTTGCAGTGCAACAGTGCTTCAGTGCTGCAGTGTATTGCTGCAGTGCTAGCGTCTCAGTGCTGCGATGTAAGCATCTCTGGATGCTGCAGTGCAAGCGTCTTAGTGCTACAGTGTAATAAGTGTCTCTGAGTGATGGTGTCCAAGTGCTGAAGTGCAAGCATATTTAATTGTTGCTGTTGATAACAGTGTCTTAATGCTGCAGTGTAAGATGTGGAAACATCTCTGGGTGTTGCATTGTAACAGTACCTCACTGTTTTCAGTTTAAGCATCTCTGTTGTAGTGCAATACTGCTCTAGTGCTGATGTGTGTAAGCGCCTCTGCGCTTGTTGCAGCACAATCGTGACTCGATGTTGCAGCGTGACAGTATCTCCACTGCAGTGTAAGCACCTCTTATTGCTGCAGTGAAATTGCGTCTCAACGTTGCGGTGTAACAGTATCTAAGTGCTGCAGCGTGACATTGTCTTGGGTCTCTAACCTGACGCCTAAGGGTCGAATCACAGGTCACGCAATCCTACCCAAGGTCCACCGTCCTGACCTTCGTGCTCAGGGGTTGCCCAATCGTTCTCAAAGATCGCGCGCGCAGTCGTTCTCACAGGCCGTACCGGCGTTCTGAAAGGTTGCACCGTCGTTCTCAAAGGCCGAACACCGTCGTTCCCAAAGGCCGCACAGTCGATCTTAAAGGCTACACCGTCATTATCAACGGTCTTAAACCGTCGTTCTCAAAGGCCGTAATGACGCTCTTAAAACTTGGACTGTGGTTGTCAAAGGCTGTTGCACCGTCGTTCTCAAAGGTCGTAAACCATCGTTCTAAAACGCCGCACAGTCGATCTTAAAGGCTACACCTTCATTCTCAAGGGTCCTAAACAGTCGTTCCCAAAGGGCGTAATGGCGCCCTTAAAAGCTGGACTGTGGTTCTCAAAGGCTGTACCGGCGTTCCCAAAGGTCGTACACCGTCGTTTTCAAAGGTTGTACTCCGTCGTTTCGTTCTGAGAGGTCGTACACCGTCGTTTTCAAAGGTTGTACTCCGTCGTTTCGTTCTGAGAGGTTGTACACATTCGTTTTTAAAGGTTGTACACTATCGCGCTCGGGAGTTAAAGCATTCTAATGTCTTAGTCATCTGCTGCTGGACCAGACAGTAGGAGTCGCCTCGAACACGTGATCTCTCCATCCATCAGACGTACCATGGTAAGTAATGGACCCCAACATTTGATTATGTCTGCGGGGGCTCCGTGTCGACCGCTCGCCACCTGTGGTTAGATGATGTTTCTGGCACCTAATGTGTTAATGTCACTCGTCACATGCGTCAGTAATACCTCCTCTCTCTCTCTCTCTCTCTCTCTCTCTCTCTCTCTCTCTCTCTCTCTCTCTCTCTCTCTCTCTCTCTCTCTCACCTTAGCCCGCGTTCTCAGGATCACCTGGAAATCACAGTGATTATTCTTAACGATTTGCGAATCGCGCGTATCCTCCAAAAATAAGATACGAGGAGTTCGCGATATTTCACGATCGCATGAAAACTGTAGAAGGATACAGTAAACTGCACATGAAAATGGTAATGCTGTGTCCTTATGTAGTCACGTCCGTGGCCATGGGCGTGTCCATGGACGTGGTGGACAACGATGCCCCCGGTACGCCTCTCAACCTGGCCGGAGAAGAACACAATTCCTCTGACGGTGACTGGATGAAACCTGCTTCTTTCGTTACGCTGCTTCAGCTTCAGCACAATCACAGTGGCAACGAGCAACACACATCTCAAAGCTGGTTCCCCTAAGGCCGTTGTCTTAAACCCAGCAGACCTCAGCCTTACCTGACCCGTACGGCTCGCTGCAAAATGGTCATGCAAAGGAGACTAGCCAATTTTGCCTCGTTTTTCTGACGAGGATATGGTCCGGATTTGGGCTATCGGTCCGGATTTTAGCTGTAATGACCACTGGCCTGTTGATAACCATCTAACCCAACATATATCAAACACTTGCAAGGAAAATAGGTCAGGGACAAGGTCACAACACACCCTCTCTCAGCATTTGAAAATGATTAAGTCGACAAAAACGGAAAAAAAAAGAAAAACCAGCTTTCCTTAACATCATTTTCCTCGTGTCACCTGATGGGAAAGACTCATTATTCTTGCGTCTTGCTCAAGGTTATGATCCGAATCATCTCCCCCTGATGATAAAATACCGACGGGGATTCAGCAGAGGAAGAAGAAGGCGTCGACCAACTCGCCGACCGCTTCAAAATTCACAGGGAGGCTCCAATCAAGAGGTGTCTACTCTCTCTCTCTCTCTCTCTCTCTCTCTCTCTCTCTCTCTCTCTCTCTCTCTCTCTCTCTCTCCCCTCTCTCGTCCCAGCGGCTCTAGCTCACCGCGGCGTCGCCTCTCTCTCTCTCTCTCTCTCTCTCTCTCTCTCTCTCTCTCTCTCTCTCTCTCTCTCTCTCTCTCACACACACACGCACACTTCACCTTTTTTTGACCACCCTATCATCTGTTCCCAGTTCCGTCCGTCCACCCATCTCCCTCCCTCCTTCTCCCTCCTTCTCCCTCCCACGAATGTATACAGATCGACGCGATAGCGGGAGAGGAGGAGGAGGAGGAGGAGGATGGTGGTGGTGGGGTTGGGTGGAGAGGCCAGCACAGCCTCAGCATTCACACTGTGTCTCCAATCAGGTTACGTCGGGTGCCACCGCCGCGTCTCGAGATTGCACTAACGACGTTGCGAAGCTGCTTACCCACCTCACGTCGCCCTCTGGCTCCGGGGCCGGGCCGGCATTGCCCACGCGTTTGGACACGCTTGCCAGGTAATTGCTGAGGTTTTGGAGAGAGTTCCTTTTTTTTTTTTCCTTACTTTTTTTTCTTTATTTCAAGCTTCTGGTTCAGACACGCTCCGCGGGGTAATTGCTGACGTTTCTCCGGCTGGGTTAGCGATTCGTCCAGAAGCGCCGGGCGGATGAAAACAATGGGGATGTTTTCTGGCGCTTTTTTTTTTTTCTTTTTTTTTTTTGAGATGATATTTCTTCTTTTTCCTCATTTATTTGGGAATTCTTTGCCGACTCTGGTGGAAAGTAGTGAGTTCTGTTTTGAAGTAGCCTTACGTTCTACACCTGAGGGATATCTCGAACTACCGAGAGAGACAAGGAAAACAATAGTTGTAGTAGTGGTAGTAGTGGTAGTAGTAGCAGTTGTTGTAGTAGTAGTAGTAGAAGTAGAAGTAGTAGTAAAGTTGTAGTAGTAATAGTTGTTGCTGTTGTAGTAGTAGTAGTAGTAGTAGTAGTAGTAGTAGTAGTAGTAGTAGTAGTAATAGTAGTAGTAGTAGTAGTAGTAGTAGTAGTGGCAGTAGTAGTAGTAGTAGTAGTAGTAGTGGTAGTAGTAGTAATAGTAGTAGTAGTGGCAGTAGTAGTAGTAGGTGTTGTTGTTGTAGTAGTAGTAATAGTAGTAGTTGTTGTAGCAGTAGTAGCGGCGGTAGTGGTGGTGCTGGGAAGAAGAGAAAGTAAAAGAATGATACCTATTTTCATCTTTATATCCAAACATCATGAAAAATGTGGTATGAATGTGATTATAAGAACATAAACTCACAAGGCGTAAAAAGAAAAAATAATCAATAGCACTTAAGAGATATCTTATGGCTTGAAAGAAATACTGTACCATTTAAGAAGCTGAAAACATTTTTCGTTGCATCTTGGGTCAGCGAGGGAATACAACAGACTCCCTCAGGAGCGACTCCAGGCTGCATTACAATACTGGACACCGAATAAAATGGCAGAAATGGAACTCTCACTTACCAACGTCACGACCTTAGGATGAACCTCTCTCACGGCAGCTAGCTGGCAAGACCCGGCACACAGAATACACAAGCCTCGTTCCTTTGCACTCAACGAACAAAAGGCTGAGGCGAGGAGAAACACAGCCTTTACTGAAGGATGCCATTAAGTGTCGAGGGTTCCGAACACGTTTCTAAAGCTGTTTCGCAACAAACAACTGTGTACATACGCCAAGCATGGCGCCACCGTGTCAAAGGCTCTGAACACGTTTATGGAGGTGCCTCGCTTCAAAACAGCTGTTCATACACTGAGAATGGCGTTTAGATGTCGAGAGTTTCCGAACACGCTCGTAGAGTTGTCTCGCTTCAAGCAACAGCACATACACGAAGCATGGCACTAAGAGATTTCCCCTCGGTGCAAGCAACTGTACAAACGCCAGGTTGCTTTGACAATTGTTGCTTTGAATTCACCTACATTACAGCAGAAGCTGAGCTCGGAAATTTTCGTGGTGCTGGATACTTTCTCAGTCTCTGTAGCTGCTGGGGTATGTGTGTATGTGCTTGACAGTGGTAGTAGGTAACGGAGCGATTCTGTCTGTGACCTTGATGCTTAAAAGCCTGAGCGAGGTCGAAGGGAATTCTGGCCAATGATATGGCAAGTGTTCGTCATCGTTTCGTCGCTTCTGTCTGGTCGTCGTCATCGGTAGTCTGATGTCGTCGTTTGCCTGAAGTTTTCAGTCGTTGTCGTCCTCCGTTGGCTGCAAACTCTGGCTCTCAAGCTAACTTTATTTTTTCATTGAGCAGCTTCTTTCATCAGGACAAGTCTTCTATAAGATTATGGGGCAGGTTCGTTTATGGTCGTTTATGAAGAGGAAACAGGAATGGCTAATTTTCAAAACTGCTCAAAAGGAAAGTTTCAGATCTTCTTATGACTCGTTCTGGGATAAACGTATGACGATTTATAAGAATTCGAATCCTAGCTAATGATGTGAAAGAGGATCCAAATTTTACATATGCTTAGAAGTCAGGTCGTACAATGATTTGTATTTGATAACAGAAGTGAATGCTGTTATTCTACAGCCCCGAAGCCTTAAAATATGAGGGTCTTCTCAAAGGAGAGCCAAAAGGGCCTTCATTTTCTAAGGTGCTGAAAACGTGTTGTTGTGTCCGCATGAGTCCAGTGATAAACAGATTCTGTGAACCTCCGATGAGCGGCCTATCATATTCCTACAGGCGAACCTCCCTCTATCCGTATGTACTGGACATGATATATCTCTACCTCTATTCGCACTGTGCTGTAAAGAAATCTCGTATACAAAGAAAACGCTGTTGTCTAGAAATAAATCTCCAGGCACTGACAGACGTTCTCAGATGCATTATATCATACATCTATGCAGTATGTTAGGTATGAACACTACCATTATAACAGCCAAGTTTGCTCTTGGGAAATAAGTGGGGTTATGGTTGATTGATCCTTGCTGGATCATAACGCAGGTGACAATATACCTCCCTGAGGGATGTCTTGATTCAGAGAATTGGATGGACTTGGTCACCACACCTGGTGGTATAATCGTACCATGTATTGGGATTTTAGAACTCCATGGATACACAGGTATGTCATTTACTGAACATTATATATATATATATATATTTTTTTTCATACTATTCGCTATTTCCCGCGATAGCGAGGTAGCGTTAAGAACAGGGGACTGGGCCCTTGAGGGAATATCCTCACCTGGACCTCTTCTCTGTTCCTTCTTTTGGAAAATTAAAAAAAAAAAAAAAAGAAAAAAAAAAAAACGAGAGGGGAGGATTTCCAGCCCCCCGCTCCCTTTCCTTTTAGTCGCCTTCTACGACACGCAGGGAATACGTGGGAAGTATTCTTTCTCCCCTATCCCCAAGGAATAATATATATATATATATATATATATATATATATATATATATATATATATATATATATATATATATATATGCAACAACAACAAAACACAGGAAAATGAAACACAAGTTCCCAAGTGCACTTTCCTGCAATTATCACATCGTCAAGGGAGATACAAGAATAAGATAAAAGACAAAGACCAGTCACTTGATACACAAGGACCATTAGTGGGTAATCAAGCGTTACCGGATTCTTGTGTCGCCCAATATGCTTCAGAAGTTAGTCATATAAACACCTGATACGTTAGAACCATTGAAAACGACAGCATGACCCTTAAACACTCCGGTATGACCTTTGGGTATGATACCAAGTCCTCCGACCAATTAGTCCCTTTAAGGGTCAAGTCCAAGCCAGCATAGACTAAGGTCTCAATTCACCGTGATCAAGAGTCACATTATCATGCATTTCAGGCGACGTCCATCGTGCGTAAGAGAATGGACACATTTGGGGATACCATAATGCTTAGGATAGGACACTACACTCACTCTGTCTCGATGGTGACGAGTCAAAACTACACCATCAAATTGCTTACAGTCTTGCGTCCGGATACTCCTCTTCAAAGCAAGTCATGTCACAATCACTGCCTCTCTGACTGCAACTATCAATAAAAGGAAGACAAAAGTATAGGAGTAAATAACTATACTTGCATATATACATACTCTCTATCATCACAATGTATCACGTTTCTTACAAATACCTATCATCAACCAAAACCTTCACCACACGATCCTATATTAATCCTTTAAGATCACCAAAGGGAAAATCCCATTGCGCTTCCTCAAGAGAAATTTATCAAAAGAACCACTCTCTCTGCTGGACGTCTTACCTGGATAAGGTCTTCTTACATCAACAGACGAGAGGGAGAGGAAAAAAAGAGATTAGAATCCTCCACAATATCTTTTTGTTGTCTCCCTCAGGAGAGATTACAACCAAGTCCGAGATATAGAAAATTTGCTTGGTTTCTCAACAAGATTTCCCAAATCCCAGAAACCACTTGTGAAATACTCACACACACACACACACACACACACATATATATATATATATATATATATATATATATATATATATATATATATATATATATATATATATATATATATATATATATATATATATCTCCAATATATTGGTTTAGCATAGCATTCTCACATAGCAAAGTATCTCTAGGTAACTCACACTTACTCTCAAGTTACTGAGTATGATTCCCCGACACCAACTATCATTATTCACAGTTAATCCTCACACACCTATGTGTGGTTTCCCTTGATAGCTTCATATGCCCTCGTTCGACCCATCGAGAGCAAGTTGGCCCCTATGTGCCACATCACCCAGTTTCACTCTACATGCTCCTGCATGTTCAGACCCCAGCCCCTGTATACATCTTTCACTCGATCCCTCCATGTCTAATTCGGTCTTCCCCTTCTCTTCGTACCCTCCACTCTGACATGTACACTCTCTTTGTCAGCTTCTCCTCGATAACACCCTTCTTACTTCCACATCTCTCTCTTACCCTATCATTAGATTTATGCTATGAACCCTCCTCACAACGCACACTATCCTCACCTATTTCATTTCCAATACATCCACCCTCTTCCGCATCTTTATGATCAGAGGCCCGTGCCTCACATCCGTGCTTCACCGGTGGGACTACTGTACCATTAAACATACCCAACGTTGCCCCTCTCTTTCCACACACACACACACACTTCAGCTGCCATGGTTCCATCCCCTGTCATGTCCACTCCCAGGTATCTGAAATATCCCACTTCATCCAGGTCACTTTCACTCACACTCACGCACCAACCAACTTCAGTTTCTCCCCAACTAAACCTTATCTTTATTTACTTTAACTACTCTCAACTTTTTCCTTTCTCACACACTCCCGAACCAGCTTCAACAGCTTGCCAATCGAGTCTGAGGCCAGAGCTTTGCCATCAGTATGAAGCAACTGATTCACTCCCTCCCTAAACAGAATGCAAACCTGTCCCTCTCCTCAAGACCCCTGGCATTTACCTCCCTCACCACCCTATCCATACACTCTTTAAATAGCCACTGTGACATACACACACTTGCCGTAGACCCATGTTCACTAAAACCACTCAATTTCATCTCTTCCTACTCACATACAACACATCTTCCTCGCGTGATAGAAACTCTTCACTTCTTCTACGAACACGTCTATCAACCCTAACATACTCTTTCGTATGATCCATAAAGGCCACATACAAATCCCTCTACTTCAAGAATTTATCCCACACGTTACTTAAAGGAAGGAAACACCTGCTTCGTACATGCTACCACTCCCTTAATCACCATCTCTCTCTTACAACTTGCCAGGAATACTCAACAAACTTAAACTGGTGTAATTCGAATATACCCTTTCGTCCCTTTTGCCTCTAAGCAGATGGCACGGTACAGGCATTCCGCCACTCCTCATGCACCACAGCTCGAGCCATACATAAACTGAAAACCTTGACTAACCAAGCAACAACACTGTCACTGCCAGAGTACAAAAGTTTGAAAATTGTATGATGATGGAATGAGTTTAAGAAATGGGTTCCCACAAGCGTAGAACTACCATCCAGTCCTGTAGAAATATTTGATTACGCAAGCACACACACACACACACACACACACACACACACACACACACAGAGCCTTACAATGAAGGAGTACTTATAGGTGTGGAGGCATCAGCTTTAGAGAGGAAAGCTTAGGGGGCGATGTGATGCAACAAACCATCTCAGATGTAAGAAGGCGCAAATACACAGAGAGGATGAAAAAGGAGAGAGAGAGAGAGAGAGAGAGAGAGAGAGATAGAGAGAGAGAGAGAGAGAGAGAGAGAGAGAGAGAGAGAGAGAGAGAGAGAGAGAGAGAGAGATGGCTCAATAAAAGATGGCAAGAAGCAAAAAAAGCTTAAGAATTTAACGTAAAGATATAGACGATGGCCAGCATTTACAAGATACATCAGAGCAAGGAATGGGCCTGGAAGAGAAACTTTGAAAAAAGAATATTTAGGACGAGGCAAAAGATAAATCGAGGCTTTCCCATACATTCATCAAGAATATACCGCCATTAAAGAGCAGCTGATCTAAGCTTAAATGGATTCATAGAAAAGAGCTGTAGAAGAGGATATGAAAATATGCGAGGAGCGGAACACAATTTCAAAAGCATATCTTGATAGTTGACGGCGTTAAAACCCCAACGCCAGCAAGATGGGAATGAAAGGAAGTCTTGGAAGGCATTGAAATGTTTTAGAAATGATAAACAACAAATGGCTACAGACAGCGTCTTCGTTCGAATATGGCTTATGGCTCTGCTGGGGTTTCTCCATACGCACTATTAAAGGGAAGGGCAGATACGCTTCTTGACAAGCCGCTTGATATGTTGGTCACGTTATCACAAGAGGAAGGTGAAGTCCAGAGGGAACAGATAAGGGTGAGTATCGTATCTTTCTTTAACAAAGGTGATTGAGAACTACAGATCAGTATACCTGACGACGAGTCAACGTGGTCTGTTGAACCCTGGGAAAAAAAAAAAAAAAGTTACCAGAAAGCATGTGGCTGACTGCTTGTGAAGGGGAGTCAAAGTAGGAGATAGACAACGCCAATTCAGGGAGAGGACGTTATGTGTATCGACTGTATTATACTTCGATGCGAGAGTGAGTTCCGTTACAGACAAGAACTGAAGGAGATGGGTCGATGATGTGCAATCTAGTAAGCTAGAAAGCATTTGACAACATATCACATACGAAACTAGTAAAGTAGCTGAATCTGTAGGCAGGAATAAAAGGGAAACTTCTTCAAAAGAAAGAGAATTTATGCGAATAAAAAGAAAAAGTTGAAAAAAAAGATAGCATGTTCGAGGAGCATTTCCGTAACAGAATGGGGTCAGCAGTGGTGTGTCGCAGGAATCGATCCTGGGACCACTGCTCTTCTTGATCTATATAGATGATGAGCCAGAAGGGCTGGACTCGTATCTGAATATGTTTCCGGATGATGATGATGCCAAGTTCATGATGGAAGTGAGGGGTGATGATAATAAGGATTGCATTGATTCAAAGAGGATTTAGATTCTAAAATTCGTCTGATCCATGGGGTTCGTGAAATTCAACCCGAGTAGATACAAATTAAACTGAGAGAAGACCTAGATGCGGATATGATCAAGCAGGAAATAAGCTGCAGGTATCTGTATGTGTGTGTGTGAGAGGGAGGGACATAGGAGGTTAGTATTTCACCTTAATTGTATGATAAAAGACCTAAACCGTCTGCTGGCCAATATCAAATGCATTCCAATTCTGTATATAGATAAGTGAATATTTCAGCAAACTGTTTGCCATGTTCATTTGCCTAAAGCTATAATAAGCTTCTCATCTTTGGTCAGGACACTTAAAGGAGAAATCACGCACACTTTCCTTGCCACGAGACGCTGCTTAAGGAAATCCACAAGGTCAGTCAGAAGCCAGATATTGATATATTAAAGAAAGTCTGAGGAATACTGAGCAACCCAGATTCATATACACCCACTCACTCTCTCTGTCTCTCTCCCTCTCCCCTCTCTCTCTCTGTCTCTCTCCGTCTCCCCTCTCTCTGCCTCTCCCGCTCTCTCTCTCTCTCTCTCTCTCTCTCTCTCTCTCTCTCTCTCTCTCTCTCTCTCTCTCTCTCTCTCTCTCCTCTGATGCTTTCACAAATGCAATGATATTTCCCCCCTGTTTGGTTAAAACTCTCAGGGATACACCGCCCCTCCCTCACCCTCCTTCCCACCCCTCCTCGGAGAATCCGTGAGATCCCGGAATCTAAGCGTGAAACTCTGATATTGAAGTGAAAAAAAAAAAGTGTGTGTTGCGAGACAGGCAATATGCATGACAGGTGACGACGCGCCGTGGGGATGGGGAAGGCGTGGGTCAGCACCACCGGACTGGGCAGCTCGCCTCCGCTCGTAAAAAAGAGAGGCGACGCGTTGGCGTGCCCGCCAACGCGGATGTCCACAAGGATAAGCAATTGGACGCCCACTCGCTTGGACGTCTCCTTGAACCACCGCTCTACCTCCGTTTTCAAGAGATAGATGAGAAAAAAAGGTGTGTGTGTGTGTGTGTGTGTGTGTGTGTGTGTGTGTGTGTGTGTGTGTGTGTGACCCAAGACTCCAGAGATCTGTGACAGTGGATTGCTTTGGCGTAAATATGGCTCGTATCTTTTACAGCAGGTCGCCCAGAGCACCGCCCACAGGTCGCCCAGAGCACCGCCCACAGTTCACACAAAGCACGGCCCACAGTCTGAGGTTTGACCTGAGGTGGGTTGCCCGTTTTTTCTTTTTTCTTTTTTTTACCTTCCGCGTTGGAGGAAGTGATTTCAAAGATACATTTCATTTTCACAAGTGTCAGTTTTCCACCCCCCCCTCTCACACACACCCCCACCACCACCACCACCCCCCCCAAGCTGATGTACGCAGTTGCAAGGCACATGGGAGGGTAAAGTGGTGGGGAGAATATAAACCCATCTTCCCCTTCTTTAATTCTCTTTTTTTACACATTCTCTCTCTCTCTCTCTCTCTCTCTCTCTCTCTCTCTCTCTCTCTCTCTCTCTCTCTCTCTCTCGTAGGTAGGCAGATAGGTTTTGGTTGGGAAGCCACCTTTCCCTTCTCTCTCTCTCTCTCTCTCTCTCTCTCTCTCTCTCTCTCTCTCTCTCTCTCTCAGGTGGTGGGTAGACACCGACCCGGGAGATGTATTCCTGGTACTACCCGCCTGAGGTATCGGAAGGGTCAGGGACAACTGCGCGCGCAGTGAGCCTTCACTTCGGTGCCGGTCAAGTTTCACTCCTTCGGCCCAGGTAGTTCGCTTTTCTTTCTACCATGACCCAACCCCCTCCCCTCATGTGGGATTCTGGCATTCAGTTTACTAACATGCAATCTCTCCATCTCAGATATAACACCAGACAACGCGCAATTCAAAAGACTCGCTCCGAAATTCTTGATCTATTTGCGGGAAGCGCTACGCGTTAACCTATTGGCAAAACTTTCGTCGTATGCACTCACAAGCAAGTCCTCTCTCTCTCTCTCTTTCTCTCTCTCTCTCTCTCTCTCTCTCTCTCTCTCTCTCTCTCTCTCTCTCTCTCTCTCTTGTCCTGGAACAACCTTTCTTTAAGTGGGACAGGAAAAAAAAAAAGAAGAATCAAGCTGTGTTCCCCTGGTCAAGAAAACACTTTTATCAAAGTCAGAAGCGACACAGGAGCGACCAACAGCAACGAGGAGGCGAGGCTTGGTGGACTCTCCGCTATTTTAAGGTTCTTGACATCCGTGAACCTCTGACCTGACGATGGCGCTAGAAGCACTGAACCTTCTGGATTCCGTTTCTTCGTCGAATTACAATTACAATTATGCCTGTGACAGGATCTAGCGTATGTTCATGCGCCAGAAAGAAATGTCATCGGTGTGTTGCGGAACGGCCAAATAGTGAGGCCGTTAAAAGTCAAATATTCATCGTACAATCCGAATATCCGTGATTAGGTGAAGAAGAGAGCGGGTCCTGGAATGATCACCACAAAGTAGGAAATATTCAGAAGAATGTGTGCTCCGGTCGCGTTTTTTCAACACGACTGGTACGGATTCAAAGATATGCATCCCCTGTGGACATTAGTAGTGTCTGGACATTTCTAAGTGTTCTTTTTTTTTTGCTTAGTCACCGAAACAATCCACAGTGTTGTTTCCTCTTGTTCATTCCACAGTATTGTACCCTCTAAGTCATCGAAACATTCCATGGTATTATACCCTTTAGGGCATGGAAACATTCCAGAGCATTATACCCTCAAGGTCATCAAAACAATCCACAGCGATATACCCACCAGGTCATCCAGACATTTCATGGTGTGCTTTGATAACTTAGATATTGAATAATATTCTTTTTCTCAAAGTCATCTGAAAAATTTCAGAGAGTAATTTGACAACTTGAACATTCTCTTGATTATCTCAGCCTTCCATAATGGTCTCTTTTACCGACTCTTTGAACATTCCATGATCATCTTTGGCCGTCTGAACATACCACAACGTCCTTTTCCTCTATGGCCATTCCAATATTTTCTTTTCGCAATCTGCATATTCCACAATGTTATTTTCATCGATTACCTAACTCTCCAGTCGCTCATAAGTTCAACTTCCTGGAATCATAAACGTCTCTTTTCGTAAAATGGACTCCAATTTACCCGCCAAATTGTCCGAAAAGTAATTTTCAAATAGTTATTGCAATTTGCCTTTACATCCAAATTCGACATGTGAAGGAAAACACTCTGAACTGCCCCGACATGATCCATTAAGTCTTCGGAAAGGTTGGCAGTGGTGAAACCTCTTCCTTAACCCGCAAATCACGAAGGTAAGGCCCTTAGCCAGGGCAGCAAGACTCTTAACCATGACAATACATCTTATGACCACGACACCTGAGGATGACACGTGATGACTGACCCCTGGGTATTATGGGGTCATCCTTCGAGCTGATCCTTTAAGGGTTATGTCAGGAGCCGGGTCATCCTACCCAAGAGTCATTGCTTCATGCTCAAAGAGGATGATTCCATCACGCTCACATGATCACACTTTCAACTTCGAGGACCATATATATATATATATATATATATATATATATATATATATATATATATATATATATATATATGTATATATATAAGAGGGGATAAGAGTGAGTGCTCAAATTACAGAGGTATAAGTTTGTTGAGTATTCCTGGTAAATTATATGGGAGGGTATTGATTGAGAGGGTGAAGGCATGTACAGAGCATCAGATTGGGGAAGAGCAGTGTGGTTTCAGAAGTGGTAGAGGATGTGTGGACCAGGTGTTTGCTTTGAAGAATGTATGTGAGAAATACTTAGAAAAGCAAATGGATTTGTATGTAGCATTTATGGATCTGGAGAAGGCATATGATAGAGTTGATAGAGATGCTCTGTGGAAGGTATTAAGAATATATGGTGTGGGAGGCAAGTTGTTAGAAGCAGTGAAAAGTTTTTATCGAGGATGTAAGGCATGTGTACGTGTAGGAAGAGAGGAAGGTGATTGGTTCTCAGTGAATGTAGGTTTGCGGCAGGGGTGTGTGATGTCTCCATGGTTGTTTAATTTGTTTATGGATGGGGTTGTTAGGGAGGTGAATGCAAGAGTTTTGGAAAGAGGGGCAAGTATGAAGTCTGTTGGGGATGAGGGAGCTTGGGAAGTGAGTCAGTTGTTCGCTGATGATACAGCGCTGGTGGCTGATTCATGTGAGAAACTGCAGAAGCTGGTGACTGAGTTTGGTAAAGTGTGTGAAAGAAGAAAGTTAAGAGTAAATGTGAATAAGAGCAAGGTTATTAGGTACACTAGGGTTGAGGGTCAAGTCAACTGGGAGGTAAGTTTGAATGGAGAAAAACTGGAGGAAGTAAAGTGTTTTAGGTATCTGGGAGTGGATCTGGCAGCGGATGGAACCATGGAAGCGGAAGTGGATCATAGGGTGGGGAGGGGGCGAAAATTCTGGGAGCCTTGAAGAATGTGTGGAAGTCGAGAACATTATCTCGGAAAGCAAAAATGGGTATGTTTGAAGGAATAGTGGTTCCAACAATGTTGTATGGTTGCGAGGCGTGGGCTATGGATACAGTTGTGCGCAATAGGATGGATGTGCTGGAAATGAGATGTCTGGGGACAATGTGTGGTGTGAGGTGGTTTGATCGAGTAAGTAACGTAAGGGTAAGAGAGATGTGTGGAAATAAAAAGAGCGTGGTTGAGAGAGCAGAAGAGGGTGTTTTGAAATGGTTTGGGCACATGGAGAGAATGAGTGAGGGAAGATTGACCAAGAGGATATATGTGTCGGAGGTGGAGGGAACGAGGAGAAGTGGGAGACCAAATTGGAGGTGGAAAGATGGAGTGAAAAAGATTTTGTGTGATCGGGGCCTGAACATGCAGGAGGGTGAAAGGAAGCGTCTGAGGTAAACCATGGAAAGCTGTGTAGGTATGTATATTTGCGTGTGTGGACGTATGTATATACATGTGTATGGGGATGGGTTGGGCCATTTCTTTCGTCTGTTTCCTTGCGCTACCTCGCAAACGCGGGAGACAGCGACAAAAAATATATATATACATATATATATATATATATATATATATATATATATATATATATATATATATATATCGGTAGCGCTCAGTGGTTGTGCTCTCGCGCTCACGAGTCGAACCTTCGTGTTCGAAGGTCATGCCGCTGTGCTCAGTGATTCGAACCACTGTCCGCAAGAAAATACGAAGAGAAAAGAAAATGGAGACATATTATAGTGTACTGCAGATAAATCACAAAAGAACGCGTGATTCAGGAATATGCTGGTAGCCACAGGGAAAATAAAACACTGAGAATCGAGCAATTTTGTGTTAATTCACATGTTTTATGGACACAGGCTAATATATCTCTGTATCTCTAAAGATGTGAATCATCAACTAGGTGCTCCGAATCTACCATTTTCCCCGTGGCTCCCAGCACTATGAGGTCTATATCACAGGCCTTTCGAAATCCCCCAAGCCACACTCCAGACCAACACTGGAAAGGGGTAACACAGGCAAGGACTCGCTCCTCATCCTCCTCCTCCTCCAGGTAGTCATCCCACACAGATCACAACTGGAGCCGAATAGCAATCCACCGAACAAGAATGACGCACGGAACTCAATCTCCTGGAGTCCCATCTGGCAGGAAATGAGAGGCTGCTCTGGACGTGAAGGACCGCTTAGCCAGCATCCCTGTCCGAGCAGCGGCCGGCAGGAGCTCTCTCTCTCTCTCTCTCTCTCTCTCTCTCTCTCTCTCTCTCTCTCTCTCTCTCTCTCTCTCTCCCCCGTGCCTCAGCCTCTCACATGCGCCACTAGCCAAGATCTCACTATCGCAACTAGCCTCTCCCTCAGCTCGCCTCTCGCCTGCCACACACTCTCTCTCTCTCTCTCTCTCTCTCTCTCTCTCTCTCTCTCTCTCTCTCTCTCTCTCTCTCTCTCTCTCTCCACTGTACCTCCCGCTCCTAGCCAGCTAGGTAGGTTGCTCGTTCGCTCGCTCTCGCCTCTCTGCACACATTCTCACCACCACCAACCACCCGTTCCCAGTTCGTCACAATTTGCCACCGCAGCTTACCACCACCACACGACTGTCCATTCGCTCTCACCTTTAACCATTCGCTCTCACCGCTGGTCACTCGCTCTCACTAATGACCTCTCATTCTCACTGGAAACCGGTTTTATAGCACCGCTAACTACCTGTTCTCTCATTAGTGATCGCTTGTTCTTATCATAATTCTAACTCATTATCTTTCTTTTTTTTAACCATATGCCGCCTTTGCTAATTGCTGGACACCCACGCACCACTGGCCACCTACGCGCCACTTGCTTTATGCACCACTTGCAGCCGTCCACCTATGCAACACTTGCTGTCTACTCGCCACTAGCTACCTATATGCCACTAACCTGCTAATCAGGAGCCACTTATGCATTACTGGCCACCTTCATACCACAATCCCCTTCAACGTCACTGATCACCACCCACCTACATCATCCTACTCTCTTTTCCCTACAAGCCAGTAATAACCCGCGTCCTTGAATCATACCCGACCGTCGCTGTCCTGTATAGTTCTCGCCTGACATGACTTTTCTGCCTGTCATCATCGACACCTGGCTGACGAAACGGGGAGGTACCGAACCATTCATACAATGAGACAAGGAGTGTGTGTGTGTGTGTGTGTGTGTGTGTGTGTGTCTCCATAGAGCGTCTTGAATCATACCCGACCATCGCTGTCTTGTATAGTCCTCGCCTGACATGACTTTTCTGTCTGTCATCATCGACACCTGGCTGACGAAACGTGGAGGTACCGAACCATTCATACAATAAGACAAGGAGTGTGTCTGTGTGTGTGTGTGTGTGTGTGTGTGTGTGTGTGTGTGTGTGTGTGTGTGTGTGTGTCTCCATAGAGTGACCCTATAACGCCAACGTAACGAGGAAAAGGACAAAAGACAACAAGGTGGTACATACAGACGTTCGGGTCATTACACAAGACCTACCTGAAAAGGTGGGAAGCAGGACGGTTACAAAAGAAAGACCAGGGCAAGACGAGTCGTATGGTTGTAAGGGACTGAGATCTGATTCGCCACTGAGTACGTAGGGAAGGAAATGAAACTGAGAGATGGACAGCGAGATTAAATAGTGAGGGTCGAGGGATTTTAGGTGATAAGACTGTGATGCTCTGGTGAGGGTGGATGGAGCATGAAAATGGAGGGGATGACTGTCGCATGGTGAGGGTGGATGGAGCCTGTAAATGAATGGTGAGGTTGTCGCATGGTGAGGGTGGATGGAGCATGAAAATGGAGGGGATGACTGTCGCATGGAGATGGTGGATGGAGCTTGAAAATCAATGGTGAGGCTGTCGCATAGTGAGGGTGGATGCAGCATGAAAATCAATGGTGAGGTTATCGCATGGTGAGGGTGGATGGAACATGAAAATGAATGGCGAGGCTGTCGCATGGAGATGGTGGATGCAGCATGAAAATGAATGGCGAGGCTGTCGCATGGTGAGGGTGGGTGCGACTTGAAAATGGAAGAGAACACTGATATACGCACGGTGAGGGTGGGAGCATGATGGAGACATATTGTAAGACTATATTGCTTGGTGAGGATGGGTATATTGTGGCAAGGGAAGGTAAGAGCGGTGACCTGTGAGGATAGGCGTATCAAGGAAATAAAAAGTAAGTGTGCGTAGGAAGGAAGACTTTGAAGAATAACCTACACGTGAAAATGTTGTGATAACTCACTCTTGAAAAAGATTACAGAAAGATAACATAACTCGTTGGTGGGTTTGCAAAAAAATGCATAGTGAACAAGAAACAAGGAAAATATGAAAGGATAAGTTACCTCATGCAAGCTGAAAATAATAAATAAACGAGGTTCTTAAACTAACCAGAAAAAGAATGAAACAGGGAAAAAGTATATAAATAAAAGATGGCAATGGACCTCAACAGAGAGGAAAAGAACGAACCATGTGATAATATGGGCATCAGAGGAGAAGATAAGGAAGTGTGGGAGATTCCTATGTCTGGCCCAATACAAAAAGTATTGTAAAGGAAACTATCCCCTCCGTACGCCTACTTTAGAGGTTAAATGAGCACGAAACATCTTTTTTTTTTCCGACAATTATCTCTGAGCAAGAACTTCAAATCCTTGTAAAAAAAAAAAGGAAGTCCAAGTTTGGGGAGAGAAGTTTCTGGGTGGCTCTCACTATTACTGAAGTGCCCTCAATTAGTTACACTTTTCCTGAGTGTCTCAACAAGAGACGAAATCAGTTTTTTATGGAATGGATTTTTATTTTCAACCCTTTTCAAGTGGAGCAATTTTTCTTGAAAGTAATTTGGTAAATGTACCACAATGAAGAAAGGTGATTTTTTTTTCATTTCATTCTTTTTTTTGAAGGGTGGAAGTGATTTTCGTGTCTTATTCAAAAGCACCAACATGAAAAAAAAAAAAAAGTTACATTGCTGAAAGTTAGTCAATTGACAATACGAAAAGTTGAACCTAAACTCTTCGTTTCCCTTCGGATGCGAGGGAGGAAAAAAGAAAAAAAACATATACGAAAAAGTAATTTATCAGCTGCTATAAGAGTTATGTAAATGAGCCATTCTTTGCCGCCTTAAACTTGTGAAATTAAGTTGTGTGTGTCCAGAATTCTTCACTCCGAGGCAAAAGGAGTGACTTTGTCTCCTGTTAATTAGCAAGACTAGGAGGACAGAGTCGAAGTGGGGCATGCTGAGGCCTCTGTATACGCCCAATTATCTTTAGATACTATGTACGTCTGAAGGTGGGTGAGTGGGTGGTGAGTGGCGAGAGAATCGGGCGGGTCCCAGTGGTGTAGTGGGTTCAGGGAGAGGAGATGGAGTGCTTTGCCAACACTGACTCCATCTTCCTGGTGCCAGGCCACTCGTATCTCCATTGTGACCGGGACATTGGCCACGATGGGCGGCGCCTTCACCTACAGGAAGACCGCAATCGTGACTTGTATGCCAGCCACACGCAGAACTGCGGGATGACCTACCCCTTCACGGCAGGAAAGATGGAGAGGGGGTGAAGGTTTGGCCAGTCTTGACTAAGACGTCAGCAGCTGGTATGGCTGACTGTAGCAGACATAGGTTAAGGAAGGTCAGTACAATAGGAGGCATGTGACCCCTCTCAAGCACGACTGTTACGACCCTTGGTCGTAATGGCGTAGCCATTGACCTGACCCTTGAGGATCAGGTCGTGCTCAAGGGCTGTACCGCTATGCTCAAGAGGTCACGAGAAACGAGGGGAACCAAACTGTGGGGAGGACTCAAAGATTTATGAGAGAATGAAGAACGTACACATGCATGAATGAAGAAGGGAAGAGAAACGCAGATGATGGAATCATGAGAAAGAGGAAACGGATGCAATAGAGATTAGACAAGAAATGGCAAGGGGAACGATTACGGTGGAGAGGGCAAACGGGAAAAATGAGGCGAGGAGAGAAAAGAGAGAGAGAGAGAGAGAGAGAGAGAGAGAGAGAGAGAGAGAGAGAGAGAGAGAGAGAGAGAGAGAGAGAGTGCGAAAAACATTCGAGGAAACGTACCCACAAGTGGAGAGTTATACGCAGAGGTCTTGCGAACCCAGTCCACTGGCACTTGAAGAAAGTAAGACTCCCACCATCGTTCCGACATATTCTTCGTCATAAACTACTTTAATTCAATCTCTAAAGTTGGGAATGGTCACTGACGGACCTACAGAGATTCTTCTTTGGTTGTAGACACGGAGTCGAAAGATCTTGAAGTGATGCGACAAGCCTTAGAGTGTGGGTTATGTATGGTAAACGCGAACAACATAGACTTATAAAGTTTTCACGGAGACGGTACCTATATGTTCAAATATATATATATATATATATATATATATATATATATATATATATATATATATATATATATATATATATATTCCGTACTTCGTTCTCGTATACAAGGATAGATCGAACGTACCATAAACCATCGAAAACTTTTCTACACATTCTGTGCTGGTCTGAGCCATCCCTAAGTCACACTAAAAATCAATTTAACAGCATCATAAAGTTTCTTCAGTGGTAGATGACGTCTGTGTGCTTGTGTGAACTGCAAACAAACCAGTGCAAATTAAATATCTATCAAATTACTACTGTTATTCAAGTTTATGTAATACGAGGATTCCAGGACTGAGAAACAGGACTATTAGAGCTGACTGAATTATTTGAATCTATTCAACTTATAAAAGATAGGGTTAAGAGGTGGCCTAATATAGGTATTCAGAATTATCAAAGCTTTGATAACTTATAACAAACTACTTAAGAATTCATCTATCTGATTTCACAGTGGTAGTTATGGATGCACACTCATGGACCAAAATATTATCTCGAAAAATACGAAGTATTTTTCCTTAATATTCAAGATGATGACAGCAATGCTATGGATATGTCTAAGAACAGACTTAAGAAATCTTTCGTTTCAAGTCCACGAATGACATTATTAACGCCATTTTAGTCCCATGAACATCTTGGTTTTTTTTTGTCTATAATCTGTATGCCTTTCTACATTTACCACTCTGTATTTCTATACATTTACCATCCTGTGTGTTTCTGATATCCTCCACTATCACAAACAGCTTCGGTGGGACCTGGTGGTCAAATGCTGTTTGAATTGCATTGCATTCCTTTGTATGTCTTTGAATTCTGCAGCCATACCTACACTCACAACAAACAATATATATATATATATATATATATATATATATATATATATATATATATATATATATATATATATATATATATATAAATATATATATATATATATATATATATATATATATATATATATATATATATATATATATATATATATATATATATATAAAGTCGGCAGAAAGTAGAAATCGTCTTGTTATTGTTGAGATGACTGCTGACGTGGCTGCAGGCAACAGTTCTACTGTGTGTATAATGTGAAGGAGGAATTGTATACAGAAGGGAACACAACATCGTCTCCGTCCCCGGGGAAGCCCTGCAGGAAATCCTCAAATCTCATAACTGGATATTGTGATGTTAAACGGGCCCGGTGGGTCAGTGTTCTCTATACTCAAGTACGCTACTCCAGAGTTCTTGAGTGGGGCATCAACACAATATATGCGCCTCTTACCTGCTTCCTATATATACGTTTCTGTTTGTTCATAGATGTATCGTTTTCTTTGGTATATACATCCTTTGGTGTGTGTGTATATATATATATATATATATATATATATATATATATATATATATTTTTTTTTTTTTTTTTTTTTTTTCATACTATTCGCTATTTCCCGCAATAGCGAGGTAGCGTTAAGAACAGAGGACTGGGCCTTTGAGGGAATATCCTCACCTGGACCTCTCCTCTGTTCCTTCTTTTGGAAAAAAAAAAAAAAAGAAAAAAAAAAAAAAAAAAAAATGAGAGGGGAGGATTTCCAGCCCCCCGCTCCCTTCCCTTTTAGTCGCCTTCTACGACACGCAGGGAATACGTGGGAAGTATTCTTTCTCCCCTATCCCCAGGGGATATATATATATATATATATATATATATATAAATATATATATATATATATATATATATATATATATATATATATCCATTAATGTAAATGTGTTGCCTTTAGCAACAATAATACTATAAAGATTACCTTAATCAGAAACTCATCAGAAAATTCTCCTGGGTGCATCTATAAAGTGCCATATAGAAATTGTGATAAGTTTTATGTTGGGCAGACTGGTAAGGATCTTTCTGTTAGACTTAAGCAACATAAATGTAGTATAAGAAAGGGACAAGAATCAAATGCCTTGTTTAATCATGTTAAAAACTATGATCATTGTATTGACTGGAGTAATGCCTCATTATTAACTCTAACTCCAGTACCACGAGAAACATCCCTGAATCTTCTATTATCAAATTCACAAAAGATTATAATATTAATATTAGTGATGGTCTATATTAATTGGATGACTTTGTTGTTGATAAGATTTGTAAACAATTCACTTTCTTGTCCAAGTTTATGATACGCTCGTTGTCTCTCTTGGACAATAGCATGTTTACCAAATGGCGTCCTAGCTACGTCTCATCCCTGTATATCAACTGACTGTTATATTGCCCTCTTGTGTCTCCCCTGATGATGTGATTATTACACGAAAGTGCTATTGGGAACTTATCGTGTTTCATTTTCCCCGTGGACTCATAGGAATATACTTGATCACACGCAAAATTGTGACCCTTTCTAATGTGTATATATATATATATATATATATATATATATATATATATATATATATATATATATATATATATATATATATCCATACACATACACAGACATGTACATATATACACATGTTATTACGCAAAAGCTCGTTTGCCTGTTTATGTGTCTATATTACCATTGACCAACTGACGTGTATTTATACTGAAATTGACCATCATCTATATTCTAACTGTTATTGCCCATATTATGAATGTATTATTGCCACCCATCTTGTGTATTTATGCATGTCCAGATTAATGGGTAAGATTAAATTTCAACGTTTATTTGAAATTCATAATCTACTTTGGGCCAATGAATGTCGGGGGCATTTATTGTTTTCGTTTTTGACGTTGTTCACATTAGAGGCATCAGCTGCATTACTTGTTTGGCACGTCACACGAAACGACAACCAATCTGTGCTCAATGCTGGCGATGTCTACGCCATTTTTTTCTATCATCTCCTCCCCATGATAAGGCCCAGTTACTGATACGGCCGCCCATCATTGCTTACTCTTGTATCATGCCTAGTGCATCTTGCAGGCAAATTCTTCAAATACCGGTCTTGTGTTTTTGTTACTCATAAAGCTTACAGCTCTTCAGTGACGCCTGTGTTCAAAATGACTCAAAAAATTTACACGCGATCGCGAGGGAACAGCATGTGTCAGCAGCTCCTTACGAGCGTTATGAAAGCTTGGCCAGGGATTGAGAGAGAGAGAGAGAGAGAGAGAGAGAGAGAGAGAGAGAGAGAGAGAGAGAGAGAGAGAGAGAGAGAGAGAGAGAGAAGACCTCAGAGATCTCGAGCGTACACCACAAAGTTCTCACAAGGAGAGTGATAAGTTTTTTCAACAACGTTTCGGAGTTATTTAAAAAACTTCATTTTCTTTTCCTTTGTCCTTCTTCTTCTTCCTCTTCTTCATCTTCTTCTTCTCATTCTTCTTCCTTTTCCCCTTCTTCTTTTTCCCCCTCTAGTTCTTCTTCTTCTTCTTCTTCTTCTTCTTCTTCTTCTTCTTCTTCCAAGAATTTCTGCCCGTCCTCTTAGGGATCCTATCACATTCTCCCTACAGCACTTGAGGTCTCTTGAAAACAACAGAACGACCCTTGAGCACGACGAGCAAGACCAATGGGTATGATGGCGTGGGTTTAGCCCTGAGCCTTGAGGGTATGGTCAAGGGTCAGGTGTTTCATCCCAAAGGGTCATCCGTCGTGCTACAAGGGACGTACCGTCGTGCTTGAAAGTCGTACCGCCGTGCTTAAGGGTCGTACCGTCGTGCTACAAGGGACGTACCGTCGTGCTTAAGAGTCGTACCGTCGTGCTTAAGGGTCGTACCCTCGTGATACAAGGGACGTACCGTCGTCCTCAAAGATCGTACCGTCGTGCTTAAGGGTCGTCCCCTCGTGCTACAAGGGACGTACCGTCGTGCTTAAGGGTCGTCCCCTCGTGCTACAAGGGACGTACCGTCGTGCTTAAGAGTCGTACCGTCGTGCTTAAGGGTCGTACCCTCGTGCTACAAGGGACGTACCGTCGTGCTTAAGAGTCGTACCGTCGTGCTTAAGGGTCGTACCCTCGTGCTACAAGGGACGTACCGTCGTCCTCAAAGATCGTACCGTCGTGCTTAAGGGTCTTACCATCGTGCTACAAGAGGCGTACCGTCGTCCTCAAGGAATGCACCGTCGTGCTTGAGGATCGTACGATCGTGCTACAAGAGGCGCACCGTCGTGCTCAAGGGTCGTGCCATCGTGCTACAAGAGGCGCACCGTCGTGCTCAAGGGTCGTACCATCGTGCTCAAGGAGTCTGGTTCATAAAGATGTGCTCACAAGTCCTGTGAACGAGGTCATCAGATCATCACAAAAGCAGTAATGAAGATCTTAGAAGAATATCCTCAAACTCAGACACGAGTATTTAGCTCGTGGCTAAGGCTTGGAAAGTCAAGTCTCATATCCTCGGATTGAAAACCTGACGTTCTTGTAAGAACAACATCATGTTCTGGAGAAGATGCCTTCTTCAAGTACACCTCAAACCACCCATGCGTTCAGCTGAAGATAACTCAGTCTTCTTATTAGAAAGAATGGGAGAAAATATAGAGAGAAGACACCTTTATAAAGATGGAATCGCGAGTGTGTGTGTGTGCGTTGTGTCTCCAATCTTGTTCTGTGGACATCTTATACACAAAAAGGACACTTATATATTTTACATGTATACGAAAACGACACCTCTATACCTTTAACACGATCGCCTTTCAGTTCCCGCGAGGACATTCCAATCCTTTTCTAAGGAGGACGATCTCCGAGTCGTCCCCGAGAACGCATCGAGATTCTCTTTCCTCAAGAATGTTTCAAGTTATTGCGGGGGGGCGAGTCTATGACCGTGGCAGCGGCACCGGGGAGAACTCCGGGTTACGACACATTCCGAGATTCGCCATTAAAGATAATGATATAAGATAATTAAAGAAATCGCGACGGAGGATCTTAAGTGGTCGTCTTGTTAAGATCCTCGTCTCTGCTGGTACGAGAGAGCGGGAGAGAGAGAGAGAGAGAGAGATAGAGAGAGAGAGAGAGAGAGAGAGAGAGAGAGAGAGAGAGAGAGAGAGGAGTCATCTCGGGAAGAGGCTCAGGAAGGGGAAGGAAGTGAGAGTCACTCGCAGCTGGTGTGCGAGAGAGAGAGAGAGAGAGAGAGAGAGAGAGAGAGAGAGAGAGAGAGAGAGAGAGAGAGAGAGTATGTTTTCTTACGAATACTTAAGACTTGACATTGCCAGAGGGGAGGGCCAGCGCGTAGGGCTCACCGCGGAGGGGGGGGGAAATACCTTTGTTACGAAGAACGTATGAGCTATGTGTTATCGAGAGTCTGAGAGCGAGTTTGAGTGCGAGATGGAGAGACTGCATGATTTGGACTGAGGGACAATAGCTCATGTGTGGATGAGGCGGAAACAAAAGACAAACAGCAACCTGGACAAAAGGAGGGAAACTTGACAGCCAGTAAAGCGCTGGACCAAAACCCAGCTCGGGAAATTGCTGCATGGCTCTACATGGTACATACAACTTCCATTTAGAAACAGGAGCGTCAGAGCCACCAAAGCAACAAGAGATACGGAGACAGAGGTCAGGTCAGGCTGCCACAAATAGCGGTAGATCGATCGAGCCATTGTGCGGGGAAGCGATACAATATGCGCGGAGGGAGTAATGGGTCAGCGGACCTTTCCATATCGAGATGTGGAGGTTTAAAGTGACGGAGAACGCGACGTGGGGGATGCAGGAATCGACATTTGGAGATATGATTGGTGGTGGGGCACCTTCTCCCGCCCCTCGTCTTGGACAGTGACCGTACATACGTGGGTCAAAGGGGCGAAGGATTTTCCAGTTAAACAGTCACGACCCCTGGGGAAATGATGAAGGACATTTCTCCTGTACGGAGAAGATATTAGTCACGGTGAGACACAGAGAGCTGACCTGATACACTGTCTGTGATACACACATTTTCTCGGCTCTGTGCCGATCTAGCAGTTATTACTCAACCCCAAAAGATGCTAGATGTAGACTGAATGCGGTTAAGTATACAGAGCTAAACCTGTGCTGGTTGAGGTTACTCCCACAGCCAATGTATTCCCCCACATACTGGTGCATGTAACTAAGCCCATGACTTCCTGAATATCATGTTTAACAAGTGAATGGAGTTTTACGAATCATGAAACCACGTTGATTCTTTACAGGAAGGGATTCGACACCATTATACTGATAAGCAGAGATGATGGCGTGCTAGATGTGCGGGATTCGTGTGTGTTAGGTTGAGTGTGCATACTTCTTTTTCTGTCAGTGTTTGTGAGAGAGTGTGTGTGAAATTACCCAGCACTCTTCTCACATAAGCACACACACACACACACACACACACACACACACACACACACACACAAAACGTTGCTAAACATTATTTTTCCTTCCAGCGGACGTGGCCGGCCTCCTGAGCGCTGCAGGAGCACCATATGGATAGAAGGGACTCCTTATGCAGGCAGTAAGCAGGTATATACATATATAATTTGCATTAACCTATTTGTACTGTATCTTGTACACACTCTACATAGTATATACCACTTATAAAACTTTGAATGATATGATAGCCACAAACTTATCGCGTCCTCATTCAGTTAATTCCATTCATCCGCCACTCTTATCTTGTAAAAATACCTCTTTACAATTTCTTCCTATTATTTTTCTTTTTAAAAAGTTTCTTGCATAATTTCATGTTATGTCTTCTCGCTGTCGTATGCTTCCATCTATCGAAGAACTGTCTGCATTGTCAGTTTGGGTTGAAAACTTAAAGGTTGTATAATAAGGTCACCTCTCACTGTGAGTGAGTGAGTGTGTGTGTCTGCGTGTGTGTGTTTGTGTGTGTGTGTGTGTGTGTGTGAGAACTATGAATAATACAGGTCCCGTGTTTGAGATCCGGGACAGCCCAGCCAGCTCATATCCAACCCAGCTGTTCAGTATGTTCTAAATGACCTCCTGGCGTATGCTTGAATGTGTGTACAGGACTTTTCAGCAATAGGATACCAGTCTTCTGAGGGCGTTTCAATAACATTATCAAACGATTAGCGCAAAAAAGATAACTTTAAATCTACGCTACGATTTATAAGCGATCATGCATTTTACAAATCAAAACAGACGCGAAACTTTGTATATTACGAGAATGAGAAGAAAAAATGAGATTATGACGTTTTTATTTTTTTTCAATACGCAAAGGATACATCTGGATGCATATGCATAATTCTTATGAAGCTGACTCAGTGGACACTAATATGTAGTGACAGTCGACGTGTTTCATATTTTAGCACCACGATCGATTGCGCCTCGCATTTTTGCTACTCTTCTCATTATAACACTTCGAACGTCGTCCACTTTGACCTTTGTTGCAACGAACCAGTTGCAACAAACGTTTTCTTTCTTTTTTTTTATGAGTTCGTAATGTGGTCGAACGAACCAGTTGCAACAAACGTTTCTCTTTTTTTACGAGATCATAATGTGCTCGATCGTGGATTTTTCTGAAAGAATAGTTCTTCCTTCCCATGGATAAGATGTCAAGGGACCTCATCAATGACGCTGCTATTGTCCTCCGTTTATCTAAAATTCAGCCTGTCAGAAGACTTCATTCAGATACGTAGTCATCAGAATGTAATTACAAACATGAAAGAAGCGATGGGACTACATCGTAACAATGTTAGGTTCGGCTTATGATGTATTCTTGTCATTAATAATCCTGAGTGTTACATTTCTTTCTCGCATCTCCCCTGATGATGTGATTATTACACGAGAGTGCACTTGGGAACTTATCGTGTTTCATTTCCCAGCGGACTCATAGGAATATATATATATATATATATATATATATATATATATATATATATATATATATATATATATATATATATATACTAACATCCAAAGAGGGCAAACTATTATTACCATCATATCACTATGATAAACTTTATAGAGACAAATTGTTCGATCTTGTCAAGAAAATATCAGCGTCGCGATATGGCCAAAAATTGTACAATATCAGCATATCTGAACCACACAATATTGTGTGGTCTACTCGTAGTATACGTACTCGTCTGGTTTCGGGAATATTTCATCTTCATATAAACTTGTAGGCAGAAGAAATACGGACAGTCCGTGGCCACATTAAAGCTCAGAGTAGAACGTTTTAAGTTAAAAAGTGAATGATGAATTACCCATGCACAGCTTCATGAATTTAATTGCTATAACTAGCAATGACATTAATGTCTGAATCGGTAAAATCCCAGGGAAAAAAAATAACTGAGCACATTATCAATGCGAATAATTATTTATTGAAGGTGGACTTGACGTCCTAACTTACTTCTTTATGTACATTCATAGCAAATGTTCACGAATTTTGATATATATATATATATATATATATATATATATATATATATATATATATATATATATATATATATATATATGTATATATATCTTTTCTTTTCTTTCATACTATTCGCCATTTCCCGCATTAGCGACTGGACAATATCATTAAGTACTGGAAGAAATCTATCAAAATCTTTGCCACCTAGACATACAAACAAATGCCATCCACACATCGACACCAACTTGCTGTTTCAGGTAAGTTCATTTTGAGGATTCTGGACAGTTGACAGAGACTGAAACGCTTTTCGTCCTCGATTTAATGATCTTGTCCCCTTCGGTGTGACTGACTCTTGAAATAGATGAACCCTTCATCCATTTCTAGACTCTGAGATCCACAGGGTTGGCATAAAGGTTTGAATTCAATGTATTTTTTTCTTTTTTGGACACCTACAAATAATTTGTTCTTATATACATCATTATTCTACATATCATGGAAGGAGTAGACTGCCTGTTTTATCACCGATGTCCGGAATAGCTTCACACACATATGTATCCCCTGAATTCATACATGAAGAAATAAGACGACCCTCTATGGGACTGAACCTAGAACAGAGAAGTCTACAAAATGACCTATCGGTTATATCTTATGACCGTCTGTCAATGATTAGTCCATCGCCGAAATCAATCAATGTACTACATGCCTCTATTGAAAACGAGTGCCAATGTCAAAAGGTATACTAATCAAATATTCTCCAGGTGAGGTTACTAGTTGGCCTTTTATCAAATGCCATGCAGAGAATGCAACAGACTTTACAAAAGGTGAAAGAGGCAAGGAATGGGTGTAGAATGAAACAGCCTAAGTACAGTATACGAACTGGCCAGCGATCCAATGCCTTGTTTGTATGATTTAGTAAGGCGGAAATCTCTCAGTTGACTGGAAAAATACCAGTGTTTTTGTTGAGCGTCGGGACAGGGATGAAAGAAATATGCTAGAATCTAGCATGATTTAACGTTTTGTTGATAATATATATACATTATCAGTAAAGCCATGTACACATGAGATCTATCTATCTATTGTCGAGAAAATAGTAATACAATTTATCAACTGTTCTTGAGTTTAAGCTGTGAGTCAGCCATGTGTCCGGTTTTACCTGAGTGAGGTCATCTGGGAGATGTCAGGTCAAGGTCAGGTTGAATGTGGGTCACGCAGACCCTTGTACCAACCTAGCATCTCACGAAGAGGTCACTCTACTCCGTTTCATGTTTTCGCCGGTTCAGTATACATAAACTCTAACTATTTTCTGTCCCTGTAACTAGTCTCCTGAAGACGTGGTAATACACGAAAGTGCTCAGGATTCTTGGGGTTTCCTTTCCCTAGTGGTATGTCAGATTGATAAATAGATTGATAGGAAAACAGATGAATGTGGAAAGTGGAAAAAAAAAAAATGAAAACAGAATACGAAGAGGCTGGCAATAAATAACAGTGTGGGCAATGTCCAAACACTTTCTGCTGCCGCGAGAAAGTCCTTTGGAAAGTCCCCCTTAAACCACAGGAGAGGTTGAACCCCTTCATAACGAGCCTCCTCTTCCGTAGTGCTCTCAGATTCCTTATCTACCAAGGCGGAACCTCCTATTGTTCCCGCCTCCCCACCCCCTTCGCGAGGCGATCTCCACCGACCGTGCGAGGCTGGCAGGCCCTCGGAAATCTCTGCTGGATTGATGGGTTTCGGTGTCATACAACACGTGGTTTAGAAAATGGGTCCTCGGATGTTGAGGGTGATCGGAATATCAAGCAGGGACGGAGGGAGGGAGGGAAGGCAGGCGATCGTGGCCAGGTCGAGCGCTGGTCAGAGAGCCCTCACCCTAAGGGAAGAAGACATGGGCCAATAGAGCTCCCCCATATAGAGACCAAAGTCTCTCGAAAGACCTCCAACACCACTTGGTAAACGCATGTACAACACCACTTGGTAACAGTCTGATAAACGTACGTACCCACAACACCCACTGAGACTTGTGTATAAATTCGAGGATCCTCCTCAGTGTCTGACGTGATATATCCTGCCCAATTTTCTCTCGGTTATTGTGACGTGACAGGATGCCCACGTGACCCTCCTACCACCAGAGGTCATGTACGCTTCCTACACACCACCAGAAGGGTCGTTCATACTTCATGCTTGCCGCTGGGGCTCCTGTACATTTCATGCTGGCCTGGAACGCGTCGTTCACACTGGCTAGTGCCCCAGTGGACGATCCCTTCATCGCTATTTCTTTTCTTTCCTTTTCTTGTCTTTTCTTTTGTTCTTTTTTTTTGACCACGACGACTTAGGCGGAGAGGTTAATCTTGTCTCCTTCCTTTCCAGAGTGACTCACTCGTGGGGTTATGTGGTGTGTGTGTGTGTGTGTGTGTGTGTGTGTGTGTGTGTGTGTGTGTGTGTGTATGTGTGAGAGAGAGAGAGAGAGAGAGAGAGAGAGAGAGAGAGAGAGAGAGAGAGAGAGAGAGAGAGAGACCATGCATCTAACAATGTCTTGCAGATATCAATCTCTGAATGATGGTTGGACACACAGGGAAAACATTTTTCTCTTTCCTTTTCGTTCATTCCGCATCCTCTTTCGCGTCATCGCCCACAGGACAGGTAGGAGTGCACGATGAAATAACCATCCCAGGCTCTTCTAAAAATCAAAATCAATTCTTCTCGTTTTCTCTTTTGCATGTCATCTTAGCACGTGCAGATAATCCATAGGAAGTATCCAGCCACGTGTAAATGCCTACAGACGTGCACGTGTGTAGGTATTCAGTAAACGATGGGAGTCTCCATGAGGCGGGATCACAGTGAGAGTGGGAGGGCAGCGTTTGGGCTCGTAGGTCCAGCAACATGGTTCCAGAATAGTGCCCCTCCTCCTCCTCCTCCTCCTCCTCTTGGCTCGATGGTAACTAGCGGCCACAGGGTAAGTGAATCACACACACTGTAAGTGTCATCACATTGCTGTATACGAACGAGTCGTAACAGGAATGGTGTCTTCTATAAATGCTTCTCTTCCTCATAAATTCTTATCCTTGGTTCCAGACATTAATAAAAAGGCTGTCATCTCTCGTGAAAATACATATGGAACAATATCTCCTTTATGCGTATGCGTATATATATATATATATATATATATATATATATATATATATATATATATATATATATATATATATGTATATGTATATATATATATATATATATATATATATATATATATATATATATATATATATGTATATATATATATATATATATATATATATATATATATATATATATATATATATATATATGTTCCTCGGAACTGGAATACCATGAAGTGAAGTACATCTAAGGCACAGAGCCACTTGTTTGGTGGCGAGTGAGTCTGTCCTCTGCAACGCGAGGGGCTATAACAGCGATGCGAATATAGAGGCATTAAGAAAGACGTCCCGTTATATTATTATTCGATAATTCACGCTCATAAAAGACTCGGTCTATGTATTATAGCTTTTACGATATTGGGGAAGAAGAAACAAGGTTAATCTATCAAAGATGGAGGGTTAATCTTCACATAAGTCAAACATTATGCAAAGAAATTACACGTAATTTTAGAAGCCAAATTGCATATCCCTGGTAAGTAATTGTTCCAATTTTCGTATATCTTATTTTTCCCCATCCTATCTTTAACCTCCCTCCCATTTCCATCAGATGGGTGAAGGATACAGCACACTCTTACTTCAATCTCACCGTTCCCTCGCTTCACTTTCAGCTTGCTCCAGGACACAGATGCTCCCGTACTGACCACTTCAACGCTTCTCAAGGCTTCACTCAGGCTCGTCAAGCTTGGAGAACGTCAACATTCCCATCCGTACCTTCGCGCATGTATTAGCGCCTCTACTGCATTCGATCAACAAAGAGCTTCCTTCCTCTGGGATCTCCACCCGCAGGACTTGTGGCCTTGAGCAGCACACTCACCATCTCAGTTCCACTCTTGTGGTAGTCTCCCTCTTCCCTTCGTTCCTCCTCTCATTCCCCTACAGAGTGCTCTTCATCGTCCCGTCATCTGCCTTGAGTTTTACCCTTCAGAATAATATAAGAAAGGCATTCGTAATGCACCTTCATATATCTTTCATACGTCTTCATTCCATCCACCTCACATTCACGTGACACCTATCATACTATGAAAGGTAAAAGATTACCATCGCGATTACTTTCCATTTTGTTCACCCCTCTGCCCGGGAAAACTAGAGCTTTATATTCATACTCAGGAGGTAGAACAAACATCGAACAGCTCTATTGTCGGTTCATTAATCAGTTTTCTTTTTCTGTGACCAAAGCTCTCAAAGTGCTCTTTAGCTCATGATTTCCTCTACCATCCTCAAGGATCATTATTCATCACACAAGTAGTTCCCAGAAACATCCTCCCATTCTTCTCCATTCAGACTGTAACAGTGACTATTCTCATCTCTTTCAAGAGAAAAAAAAGACAACTTTGATCGAACTCCTATGTACTTTTAACATCCTCCTCCTCCCATACATATATCAGTAAGGGACTTCTCCACACATGTCATCAAAAGGACTTTATCAAACCGAGTCATCAGAAGAGAAGTATTATCCATTTCTGTCTCATCACAATAGGCTATGCCCCCCCACAGTACTCAGCTCACTCACCTTTCACGGACAATTTCATATAGCTATTAAACGGAGATGATGACATTACACACATACACACAAACACACAAACACATACACTCCCAAAGGTCAATTCAAAGCCATCCATCTTGTCGTGATTTCTGTACACAAATCATTAATTACATTATAGAGAATATAACGAGTGTTCAGCTGTCTTCTCTTCACAGGAGTGAATCCCAAAACTTACCCAAAACTTACCTCAGCTGTTTTCCACTTTAGACAGCCTTTCTAAATCTATAGAGTGTGTGTAAAATTCACCTTTTTTTCTCTAAATGATTCTTCCAATGCGTTTTTAAGTGTGGAAACCTAATCTTCACAACCTATTGTTTTCCGTGAGCGTCTTTGTTCCTTACCCACAACCGGATGACACAGTCACTTGAAACAATGTCACAGTTCGTCGACATGCCTTACAAATCGTATGAAAATATCCATTTTTCTATAAAACTTACAATTGGTCTTACTATCGTTACCTCTGATACGCGGAACAAGCACTACCTTCGTCCAACAATCCAACACACAACCACTTTCCCGAATGCGGACATTTCAGATCCATCAACCGGCTGTTTTGGCCGCCTCTCTCAACCATCACGGTTCCTGTACCCTCCCTCCTACCTAATGTCTTCCTTTTAATCCTAGAAACCTGTTATGTACCCCTCTTCCCTTTCAGGATAGTCCGTGAATCCACTCCGGCTATTCCGCTGTACATATTCTCCTCACACCTCCGTAAGGTAAGCAAGCGTCCACAGCCAAAGGAATGAGGGAAGCGTTCACTCCTGCCCTCTCCGTCGGTTTTTCTCAGATAAAGTTAAGAACGGAAGGAAATGATAAGACGTGACAGGGAGAGATATGTAAAAACTCTCGAGACAGATTGAACGAGGTGAGGTGATGTTTGTTCTTTTAGGCGGGTGGCAGAGAGAGAGAGAGAGAGAGAGAGAGAGAGAGAGAGAGAGAGAGAGAGAGAGAGAGAGAGAGAGAGAGAGAGAGATCAGTGTTGAGAGAAAAAACAAGAGGAATACTAGAAGGACTTACTTTTACGGAGAAAGGTTGGTAAGTCGGTCAAGAGGATGGCGTTGTATGGGAAACACAAGATCTGCTAAACACAAGAGTTCAGGTGGGTAACTTGTCTTTCCTCTCCTTGTAACAATATCCACTTTAGGTGGGACTGATTACCTTCATCCTCCTGTGATACATGTTGGGCTTGCGTGACTCTAAACTCGAATGTATACACTCTTGTTGTAGCAGACATTCTCCTTCACTACTCTGAGGATCCACTTACTTATGTGGATGCGTTTTCTTTCAATCTTTAACGCAGATATGTTTTTTTTGGGACGGCTTCATTGGTTGGATTCTTTTGATTCATTTGATTTAGTTGACTTCTGAGACTGCTTCATTGAGTGTGACATTTCGATTCCATTAATTCAACTGACTGCTGAGACTGCTTTATTGGCTGTATCCTTTTGACTGAACTGATTCACCTGACTTTCGACACCGCTTCATATGTCGTAACTGTCTGGTTCAACTGATCCAACTGACTCCAGCAGGTCGTGTTGTGATTGAACATTTCGATCCGGAAATTTCAGCACAGCTGTGCTTAATATCTGAACACACGTATCTTACTTTTTAAGTGAGACCTGCTCACTTCTGGGTGAGGTATATACGAGTCTCGGAGGCATCCATTCTTCTGCTGAAACGTTGCGTTCCACTTTCATGACAGATCCATTCCACCCTCGGTGGGTGTGTATTCAACTCCCTCACGTGCATAGTATTCACTTTCGGGTGTACTTCCGAAATCTATCTTACTTTTACCCCAGGGGAAGATGCTTTATACCCTCGGTCAAAATAAAGCAATTACTTTACCTTTCCACTGATTTACCTTATTTTGCCGGGAGGAACGAATGTTCCCCGCTGCTCCTTTTGTGTCAAGTGTTCCTTCGAGATGGGTGTTATCCTGTCTTCTTACCATTCCCTAGCACATCGTGGCCGTGACGACACTCTTAATATGTTCATTCACTTCGTGTGCTTTTTACGCTAGTAGGAAAAGCCGTGGAGGTCAACAGAGCCAATCTAGGAATAGATAAACGATCGGTGGATCATCATTCGGTTGAAGTTGGATTTCAATCCTACTCTTCATATGCTAAATGAGATCATAAATATCACGAAATATCCTGCACTTTACGTCCCACACCTCTGTATATACTGCGAGCATAAACTCTTATCATGCATCTCTTCCGAGGCAGATATAAAGCTACTGTTGCTGTTCTCCTTCACATATGGGTGAAAAATAGTGTTGGTTAAAGTGAAATATGGAGGCATAAATGTCAAGGATTTAAGTAGCATCTTTATAACAGGCGTATACATTCGGCGTCCCAAGGAGAGTCAATGGCCACAGGTGAAGAAGCAACGCCCACAGGGGAACAAGCAGTGCCCACGTGTGAATAAGCAACGCCCACAGGTAAATAAGCAGTGACCACAGGTGACTAATCAATGCCTAGAGGTGAGTAAGCAATGCCCACAGGTGAATAAGCAATGCCCACGTGTGAATAAGCAACGCCCACGTGTGAATAAGCAACGCCCACGTGTGAATAAGCAACGCCCACAGGTGACTGATCAATGCCTACAGGTGAATAAGCAATGCCCACAGATAAATAAGCAGTGACCACAGGTGACTAATCAATGCCTAGAGATGAGTAAGCAATGCCCACAGGTGAATAAGCAACGCCCACACGAGAAGAAGCAATGTCCACAGGTGAATGAGTATCATGAGTGATTTCGTACATTTATTTATCGCCGTGTGACTGTGTGACTGACGTAATTTAACTCTTTACTCAACAATAAAATTTCCAGAGAATAATTCTAAGAAGTCGACCGACAAACTGTGACTTTTATTCACCCTAGATTATAAACCGGAACATACCGGCATAAATATAACTGACAGTTTACGTGCTTAGGACTGATTTGTTCTCCGGCCGGAGAATTTACCCCGACAGCTGGATCATTAGCATCGACAAAGGTGGTTGAGAGAGCCACACGGTGCGTTTCCCAAGCTGCTTTAAGAAGGGACGAGGGAAGGGGAGGAGGGAGGGGTGTCTTGCAAGTGCTCGGATACCTGAGTGCTCCCTTTAAAAAAAAAAAAAGAACTTTTAAGATGTAAGTTCTAATGAAACGTTTATAGATCCTTATTTCAGTTAAGACTGTTGCTTCCTCCCATTACAGGAGCGGTGGGTCACCGACCAGCCTGATGGGTCGAGGTGCAAAGTGGCGCGCGTGTGTCTAATTACTGGCCTCATTTGTCTCCTCCCCTCCCCCCCCCCCCTCCTACTTTGGTGGGTCCCACCTCCACACCCATTAATGGCGTCGCTCCCCAGGGCCACACCCAACTACCAGGAACCACCCGCCTTGAGAGTCATACGACAAATGTAAGGGTCCACATCTACCCTCCGAGGCCAACATCCTCACTTCATGAGCACACACCCACCTCATGGGGGTCCACATTCACCTTCAGGAGCCTATGATAACCTAACAGGATCCTTAGCCTAATGAACATACCTCCGCACTTCCCACACAATATCCACCTCATTTTGTCCATATCTACTTCCAGGACTAGTCCACCTTCTCCAATCGAGGTCCACAGTCACTATCCAGGGTTCACACCACCCTCTTCCAGGGGTCAATTATCTACTCTCAGAGCCGGAGCTAATTCCCATGATCTACGCTCACCCTAAAGACTAATTCCAGTGACACCTTTTTCCCTGGGGTACACACAACTGTCTCTCAGGAACCACACCCACTTCCCGGTGTCCACACCCACCTCCCGGTATCCACACCCACCTCCCGGTGTCCACACCCACCTCCCGGTGTCCACACCCATCTGTCTGGATTCTACTTTCACCCTTTGAGAACCATATCCACTTTAAGAGGTCTATATCAAGCTCCTGGATTTATCATCCACTTCCGGGAGTCATACACAGGAGTACAGAGGATATCAAAGAGCAGCAGATCACAAAATCCCTTCGAGATTACCTGTGATATTTGTAGAAATGAGAACGTCATGTATTAGTGTGGTTAAGTTAGTCAGGTATGCAGAGGTTTCAAGGAGGAAAACCGGCAGACATTTCAAGTAACAAAGGAAGAGCAAGTACCATCGGTCTTGGACTCGGAGAGAAGTATTTATCGACTCTAATTCTTCAACGTACCTATGTTCACGACCAAAAGATACTTTAACCCCAGATTTGTATTCACCATGAAAAAGCAATATTCATAGAGAGGTTTTGAAGGAAATCTATTTCTCTGAGAAAAATACAAAAAATATAGCAAGTAACAGTTCATGGTGGTATTTTTCAGCTCAAAAATTTTTTTGTTTCAAAATTCAAACATAACATATTCAGACACCTCTATATTTGAAGTAATCATGAAAAATATATCTTAATGCTCTCAGTTACCGATAGATACCTAGTGAATAAGATGCAAATCATCAGAGGATACTTTCAAATTGCATTCATTTAACCAATTAATTACAGTTTACACAGACGACGAAACGATACTTTAAATCCCAGACTTGTATTAATCATGAAAAAGAATGTTTATAGAGAGGTTTTGAAGGAAATCTATTTTTCTAAAAAAAAAATACTAAAAATTGCAAATAGCTCTGGGTATTTCTAAGCTCAAAAAAACTTTGTTTCAAAATTGAAACATAACATATTCAGACACTTCTATACTGGAAGTAATCATGGAAAATATATCAAAATGCACTCAGTTACCGATAGATAACCAGTAAATACGATGCAAATAATCAGAAGTTAATTAGAATTACTTTCATTTCACCGCTTAAAGTTTATATAGACAAAACGATACCTTAACTTCGAATTTTAATTCAGCATCAAAAATAACACTTATAGAGAAACACTTCTATACTTAAAGTAATCACAGAAAATACATCATAATGTTCTCATTAACCGATAGATAATCAGTAAATACGATGTAGATGATCAGGACTTTATTCTAAGCTGCCTTCATTTCACCGCTTGATTAAAGTTTATGTACATGACAAAACGATCCTTTAACACCGGATTTGTAATCAGCATGAAAAAAAATACTTTTTTTTGCAGGTGATAGTTCAGGGAATTTTTCAACTCAAAAATCTCTTTGTTTCAAAATTGACACATAACATATTCAAACACTTCTGTACTTAAAGTAATCAGGGAAATATACGAAAATGCTCTCAGTCACTAATACAAACCAGTAAATACGGTGCAAATAATAAGAGGTTAATCAAAATTTCCTTCATTTCACCGCTTAATTCAAATTTATATAGGGAAAAACTATACTTTAACTGCGGATTTCTATTAAGCATGAAAAGGAATACTTATAGAGAGGTTCTGAGGAAAATCTATGTTTCTGAAAGAAAAACACCAAAAAATACAGGTGATAGTTCAGGCGATTTCTTAGCTCAAAAAACTTTTTGTTTCAAAATTGACACATAACATATGCAAACACTTCTATACTTAACTTAAGCATGGGAAATATATGAAAACACTCAGTTTCCAATAAAGAACCAGTAAATACGATGCAAATAATCAAAGATTAATCAAAACTTCCTTCATTTCACCGCTTAATTCAAATTTATGTAAGCAAAGAAACTATACCTGAACTGCGTATTTCTATTCTGCATGGAAAATAATACTTCTAGAGGGGTTTTGAGGAAAATCTATGTTTCTGAAAAAAAAACAAAAAAATTGCAGGTGATAGTTCAGGGAATTTTTCATCTTAAAAAACTTTTTGTTTTAAAATTGACACAAACATATTCAAACACTTCTATACTAAAATTAATCACGGGAAATAGATGAAAATGCTCTCAGTTACCAATAAACATCCAGTAAATACGTTGCAAATAATAAGAGTTTAATTAAAATTTCCTTCATTTCACCGCTTAATTCAAATTCATATAGGCAAAGAAATTATAGGTTTAACTGAGGATTTTCAATCAGCATGAAAAACAATACTTCTAGAGAGGTTTTGAGGGAAATCTAGTTTAATGAAAAAAACATCAAAAAATTGCAGGTGATAGTTCAGGGTATTTTTCAACTCAAAAAACTTTTTGTTTCAAAATTGACAAACAACATATTCAAACACTTCTATACTTAAAGTATTCAAGGGAAATATAAGAAAATGCTCTCAGTCACCAATACAAACCAGTAAATACGGTGCAAATAAGAGAGGTAAATAAAAATTTCCTTCATTTCAACGCTTAATTCAAATTGATATAGACAAAAACTATACTTTAACTGCGGATTTCTATTGAGCATGAAAAACAATACTTATAGAGAGGTTTTGAGGGAAATCTATGTTTCTGAAAAAAACACCAAAAATTGCAGGTGATAGTTCAGGGGATTTTTCAGCTCAAAAATCTTTTTGTTTCAAAACTGACACATAACATATTCAAACACTTCTATACTTAAATTAATCATGGGAAATATATGAAAATGCTCTCAGTTACCAATAAACAACAAGTAAATACGGTGGAAATAATCACAATTTAAGATTTCCTTCATTTCACCGCTTAATTCAAATTTATATAGGGAAAGACACTATACTTTAGCTGCGGATTTTTATTCAGCATTAAAAATAATACTTATAGAGCGGTTTTCACAGAAATCTATTTCTATGAAAAAAAAAAACACCAAAAATTACAGGTGATAGTTCAGGCGATTTTTTAGCTCAAAAAATTTTTTGTTTCAAAATTGACATATAACATATGCAAACACTTCTATGCTTAACTTAAGCTCAGGAAATATATGAAAATGCTCTCAGTTACCAATAAACAACCGGTAAATAGGTTGCAAATAATCAAAGTTTAATTATAATTCCCTCATTTCACCGCTTAATTCAAATTTATGCAGACAACGAAACTATACCTTAACTGCGTATTTTTATTCAGCATAAAAATAACACTTCTAGAGAGGTTTTCAGGGAAATCTATGTTTCTGAAAAAAAAAAAAAAATTGCAGGTGATAGTTCAGGGGATTTTTCATCTCAAAAAAACTTTTTATTTTAGACTTGACACATAACATATTCAAACACTTCTATACTTAAATCAATAACGGGAAATATATGAAAATGCTCTAAGTTACCAATAAACATCCAGTAAATACGTTGCAAATAATAAGAGTTTAATTAAAAGTTCCTTCATTTCACCGCTTAATTCAAATTCATATGGGCAAAGAAATTATAGTTTAACTGCGGATTTTCATTCAGTATGAAAAATAATACTTCTAGAGGGGTTTTGATGGAAATCTAGTTTAATGAAAAAACACCAAAAATTGCAGGTGATAGTTCAGGGTATTTTTCGACTCAAAAAACTTTTTGTTTCAAAACTGACAAATAACATATTCAAACACTTCTATACTTAAAGTATTCAAGGGAAATATACGAAAATGCTCTCAGTCACCAATACAAACCAGTAAATACGGTGCAAATAACAAGAGGTTAATCAATATTTCCTTCATTTCACCGCTTAATTCAAATTTATATAGGCAAAAACTATACTTTAACTGCGGATTCTATTTAGCATGAAAAATAATACTTATAGAGAGGTTTTGAGGGAAATCTAAGTTTCTGAAAAAAAAACACCAAAACTTGCAGGGGATTTTTCAGCTCAAAAGTCTTTTTGTTTCAAAACTGACACATTACATATTCAAACACTTCTATACTTGAATTAATCACGGGAAATATTTGAAAATGCTCTCAGCTACCAATAAACAACAAGTAAATACGGTGCAAATAATCACAATCTAATTAAGATTTCATTCATTTCACCGCTTAATTGAAATTTATATAGGCAAAGAAACTATATTTTAACTCCGGATTTTTATTCATCATTAAAATAATACTTATAGAGAGGTTTTCACGGAAATCTATTTTTATGAAAATAACACCAAAAATTACAGGTGATAGTTCAGGCGATTTTTTGGCTCAAAAAAATTTTTGTTTCAAAATTGACATATAACATATGCAACCACTTCTATACTTAACTTAAGCAAAAGAAATATAAGAAAATGCTCTCAGTTACCAATAAACAACCGGTAAATACGATGCAAATAATCAAAGTTTAATTAAAATTCTTTCATTTCACCGCTTGATTCAAATTTATGTAGACAAAGAAACTATACCGTAACTGCGTATTTTTATTCAGGATGAAAAATAATACTTCTAGAGGGGTTTCGAGGAAAATCTATGTTTCTCAAAAAAAAACAAAAAATGCAGGTGATAGTTCAGGGGATTTTTCATCTCAAAAAACTTTTTGTTTCAAAATTGACACATAACATATTCAAACAATTCTATACTTAAATTAATCACGGGAAATAGATGAAAATGCTCTCAGTACCCAATAAACATCCAGTAAATACCTTGCAAATAATCAGAGTTTAATTAAGATTTCCTTCATTTCAACGCTTAGTTCAAATTCATATAGGCAAAGAAATTATATCTTAACTGCGGATTTTCATTCAGCATGAAAAATTATGCTTATAGACAGGTATTGAGGGAAATCTATGTTTCTGAAAAAAAAAAAACACCAAAAATTGCAGGTGATAGTTCAGGGGATTTTTCAGCTCAAAAAACTTTTTGTTTCAAAATTGACACATAACATTCAAACACTTCTATACTTAAATTAATCACGCGAAATATATGAAAATACTCTCAGTTACCAATAAATATCCATTAAATACATTGCAAATAATAAGAGTTTAACTAAGATTTCCTTCATTTCAACGCTTCATTCAAATTCATATAGGCAAAAAAATTATATTTTAACTGCGGATTTTTATTCAGCATGAAAAATAATACTTCTAGAGAGGTTTTGATGGAAATCTTGTTTAATGAAAAAACACCAAAAATTGCAGGTGATAGTTTATGGTATTTTTCAACTGAAAAACTTTTTGTTTCAAAATTGACACATAACTTATTCAAACACTTCTATACTTAAAGTATTCAAGGGAAATATACGAAAATGCTCTCAGTCACCAATACAAACCAGTAAATACGGTGCAAATAAGAAGAGGTTAATCAAAATTTCCTTCATTTCACCGCTTAATTCAAATTTACATAGGCAAAAACTATACTTTAATTGCGGATTTCTATTAAGCATGAAAAATAATACTTATAGAGAGGTTTTGAGGGAAATCTATGTTTCTGAAAAAAACACCAAAAATTGCAGGTGATAGTTCAGGGGATTTTTCAGTTCAAAAATCTTTTCAAAACTGACACATAACATATTCAAACACTTCTATACTTAAATTAATCACGGGAATTATATGAAAATGCTCTCAGTTACCAATAAACAACAAGTAAATACGGTGGAAATAATCACAATTTAATTAAGATTTCATTCATATCACCGCTTAATTCAAATTTATATAGGCAAAGAAATTATACTTTAACTGCGAATTTTTATTCAGCATTGAAAATAATACTTATAGAGAGGTTTTCACGGAAATCTATTTTTATGAAAAAAACACCAAAAATTACAGGTGATAGTTCAGACGATTTTCTGGCTGATAAAACTTTTTGTTTCAAAATTGACATATATGTAAACACTTCTATACTTAACTTAAGCACGGGAAATATATGAAAATGCTCTCAGTTACCAATAAACAACAGGTAAATACGATGCAAATAATCAAAGTTTAATTAAAATTCTTTCATTTCACCGCTTAATGCAAATTTATGTAGACAAAGAAACTATACCTTAACTGCGTATTCTTATTCAGGATGAAAAATAATACTTCTAGAGGGGTTTCGAGGAAAATCTATGTTTCTGAAAAAAAAAAACACCAAAAAATGCAGGTAATAGTTCAGGGGATTTTTCATCTCAAAAACCTTTTTGTTTCAAAATTGACACATAACATATTCAAACACATCTATACATGAATTAATCACGGGAAATATATGAAAATGCTCTCAGTAACCAATAAATATCCAGTAAATACCTTGCAAATAATCAGAGTTTAATTAAGATTTCCTTCATTTCAACGCTTAATTCAAATTCATATAGGCAAAGAAATTATATTTTAACTGCGGATTTTCATTCAGCATGAAAAATAATACTTATAGACAGGTACTGAGGGAAATCTATATTTCTGAAAAAAAAACACTAAAAATTGCAGGTGATAGTTCAGGGGATTTTTCAGCTCAAAAAACTTTTTGTTTCAAAATTGACAGATAACATATTCAAACACTTCTATACTTAAATTAATCACGGGAAATATATGAAAATGCTCTCAGTTACCAATAAACATCCAGTAAATACACTGCAAATAATAAGAGTTTAACTAAAATTTCCTTCATTTCAACGCTTCATTTAAATTCATATAGGCAAAAAAATTATATTTTAACTGCGGATTTTTATTCAGCATGAAAAAAATACTTATAGACAGGTTTTGAGGGAAATCTATGCTTCTGAAGAAAACACCAAAAATTGCAGCTGATAGTTCAGGGGATTTTTCAGCTCAAAAAACTTTTTGTTTCAAAATTGACAAATTACATACTCAAACACTTCTATACTTAAATTAATCACGGGAAATATATGAAAATGATGTCAGTTACCAATAAAAAACCAGCAAATACGATGCAAATAATCAAAATTTAATTAAAATCTCCTTCATTTCACCGTTTAATTCAAATTTATATACGCAAAGAAACTATACCGTAACTGCATATTTTTATTCAGCATGAAAAATAATAATTCTAGAGAGGTTTTCAGGGAAATCTATGTTTGAAAAAAAAACAAAAAAATTGCAGGTGATAGTTCAGGGGATTTTACATCTCAAAAAACTTTTTGTTTTAGAATTGACACATAACATATTCAAACACTTCTATACTTAAATTAATCACGGGAAATATATGAAAATGCTCTCAGTTACCAGTAAAAATCCAGTAAATACGTTGCAAATTATAAGAGTTTAATTAAAATTTCCTTCATTTCACCGCTTAATTCAAATTCATATAGGCAAAGAAATTAAAGTTCAACTAAGGATTTTCTTTCAGCATGAAAAATAATACTTCTAGAGAGGTTTTGAGGGAAATCTAGTTTAATGAAAAAACGCCAAAAATTGCAGGTGATAGCTCAGGGTATTTTTCAACTCAAAAAACTTTTTGTTTCAAAACTGACATAACATATAAACACTTATGAAAATGCTCTCAGTTACCAATAGACAACAAGTAAATACGGTGCAAATAATCACAATTTTATTAAGATTTCCTTCATTTCACCGCTTAATTCAAATTTATGTAGACAAAGAAACTATACCTTAGCTGCGTATATTTATTCAGCATGAAAAATAATACTTCTAGAAAGGTTTTCAGGAAAATCTATATTTCTGAAAAAAAAAAAACACCAATTATTGCAGGTGATTTTTCAGAGGATTTTTCATCTCAAAAAACTTTTTCTTTTAAAATTGACACATAACATATTCAAACACTTCTATACTTAAATTATTCACGGGAAATATATGAAAATGCTCTCAGTAACCAATAAACATCTAGTAAATACGTTGCAAATAATCTGAGTTTAATTAAAATTTCCATCATTTCAACGCTTAATTCAAATTCATATAGAGAAAGAAATTATATTTCATCTGCGGATTTTCATTCAGCATGAAAAATAATACTTATAGAAAGGTTTTGAGGGAAATCTATGTTTCTGAAAAAAACACCAAAAATTGCATGTGATAGTTCAGGGGATTTTTCAGCTCAAACAACATTTTGTTTCAAAATTGACACATAACATATTCAAACACTTCTATACTTAAATTAATCACGGGAAATATATGAAAATGCTCTCAGTTACCAATAAACATCAAGTAAATACCATGCAAATAATCAGTTTAACTAAAATTTCCTTCATTTCAACGCTTAATTCAAATTCATATAGGCAAAGAAATTATATTTTAACTGCGGATTTTTATTCAGCATGAAAAATAATACTTATAGACAAGTTTTGAGGGAAATCTATGTTTCTGAAAAAAAACACCAAAAATTGCAGGGGATTTTTCAGCTCAAAAAACTTTTTGTTTCAAAATTGACAAATAACATATTCAAACACTTCTATACTTAAATTAATCACGGGTAATATATGAAAATGCTCTCAGTTACCAATAAATATCCAGTACATACCTTGCATATAATCAAAATTTAATTAAAATTTTGTTAATTTCAACGCTTAATTCAAATTCATATAGGCAAAGAAATCATATTTTAACTGCGTATTTTTATTCAGCATGAAAAATAATACTTATAGACAGCTTTTGAGGGAAATCTATGTTTCTGAAATAAACAGCAAAAATTGCAGGTGATAGTTCAGGGTATTTTTCATCTCAAAAAACTTTTTGTTTTAGAATTGACACATAACATATTCAAACATTACTATAATTAAATTAATCACGGGAATATATGAAAATGCTCTCAGTAACCAATGAACATCCAGTAAATACGTTGCAAATAATAAGAGTTTAATAAAAATTTCCTTCATTTCACCGCTTAAGTCAAATTCATATAGGCAAAGAAACTATAGTTTAACTGCGGATTTTCATTCAGTATGAAAAATAATACTTCTAGAGAGGTTTTGAGGGAAATCGGGTTTAATGAAAAAACACCAAAAATTGCAGGTGATAGTTCAGGGTATTTTTCAACTCAAAAAACGTTTTGTTTCAAAATTGACACATAACATATTCAAACACTTCTATACTTAAAGTATTCAAGGGAAATATACGAAAATGCTCTCAGTCACCAATACAAACCAGTAAATACGGGGCAAATAAGAAGAGGTTAATCAAAATTCCCTTTATTTCACCGCTAAATTCAAATTTATATAGGCAAAAACTATACTTTACCTCGGATTTCTATTAAGCATGAAAACTAATACTTATAGAGAGGTTTTGAGGGGAATCTATGTTTCTGAAAAAAACACCAAAAATTGCAGGTGATAGTTCAGGGGATTTTTCAGCTCAAAAATCTTTTTGTTTCAAAACTGACACATAACATATTCAAACACTTCTATACCTAAATTAATCATGGGAAATATACGAAAATCTCAGTTACCAATAAACAACAAGTAAATACGGTGGAAATAATCACAATTTAATTAAGATTTCCTACATTTCACCGCTTAATTCAAATTTATATAGGCAAAGAAACTATAATTTAGCTGCGGATTTTTATTCAGCATTAAAAATAATACTTATAGAGAGGTTTTCACGGAAATCTATTTTTAAGAAAAAAAAAAACAAAAATCACAGGTGATACTTCAGGCGATTTTTTTGCTCAAAAAACTTTTTGTTTCAAAATTGACATATAACATATGCAAACACTTCTATACTTAACTTAAGCACGGGAAAAATATGAAAATGCTCTCAGTTACCAATAAACAACCGGTAAATACGATACACAAAAAGTTTGATTAAAATTTCTTCTTTTCACCGCTTAATTCAGATTTATGTAGACAAAGAAACTATACCTTAACTGCGTATTTTTATTCAACATGAAAAATAATACTTCTAGAGAGGTTTTGAGGGAAATCTATGTTTCTGAAAAAACACCAAAAATTGGAGGTGATAGTTCAGGGGATTTTTCATCTCAAAAAACTTTTTGTTTTGAAATTGACACGTAACATATTCAAACACTTCTATACCTAAATTAATCACGGGTAATATATGAAAATGCTCTCAGTTACCAAGAAACATCCAGTAAGTACCTTGCAAATAATCAGAGTTTAATTAAAATTTCCTTCATTTCAACGCTTAATTGATATTCATATTGGCAAAGAAATTATATTTTAACTGCGGATTTTTATTCAGCATGAAAAATAATACTTATAGACAGGTTTTTAGGGAAATCTATGTTTCTGAAAAAAACACCAAAACTTGCAAGTGATAGTTCAGGGGATTTCTCCGCTCATAAAACTTTTTGTTTCAAAATTAACAAATAACGTATTCAAACACTTCTATACTTAAATTAATCACGGAAAATATATGAAAATGCTGTCAGTTACCAATAAACAACCAGCAAATACGATGTAAATAATCAAAATTTAATTAAAATTTCCTTCATTTCACCGCTTAATTCAAATTTATATACGCAAAGAAACTATACCTTAACTGCGTATTTTTATTCAGCATGAAAAATAACACTTCTAGAGAGGTTTTCAGGTAAATCTATGTTTCTGAAAAAAAAGAAAAAAATTGCAGGAGATAGTTAAGGGGATTTTTCATCTCAAAAATCTTTTTGGTTTAGAATTGCCACATAACATATTGAAACACTTCTATACTTAAATTAATCACGGGAAATATATGAAAATGGTCTCAGTTACCAATAAACATCCAGTAAATACGCTGCAAATAATAAGAGTTTAATTAAAATTTCCTTCATTTCAACGCTTAATTCAAATTCATATGGGCAAAGAATTCATATTTTGACTGCGGATTTTCAATCATCAAAAATTATACTTCTAGAGAGGTTTTGAGGGAAATCTAGTTTAATGAAAAAACACCAAAAATTGCAGGTGATAGTTCAGGGTATATTTCAACTCAAAGAACTTTTTGTTTCAAAGTTGACACATAACATATTCAAACACTTCTATACTTAAAGTATTCAAGGGAAATATACGAAAATGCTCTCAGTCACCAATACAAACCAATAAATGCGGTGCAAATAAGAGAGGTTAATCAATATTTCCTTCATTTCACCGCTTAATTTAAATTTATATAGGCAAAAACTACAACTGAGGATTTCTATTTAGCATGAAAAATAATACTTATAGAAAGGGTTTGAAGGAAATCTATGTTTCTGAAAAAAACACCAAAAATTGCAGGTGATAGTTCAGGGGATTTTTCAGCTCAAAAAACTTTTTGTTTTAGAATTGACACATAACATATTCAAACATTTTGTATACTTAAATTAATCACGGGAAATATATGAAAATGCTTTCAGTTATCCATGAACATCCAGTAAATACGTTGCAAATAATAAGAGTTTAATTAAAATTTAATTCATTTCACCGCTTAATTCAAATACATATAGGCAAAGAAATTATAGTTTAACTGCGGATTTTCATTCAGTATGAATAATAATACTTCTAGAGAGGTTTTGAGGGAAATCTAGTTTAATGAAAAAACACAAAAATTGCAGGTGATAGTTCAGGGTATTTTTCAACTCAAAAAACTTTTTGTTTCAAAATTGACACATAACATATTCAAACACTTCTATACTTAAAGTATTCAAGGCAAATATACGAAAATGCTCACAATCACCAATACAGACCAGTAAATACGATGCAAATAAAAAGAGGTTAATCAAAACTTCCTTCATTTCACCGCTTAATTCAAATTCATATAGGCAAAAACTATACTTTAATTGCGGATTTCTATTAAGCATGAAAAATAATACTTATAGACAGGTTTTGAGGGAAATCTATGTTTCTTAAAAAAACACCAAAAACTACAGGTGATAGTTCAGGGGATTTTTCAGCTCAAAAATCTTTTTGTTTCAAAATTGACTCATAACATATTCAAACACTTCTATACTTCAATTAATCACGGGAAATATATGAAAATGCTCTCAGTTACCAATAGACAACAAGTAAATACGGTGCAAATAATCACAATTTAATTAAGATAATTTTCATTTCACCGTATAATTCAAATTTACATAGGCAAAGAAACTATACTTTAGCTGCGGATTTTTATTCAGCATTAAAAATAATACTTATAGAGAGGTTTTCACGGAAATCTATTTATGAAGAAAACACCAAAATTTACAGGTGGTAGTTCAGGCGATCTTTTAGCTTAAAAATCTTTTTGTTTCAAAATTGATATATAACATATGCAAACACTTCTATACTTAAGCACGAGATATAAATGAAAATGCTCTCAGTCACCAATAAACAACCGTTAAATACGATGCAAATAATCAAAATTTAATTGAAATTTCTTCATTTCACCGCTTAATTGAAATTTATGTAGACAAAGAAACTAAAAGGTGATAGTTCAGGGGATTTTTCAGCTCAACAAATTTTTTTTTTTTCAGATTGACACATAACATATTCAAAAAATACTATACTTCAATTAATCACGGGAAATATATGAAAATGCTCTCAGTTACCAATAAACATCCAGTAAATACATTGCAAATAATCAGAGTTTAATTAAAATTTCCTTCATTTCAACGGTTAATTCATATTCATATTGGCAAAGAAATTATATTTTAACTGCGGATTTTTATTAAGCATAAAAAATAATACTTATAGACAGGTTTTGAGGGAAATCTATGTTTCTGAAAAAAAACAACAAAAATTGCAGGTGATAGTTCAGGCGATTTTTCAGCTCAAAAAACTTTTTGTTTCAAATTTGACAAATAACATACTTAAACACTTCTACACTTAAATTAATCTCGGGAAATACATGAAAATGCTCTCAGTTACCAATAAACATACAGCAAATACGATGCATATAATCAAAATTTAATCAAAATTTCCTTCATTTCAACACTTAATTCAAATTCATATAGGCAAAAATTATATTTTAACTGCGGATTTTTATTTACCATGAAAAATAATACTTCTAGAGAGGTTTTCAGGGAAATCTATGTTTTTGAAAAAAAAAACCAAAAATTGCAGGTGATAGTTCAGGGGATTTTTCAGCTCAAAAAAGTTTTTGTTTCAAAATTGACAAATAACATATTCAAACACTTCTATACTTAAATTAATCACAAGAAATATATGAAAATGCTGTCAGTTACCAATAAACAACCAGCAAATACGATGCAAATAATCAAAATCTAATTAAAATTTCCTTCATTTCACAGCTTAATTCAAATTTATATACGCAATGAAACTATACCTTAACTGCGTATTTTTATTCAGCATGAAAAATAATACTTCTAGAGAGGTTTTCAGGGAAATCTATGTTTCTGAAAAAACACAAAAAATTGCAGGTGATAGTTCAGGGGATTTTTCAGCTCAAAAAACTTTTTGTTTTAGAATTGACACATAACATATTCAAACATTTCTATACATGAATTAATCACGGGAAATATATGAAAATGCTCTCAGTTACCCATGAACATCCAGTAAATACGTTGCAAATAATAAGAGTTTAATTAAAATTTCCTTCATTTCACCGCTTAATTCAAATTCATATAGGCAAAGAAATTATAGTTTATCTGCGGATTTTCATTCAGTATGAAAAATAATGCTTTTAGAGAGGTTTTGAGGGAAATCTAGTTTAATGAAAAAACACCAAAAATTGCGTGTGATAGTTCAGGGTATTTTTCAGCTAAAAAAACTTTTTGTTTCAAAATTGACAAATAACATATTCAAACACTTCTATACTGAAATTAATCACGGGAAATATATGAAAATGCTGTCAGTTACCAATAAACAACCAGCAAATACGGTGCAAATAATCAAAATCTGATTAAAATTTCCTTCATTTCACAGCTTAATTCAAATTTATATACGCAAAGAAACTATAACTTAACTGCGTATTTTTATTTAGCATGAAAAATAATACTTGTAGAGAGGTTTTCAGGAAAATCTATGTTTCTAAAAAAAAACAAAAAAATTGCAGGTGATAGTTCAGGGGATTTTTCATCTCAAAAAACTTTTTGTTTTAGAACTGACACATAACATATTCAAACATTTCTATACTTAAATTAATCACGGGAATTATATGAAAATGCTCTCAGTTACCCATGAACATCCAGTAAATACGTTGCAAATAATAAGAGTTTAATTAAAATTTCCTTCATTTCACCGCTTAATTCAAATTCATATAGGCAAAGAAATTATAGTTTAACTGCGGATTTTCATTCAGTATGAAAAATAATGCTTCTAGAGAGGTTTTGAGGGAAATCTAGTTTAATGAAAAAACACCAAAAATTGCAGGTGATAGTTTTGGGTATTTTTCAACTCAAAAAACTTTTTGTTTCAAAATTGACACAATATATTCAAACACTAATATACTTAAAGTATTCAAGGGAAATATACGAAAATGCTCTCAGTCACCAATACAAACCAGTAAATACGGTGCAAATAAGAAGAGGTTAATCAAAATTTCCTTCATTTCACCGCTTAATTCAAATTTATATAGGCAAAAACTATACTTTAACTGCGGAATTCTATTAAGCATGAAAAATAATACATATAGAGAGGTTTTGAGGGAAATCTATGTTTCTGAAAAAAGCACGAAAAATTGCAGGTGATAGTTCAGGGGATTTTTAAGCTCAAAAATCTTCAAAACTGACACATAACATATTCAAACACTTCTATACTTAAATTAATCACGGGAAATATATGAAAATGCTCTCAGTTACCAATAAACAACAAGTAAATACGGTGGAAATAATCAATTTGATTAAGATTTCCTTCATTTTACCGCATAATTCAAATTTATATAGGCAAAGAAACTATACTTTAGCTGCGGATTTTTATTCAGCATTAAAAATAATACTTATGGAGAGGTTTTCACGGAAATCTATTTTTATGAAAAAAACACCAAAAATTACAGGTGATATAGTTCAGGCGATTTTTTGGCTCAAAAAACTTTTTAAAATTGACATATAACATATGCAAACACTTCTATACTTAAATTAATCACGGGCAATATATGAAAATGCTCTCAGTTACCAATAAACATCCAGTAAATACCTTGCAAATAATCAGAGTTTATTCAAATTTCCTTAATTTCAACGCTTAATTCAAATTCATAATGGCAAAGAAATTATATTTTAACTGCCGATTTTTATTCAGCATGAAAAATAATACTGATAGACAGGTTTTAAGGGAAATCTATGTATCTGAAAAAAACACCAAAATTGCAGGTGATAGTTCAGGGATTTTTCAGCTGAAAAAAGTTTTTGTTTATAAATTAACAAATAACATACTCAAACACTTCTATACTTAAATTAATCACGGGAAATATATGAAAATGCTGTCAGTTAAAAAGAAACGACCAGCAAATACGATGTAAATAATCAAAATTTAATTAAAATATCCTTCATTTCACAGCTCAATTCAAATTTATATACGCAAAGAAACTATACCATAACTGCGTATTTTTATTCAGCATGAAAAATATTACTTCTAGAGAGGTTTTCAGGGAAATCGATGTTTCTGAAAAAAACCCAAAAAAATTGCAGGTGATAGATCAGGGGATATATCATCTCAAAAAACTTTTTGTTTTAGATTTGCCACATAACATATTCAAACACTTCTATACTTAAATTAATCACGGGAAATATATGAAAATGCTCTCAGTTAACAATAAACATCCAGTAAATACGTTGGAAATAATAAGTTTAATTGAAATTTCCTTCATTTCACCGCTTAATTCAAATTCATATAGGCAAAGAAATTATACTTTAACTGCGGATTTTCATTAAACATGAAAAATGATACTTCTAGAGCTTTTGAGGGAAATGGAGTTTAATGGAAAAACACCAAAAATTGCAGGTGATAGTTCAGGGTATTTTTCAACTCAAAGAACTTTTTGTTTCAAAATTGACACATAACATATTCAAACACTTCTATACTTAAAGTATTCAAGGGAAATATACGAAAATGCTCTCAGTCACCAATACAAACCAGTAAATACGGTGCAAATAAGAAGAGCTTAATCAAAATTTCCTTCATTTCACCGCTTAATTCAATATAGGCAAAAACTATACTTTAACTGCGGATTTCTATTAAGCATGAAAAATAATACTTATAAAGAGGTTTTGAGGGAAATCTATGTTTCTGAAAAAAACACCAAAAATTGCAGGTGATAGTTCAGGGGATTTTTCAGCTCAAAAATCTTTTTGTTTCAAAACTGACACATAACATATTCAAACACTTCTATACTTAAATTAATCACGGGAATTATATGAAATTGCTCTCAGTTACCAATAAACAACAAGTAAATACGGTGGAAATAATCACAATTTAAGTAAGATTTCCTTCATTTCACCGCGTAATTCAAATTTATATAGGCAAAGAAACTATACTTTAGCTGCGGATTTTTATTCAGCATTAAAAATAATACTTATAGAGAGGTTTTCACGGAAATCTATTTTTATGAAAAAAACACCAAAAATTACAGGTGATAGTTCAGGCGATTTTTTAGCTCAAAAAACTTTTTGTTTTAAAATTGACATATAACATATGCAAACACTTCTATACTTAAATTAATCATGGAAAATGTATGAAAATGCTCTCAGTTACCAATAAACATCCAGTAAATTCCTTGCAAATAATTAGAGTTTAATCAAAATTTACTTCATTTCAACGCTTAATTCACATTCATATTGGCAAAGAAAATATATTTTAACTGCGGATTTTTATTCAGCACGAAAAATAATACTTATAGACAGGTTTTGAGGGAAATCTATGTTTCTGAAAAAAACACCAAAAATTGCAGGTGATAGTTCAGGGGATTTTTCAGCTCAAAACACTTTTTGTTTCAAAATTGACAAATAACATTCAAAAACTTCTATACTTAAATTAATCACAAGAAATATATGAAAATGCTGTCAGTTACCAATAAACAACCAGCAAATACGATGCAAATAATCAAAATTTAATTAAGATTTCCTTCATTTCACCGCTTAATTCAAATTTATATACGCAAAGAAACTATAACTTAACTGCGTATTTTTATTCAGCGTGAAAAATAACACTTCTAGAGAGGTTTTCAGGGAAATCTATGTTTCTGATAAAAAAACAAAAAAATTGCATGTGATAGTTCAGGGGATTCATCTCAAAAAACTTTTGTTTTAGAATTGACACATAACATATTCAAACATTTCTATACTTAAATTAATCACGGGAAATAGATGAAAATGCCTCTCAGTTACCCATGAACATCTAGTTAATACGTTGCAAATAATAAGAGTTTAATTAAAATTTCCTTCATTTCACCGCTTAATTCAAATTCATATAGGCAAAGAAATTATAGTTTAACTGCGGATTTTCATTCAGTATGAAAAATAATACTTCTAGAGAGGTTTTGAGGGAAATCTTGTTTAATGAAAAAACACCAAAAATTGCAGGTGATAGTTCAGGGTATTTTTCAACTCAAAAAACTTTTTGTTTCAAAATTGACACATAACATATTCAAACACTTCTATACTTTAAGTATTCAAGGGAAATATACGAAAATGCTCTCAGTCACCAATACAAACCAGTAAATACGGTGCAAATAAGAAGAGGTTAATCAAAATTTCCTTCATTTCACCGCTTAATTCAAATTTATATAGGCAAAAACTATACTTTAATTGCGGATTTCTATTAAGCATGAAAAATAATACTTATAGAGAGGTTTTGAGGGAAATCTATGTTTCTGAAAAAAACACCAAAAATTGCAGGTGATAGTTCAGGGGATTTTTCAGCTCAAAAAACTTTTTGTTTCAAAACTGACACATAACATATTCAAACACTTCTATACTTAAATTAATCACGGGAATTATATGAAAATGCTCTCAGTTACCAATAAACAACACGTAAATACGGTGGAAATAATCACAATTTAATTAAGATTTCCTTCATTTCACCGCGTAATTCAAATTTATATAGGCAAAGAAACTATACTTTAGCTGCGGATTTTTATTCAGCATTAAAAATAATACTTATAGAGAGGTTTTCACGGAAATCTATTTTTATGAAAAAAAACACCAAAAATTACAGGTGATAGTTCAGGCGATTTTTTAGCTCAAAAAACTTTTTGTTTTAAAATTGACATATAACATATGCAAACACTTCTATACTTAAATTAATCACGGAAAATGTATGAAAATGCTCTCAGTTACCAATAAACATCCAGTAAATTCCTTGCAAATAATCAGAGTTTAATCAAAATTTACTTCATTTCAACGCTTAATTCACATTCATATTGGCAAAGAAAATATATTTTAACTGCGGATTTTTATTCAGCACGAAAAATAATACTTATAGAGAGGTTTTGAGGGAAATCTATGTTTCTGAAAAAAACACCAAAAATTGCAGGTGATAGTTCAGGGGGTTTTTCAGCTCAAAAAACTTTTTGTTTCAAAATTGACAAATAACATATTCAAACACTTCTATACTTAAATTAATCACGGGAAATATATGAAAATGCTCTCAGTTACCAATAAACATCCAGCAAATACGATGCATATAATCAAAATTTAATTAAAATTTCCTTCATTTCAACGCTTAATTCAAATTCATATAGGCAAAGAAATTATATTTTAACTGCGGATTTTTATTCAGCATGAAAAATAATACTTATAGAGAGGTTTTGAGGGAAATCTATGTTTCTGAAAAAACACCAAAAATTGCAGGTGATAGTTCAGGGGATTTTTCAGCTCAAAAAACTTTTTGTTTCAAAATTGACACATAACATATTCAAACACTTCTATACTTAAATTAATCACGGGAAATATATGAAAATGCTGTCAGTTACCAATAAACAACCAGCAAATACGATGCAAATAATCAAAATTTAATTAAAATTTCCTTCATTTCACCGCTTAATTCAAATTTATATTCGCAAAGAAAATATACCTTAACTGCGTATTCTTATTCAGCATGAAAAATAATACTTCTACAGAGGTTTTCAGGGAAATCTATGTTTCTGAAAAAAAAACAAAAAAATTGCAGGTGATAGTTCAGGGGATTTTTCATCTAAAAAAACTTTTTGTTTTAGAATTGACACATAACAAGTTCAAACATTTCTATACTTAAATTAATCACGGGAAATATATGAAAATGCTCTCAGTTACCAATAAACATCCAGTAAATACGTTGCAAATAGTAAGAGTTTAATCAAAATTTCCTTCATTTCACCGCTTAATTCAAATTCATATAGGCAAAGAAATTATAGTTTAACTGGGATTTTCATTCAGCATGAAAAATACTTCTAAAGACGTTTTTAGGGAAATCTAGTTAAATGAAAAAACACCAAAAATTGCAGGTGATAGTTTAAGGTATTTTTCAACTCAAAAAACTTTTTGTTTCAAAATTGACACATAACATATTCAAACACTTCTATACTTAAAGTATTCAAGGGAAATATACGAAAATGCTCTCAGTCACCAATACAAACCAGTAAATACGGTGCAAATAAGAAGAGGTTAATCAAAATTTCCTTCATTTCACCGTTTAATTCAAATTTATATAGGCATAAACTATACTTTAACTGCGGATTTCTATTAAGCATGAAAAATAATACTTATAGACAGGTTTTGAGGGAAATCTATGTTTCTGAAAAAAAACACCAAAAATTGCAGGTGATAGTTCAGGGGATTTTTCAGCTCAAAAATCTTTTTGTTTCAAAACTGACACATAACATATTCAAACACTTCTATACTTAAATTAATCACGGGAATTATATGAAAATGCTCTCAGTTACAAATAAACAATAAGTAAATACGGTGGAAATAATCACAATTTAATTAAGATTTCCTTCATTTCACCGCGTAATTCAAATTTATATAGGCAAAGAAACTATACTTTAGCTGCGGATTTTTATTCAGCATTAGGAATAATACTTATAGAGAGGTTTTCACGGAAATCTATTTTCATGAAAAAAACACCAAAAATTACAGGTGATAGTTCAGGCGATTTTTTAGCTGAAAAAACTTTTTGTTTTAAAATTGACATATAACATATGCAAACACTTCTATACTTAAATTAATCACGGAAAATATATGAAAATGCTCTCAGTTACCAATAAACATCCAGTAAATTCCTTGCAAATAATCAGAATTTAATCAAAATTTACTTCTTTTCAACGATTAATTCACATTCTTATTGGCAAAGAAAATATATTTTAACTGCGGATTTTTATTCAGCATGAAAAATAATACTTATAGACAGGTTTTGAGGGAAATCTACGTTTCTGAAAAAAACACCAAAATTTGCAGGTTCAGGGGATTTTTCAGCTCAAAAAACTTTTTGTTTCAAAATTGACAAATAACATATTCAAACACTTCTATACTTAAATTAATCACAAGAAATATATAAAAATGCTGTCAGTTACCAATAAACAACCAGCAAATACGATGCAAATAATCAAAATCTAATTAAAATTTCCTTCATTTTACCGCTTAATTCAAATTTATATACGCAATGAAACTATACCTTAACTGCATATTTTTATTCAGCATGAAAAATAACACTTCTAGAGAGGTTTTCAGGGAAGTCTATGTTTCTGAAAAAAAAGACAAAAAAATTGCAGGTGATAGTTCAGGGGATTCATCTCAAAAAACTTATTTGTTTTAGAATTGACACATAACATATTCAAACATTTCTATACTTAAATCAATCACGGGAAATAGATGAAAATGCTCTCAGTTATCCATGAACATCCAGTAAATACGTTGCAAATAATAAGAGTTTAATTAAAATTTCCTTCATTTCACCGCTTAATTCAAATTCATATAGGCAAAGAAATTATAGATTAACTGCGGATTTTCATTCAGTATGAAAAATAATACTTCTAGAGAGGTTTTGAGGGAAATCTTGTTTAATGAAAAAACACCAAAAATTGCAGGTGATAGTTCAGGGTATTTTTCAACTCAAAAAACTTTTTGGTTCAAAACTGACACATAACATTTTCAAACACTTCTATACTTAAATCATTCAAAGGAAATATACGAAAATGCTCTCAGTCACCAATACAAACCAGTAAATACGGTGCAAATAAGAGGTTAATCAAAATTTCCTTCATTTCACCGCTTAATTCAAATCTATATAGGCAAAAACTATACTTTAATTGCGGATTTCTATTAAGCATGAAAAATAATACTTATAGAGAGGTTTTGAGGGAAATCTATGTTTCTGAAAAAAAAACACCAAAAATTGCAGGTTCAGGGGATTTTTCAGCTCAAAAATCTTTTTGTTTCAAAACTGACACATAACATATTCAAACACTTCTATACTTAAATTAATCACGGGAATTATATGAAAATGCTCTCAGTTACAAATAAACAACAAGTAAATACGGTGGAAATAATCACAATTTAATTAAGATTTCCTTCATTTCACCGCGTAATTCAAATTTATATTGGAAAAGAAACTATACTTTAGCTGCGGAGTTCTATTCAGCATTAAAAATTATACTTATAGAGAGGTTTTCACGGAAATCTATTTTTATGAAAAAAACACCAAAAATTACAGGTGATAGTTCAGGCGATTTTTTAGCTCAAAAAAAATTTTGTTTTAAAATTGACATATAACATATGCAAACACTTCTATACTTAAATCAATATATGAAAATGCTCTCAGTTACCAATAAACATCCAGTAAATTCCCTGCATATAATCATAGTTTAATCAAAATTTACTTCATTTCAACGATTAATTCACATTCTTATTGGCAAAGAAAATATATTTTAACTGCGGATTTTTATTCAGCATGAAAAATAATACTTATAGACAGGTTTTGAGGGAAATCTATGTTTCTGAAAAAAACACAAAAAATTGCAGGTGATAGTTCAGGGGGTTTTTCAGCTCAAAAAACTTTTTGTTTGAAAATTGACAAATAACATATTCAAACACTTCTATACTTAAATTAATCACAAGAAATATATGAAAATGCTGTCAGTTACCAATAAACAACCAGCAAATACGATGCAAATAATCAAAATTTCATTAAAATTTCCTTCATTTCACCGCTTAATTCAAATTTATATACGCAATGAAATTATACCTTAACTGCGTATTTTTATTCAGCATGAAAAATAACACTTCTAGAGAGGTTTTCAGGGAAATCTATGTTTCTGAAAAAAAAAAAAAAAATTGCAGGTGATAGTTCAGGGGATTCATCTCAAAAAACTTTTTTTTATTCGAATTGACACATAACATATTCAAACATTTCTATACTTAAATCAATCACGGGAAATAGATGAAAATGCTCTCAGTTACCCATGAACATCCAGTAAATACGTTGCAAATAATAAGAGTTTAATTAAAATTTCCTTCATTTCACCGCTTAATTCAAATTCATATAGGCAAAGAAATTATAGTTTAACAGCGGATTTTCATTCAGTATGAAAAATAATACTTCTAGAGAGGTTTTGAGGGAAATCTAGTTTAATGAAAAAACATCAAAAATTGCAGGTGATAGTTCAGGGTATTTTTCAACCTAATAAACTTTTTGTTTCAAAATTGACACATAACATATTCAAACACTTCTATACTTAAAGTATTCAAGGGAAATATACGAAAATGCTCTCAGTCACCAATACAAACCAGTAAATACGGTGCAAATTAGAAGAGGTTAATCAAAATTTCCTTCATTTCACCGTTTAATTCAAATTTATATAGGCAAAAACTATACTTTAATTGCGGATTTCTATTAGGCATGAAAAATAATACTTATAGAGAGGTTTTGAGGGAAATCTATGTTTCTGAAAAAAACACCAAAAATTGCAGGTGATAGTTCAGGGGATTTTTCAGCTCAAAAATCTTTTTGTTTCAAAACTGACACATAACATATTCAAACACTTCTATACTTAAATTAATCACGGGAAATATATGAAAATGCTCTCAGTTACCAATAAACAACAAGTAAATACGGTGGAAATAATCACAATTTAATTAAGATTTCCTTCATTTCACCGCTTAATTCAAATTTATATAGGCAAAGAAACTATACTTTGACTGCGGATTTTTATTCAGCATTAAAAATAATACTTATAGAGAGGTTTTCACGGAAATCTATTTTTATGAAAAAAACACCAAAAATTACAGGCGATTTTTAGCTCAAAAAACGAATCCATATGGAAGCCCGTGCTTATTTCCTCAGAACCACAACCCCGTTTGAGACTCTTCTTGATCTTGCCTCCACCCTTAACCCTCGTGTTTCCCGATGATTAATACCATATTCACGTTTGATATTCTGTCTTCAACTCTAACGTAAACACAAGAAGGCGAAAGCTATGATAATCCTTGACGCTGGAGGATCATAGAGTATTGGGTATGTCTGTCTTAATTCAAACCTTCTTATGAAATGATGAATATAATAATGATAGCATTGGAAAGTATAGCAACTACTTACCCCTAATATCTCTGCAGCAATCACAGTAAGAGCAGCCATCGTTGGGAGGGAATGATTACACACTGACAGAGGAAAGCTGTTGATATAACTGTGAAAATACATCTGTTCTAGTGTGAAGCAGTCGAAGGTAGGAAGGGGGAGGTAATTGTTAAGAATATGAAGAGGAGTTGCATGTTTTTATTTCTCTTTATTTTGTGGAGGTGGGATCAGCGAGCACAAAGTACTCTCCACTGGACCGCAGAGATATGAGGGTTAAGTAAAGCTAACCACAAGCTATCTGCAAGCTAAAAGTTATATTTGATATGGTATGCAAGGCTTTAATGCGGTGCGAACAGCTTTAACACAAGCAGAGAAAGTTTTGATTAACAGAACGACAAGCTTTGATGCAGTTCAGAATGCTTTCATGGAGTGCGTCAAGCTTAAATGGAATATGTAAAGCTTTTGAAGAAGATAAAGTACGAAGGGTTTCAACAGAGGACAGGTGAAATCCGATGAGTTTCACTAAACACAAAAAAGCTTTCATGAAACGAATAGAAAAGCTTTAATAAGATACTTAAATATATCACGGCAAGTTAAAAAAAAAAATCATACGAGAGAGAGAGAGAGAGAGAGAGAGAGAGAGAGAGAGAGAGAGAGAGAGAGGGGGGGGGGGGCGTTCGACAAGCTTTAATGGACTGCGGCAAGCTTAAGCGTAGCATCCGAAGTTTTAATAAAGACAGGCTTCGGACGAGTAGGGTGAATTTTTGACAGAGTAGGGGGTAATATTGGGGCGCCGGGAGGGAGGATAGAGGCAGGCTCTTCACCGAGGACAATATTACAAAGACGACCCAATCTGTTGCCATTCCGCTCGATCCAGAGGAACCTTATTGACACGGAGTCTCTATTAGACTTCTTCGTGATGGAGACGAACGACCTCCGAGACGCAGAAGAAGGTGGGGCGGGAGGAGACGGGAAAGCAGAACCAGCTCGCTACAAACCTTTAGATAACTGTTGAAGGATCCTGAAACCCGAGTCCATGACATTTTAGGGATAAGCCTCCAGCTTTGTGTCGACCCTCTCTCCGTCTATATACATTGGTCATTTTGGATACTGTTACTCTCCTCTAGGAGACAATCTTGGTTAAGACCAATGGGTCGTCTGTTTTTCTGTAAGTTTTCAGAGTTCTTGTCTGGGTTCTGCCAATGAGCGTGTGTGTGTGTGTGTGTGTGTGTGTGTGTGTGTGTGTGTGTGTGTGTGTGTGTGTGTGTGCGGCAAACGACCTTCGTAAAGTCTCTCTAAAGCAGGGTATATCGTCCGGGCGTCTCGTTTATCAGTGTTTTATTGCGTAATTGCCGGAAAATCTTGAGCGATGATCACATAAATCGAGCAAGTAAAAGTGTGCATCACCCGGGAAGGAAGAGAGAGAGAGAGAGAGAGAGAGAGAGAGAGAGAGAGAGAGAGAGAGAGAGAGAGAGAGAGAGCACCACAAGAAGAATACTTTACCCTTTAATGAAACGCGGCTTCACATCAGGACTTTTTTTTTTCTTTTACTTTCTGTAAATCCTCACACATTTTTGGACATGTAGGAGGACTGTCTTATGAAGATTAGCTGTTCTGCTCTCGTCACTTATGATTACCTTCATTCCACTTCATATCGAGGGAAGTAAGTACGGTAGACACATTCACTTTTACATCTTGGGGTGAATTTCACTTCTGGGGGAATGAGTTTCTCATACTCGAATGTTGGCTCATGTTGAGAAACGATGGGTTGTTAAGACAGATAACTTTGGGTAGACGTTGCGACAACAAAGGAGAAATGGTGACTTTGTAGTACTTGAAACTAGATGAAACACACACACACACACACATATATATATATATATATATATATATATACATATATATATATATATATATATATATATATATATATATATATATATATATATATATATATATATTCTCTCTAATAGACCCGCCTCCTTTTCGTTCAGTACACCATCATTTGCGTTCTTTCTAGTACCCTCTCTTCTGTTGAGAACCATCAGCCTAGTCCCTCTTCTAATGTCCTACTTCTCTCTAAGACCCAGTTCTCTAATAATGTTCTCACTGATCCCTTTATCACTTTGGACTATAACCTACACTCAAGGTTCATGTTCGAAGGTAGGTGTCTGTGCTTACTCCAACAAAAACACACTTGTGGCACGCCTCGAGGACTTTGAGTCCTCAAACTCTGATGTTATCTTGCTTAAGGTCTGTCTCCCAACTACCACTGTGACATCCTCTCACGCGCAAACACAGATCCTTTCTCCGCTAAGGGGATTTCAACTTTGACCATAGGGAATGGTTGAATTCCTCCCATACAGATTGTGGGGGATTGAAGCCCTTACGTTCTTCATTCTCAATTATTAAGAGTAAGTTATCATCCGCCCCACCCATATCCACGACCACTGTGATCATTCTCCCAATATTTTGAATCTATTTTTTCACCTCTAATCTTTCGCGCTGTAACTACACAATCTCACTCCCAGTTGGCTCATCTGACAACTTTTCATAAACTTATCTTTTCTATCGGCACCATTCCCTCCAGCAGCCCCTTCTGAACATAAATATTGGCATTTCAACAAAGCTGACTGGAACAAGGCACGAAAATTCTTTTCTGACTCTCCTTGAATAGATTAGTCTCTCATGCAGCAATGCCTTATGTCTCCGTCAAACGCAAAGCAGCAGTTATTGTTGAGGGTATGGAAGCATTAATTCCCTCTCCTTCTAAGACGAGCACTTCTTCCACTCCATGGTCCAACCACTCCTGTTCTGAATTCATTCAAGCATGGCATCAACCATATCGGGTTGGGAAAAACTCTCTTTCCTCTGACCCCCATTCAGCATCTATCACTGCCCGTAATTACTGCAAGCAGGTTATCCGTGAGGCAAAGCGTTCCTTTATTCAACGAAGGTGCGATAACCTCTCCTTTATATCCACTGATAGGTCTTCCTGGTATTTAGCTAGGAGCATTGCTCACAGCTTCAGTCGCTCTACCCTTTCTTCACTTTTCCGTCTGACGGCACTATAACTGTCTCTCCCGTAGACAAATATAGAATTAGTTTGAGTCTTGAATTTTCGTTTCAACTCTAATTCTACTTTGGATGGCTCGAACACTCCTTCACTCCATAATACTCTTACTAAACCAATGCCCCTCCATGTAATCTCTTTCCAGACTGTTCGGAAAGCGCTTCTTTCTCTGGACATAAGGAAGGCTTACGGATCTGACGGTATCCATTCCCGTGTGCGCTTGCTCGTCTGTTCCGTTCTTGTTGAAAGATCATAGCTTATCCTTCTTCATGGATGCATGTGTTGGCACATCCCATCCGAAGGAAGGGTGGCCGTTCTAACTCCTCGAACTATCGTCCTGCTGCTCTGACATCGTGTAGTCTGTGTCCACAGTCTCACTAGATGAAGTTGACTCGTGTAACAGAAGAGAAAATAAGAGAAAAAAAAAGGAAGTCGTGTTCAAAAGCGAATAATCATTGTAGAGTTAAGGAGCAAAATACAATATCGACGTGAGAACGCAAATATAGACTCCTGACGCAAGATGCAACTACGTCTGTCCGTAAGAAGTTAAATAACGACTCCTGATTCAAGGAGGTAGATGACGACTTCTGAGGCAAGGAGGTAGATGACGACTTCTGAGGCAAGGAGCTAGATGACGACTTCTGAGGCAAGGAGGTGGCTGAAGAATTCTGAGACAAAGAGGTGGATGATGACGTCTGAGGCAAGGAGGTGGATGACGACTTCTGAGGCAAGGATATGGATGACGACTTCTGAGGCAAGGAGGTGGATGAAGACTTCTGAGGCAAGGAGATGGATGAAGACTTCTGAGGCAAGGAGGTGGATGACGACTTCTGAGGCAAGAAGCCAGATGACGACTTCTGAGGCAAGGAGGTGGATGAAGAATTCTGAGACAAGGAGGTGGATGATGACTTCTGAGGCAGGGAGATGGATGATGACTTCTGAGGGAAGGAGGTGGATGAAGAATTCTGAGACAAGAAGGTGGATGAAGACTTCTGAGGCAAGGAGTTGGATGAAGACTTCTGAGGCAAGGAGGTGGATGAAGACTTCTGAGGCAAGGAGTTGGATGACGATTTCTGAGGCAAGGAGGTGGTGGATGACGACTTATGAGACAAGGAGTTAAACTTAAGTCAAATGAATCACGTCTCGCCGACTACACTGTTGACTCATCCTCAAAGGAATCAAGAGGATAAAGACTTTGTCAAACACGAGAATAATTTCCGCAGAGGAGAATTGTTGGCGCATGTTATTAAGGGTAAGTTATTGGGCAGCTGTTGCTGTTACTGCCGCTGTTGCTGCTACTGCCAGCCAGCTGTTGCTGCTGCAGTCAGCCCAGCCATGCTGCTGCTGCCAGCCAGCCATGCTGTTGCTGCTGCTGCTGCCAGCCAGCCATGCTGTTGCTGCTCCTGCTGCCAGCCAGCCATGCTGTTGCTGCTCCTGCTGCCAGCCAGTCATGCTGTTGCTGCACCTGCTGCCAACCAGCCATGCTGTTGCTGCTCCTGTCAGCTTGTTATGCTGTTGTTGCTGTTGCCAGCCAGCCATGCTGTTGCTGCTCCTGTCAGCTTGTTATGCTGTTGCTGCTGCTGCCAGCCAGCCATGCTGTCGCTGCTCCTGTCAGCTTGTTATGCTGTTGCTGCTGCTTCCAGCCAGCCATGCTGTTGCTGCTACTGCCACCCAACCATGCCGTTGTTGATGCTCACAGCCAACCATGTTATTACTGCTACTGCCAGCCAACCATGCTGTTGGCGCTGCAGCTGTCGGCTTGCGATGCTCTGAGAGAGAGAGAGAGAGAGAGAGAGAGAGAGAGAGAGAGAGAGAGAGAGAGAGAGAGAGAGAGAGAGAGAGAGAGAGAGAGGGGGAGAAACTGAAACAAATTCTCTCGTCTCATCCACAGCCTTAAATAAGGGAAATAGAAAAAAATAGATCTTTCAGAAAATCTTTCGATATCACGAATCTCCCACCATTACCACACCTCGCTTGACTTATATCATATACACGGGTATACCCCCATCATACGCATCCTACTCCAAGGTATATCTTATAAGAGATGTAACAATAACTGGCATCATGGGGCTATCATATGCTTTTCTTTTTCCTATGGTCCATTTTGAGGTCTCATTGATACTGATTATCCCTGCAATACTGTCTGTTTGGATCGTGGTGTATATATATATATATATATATATATATATATATATATATATATATATATATATATATATATATATATATATATATATTTTCTTTTCTTTCTTTTATGCTATTCGCCATTTCCCGCGTTAGCGGGGTAGCGTTAAGAACAGAGGGCTGGGCCTTTGTGGAAATATCCTCACCTGGCCCCCCTCTGTTCCTTCTTTTGGAAAATTAAAAAAAAAACGAGAGGGGAGGATTTCCAGCCTCCCGCTCCCTCCCCTTTTAGTCGCCTTCTACGACACGCAGGGAATACGTGGGAAGTATTCTTAATCCCCTATCCCCAGGGATATATATATATATATATATATATATATATATATACATATTCTCTTTTAACAAGCTGTGTAATGTCAAACATAAAAACAAAGAATATGACTTGGACAAAGTCGACAACAGAATTCCTCATTAGATATGTGTTCGCGATAAAAAAGAAAAAAAAAAACTATTAACAAAAGTTAATTCCATAAACTCCAAAAAAAAAATATCCCATAATCGTCCATCGTGTGGACATACTTGGCAGATCAGGAATTTAGCAAAAAAAAAAAAAGAAAATAATGTATGTAATGTGAAACTGCCGATGCTAGATATTGTCTTAAACTGAATGAAAAAATAACACAAAAGACCAAAAAAAAAAAAATTGTGATAATTGCAAGAAAAAGGTCGAACGGCAGGAATTACTACGCCATGGGCAGAGAGAGAGAGAGAGAGAGAGAGAGAGAGAGAGAGAGTGTTGGGAAAAATTAAAATTTTCCTCCTGGTTCTTATTTTGTATAAATTCAAGGGAAGCCAAAAGAAAAAAGGAAGAAAGCAAGACCCTATTATCAGCAGTAGCTGAGAAAGATATATGATCAGTTGGTATTTCTAATAATTCCGTTCGACCTCATCAAACCGAGGGATCCGTGTGACTTAATATACAGGCTAATGGCTCTTAATAATCCAATTTTTTCTTTTAGCCTCGTATGATTTGGTAGCGGTACTCACGTTGGACAATAATGTGCCACAGACTATGTGTCTGTGTTTTATCTTTTCACTTTTCTTCATGGTGTAAAAATTCAAGTGAGTAATGATGTTGACTATATTTTCTGCGTATATGTTGGTATTTCTCATTAAACACTAAGAAGCAAACTGATGAATGAGGTGTCAAACACGTATCTTCGGTTTAACTTGGAACATGAAGAAATCCGGTATATCATTATTATTATCATTATTACTATTAGTAACATTATTATTATTATTATTATTATTATTATTATTACTATTATCATCATTATCATAATAATTATCATCGATTATCATCATCATTATCATAATTATTATCATCTATCTGATTAACCTGACTAGATTAATTGGAAACCTTTTACTCAATGAAACAGATTGTGATTCATTTGTTTTGATAATCATACATCTTTCATCTGTTACAATAAAGGGAAAAAAAAGTTAGGAAATTTTCCGTAGATTCTAAACCGACGTCGTAAATGACAGTCGGTCTGTGTTGTCGTTGAACAATTGTAGCGAGCCAAGCTCTTATCTACGACACGGAAGTACGACCTCTGGGTATAGTGGCCAAATCATCATTGTCATACAAAGAGGTCGAACCTCATGGTCAAGTTTCATACCAGGGTGCTCAAAGGGTCACGCCACGGTACTCAGTGGTTGAACATCGGTGTTCAAGGGTCGTGCCATCGTGGTCAAGGGTCGTACCATCGTGGTCAAGGGTCGTACCATCGTGGTCAAGGGTCATGCCATCGTGCTCAAGTCACACTCAGGTGTCACACTACCTCTCACACCATCGTGTTCCAAGGTCTCACCACCGTACTCAAAGGCGTCACACTATTGTGCTCAAAGGTCACACAGTCATGCTCAAAGGCCACACCGTCGAGCTCAAAGGTCGTACCATTGTACTCTAAAGGCGTCACACCGTCGCACTCCAGGCCTCGCACCTGGTACTCCTGAGGGAGGGAGGGAAGGTTCAATCAACTGGGTAATGACTAAAATTCCTCACACGTCTTGGGAGCGAGTCGAGGCTCTTAATCAAATTCGCCATTACCTGCCCGCCCATCGCCGCCACCCAACAGAAGGGAGAACTGAGAACGGAAAAAAAAAAAAATGATATCAACAAAAGGGTTGTTTTAACCCCTCCTCCTCCCGGACCTCGACACGACCGAGGCCCTTTCATTATCCCTCACGCCTTAATTAGTGAGGATTTTCCGAGGGGCCTCACCTCACGTTATGAGCACCGTCAGATAAACACACACACACGATGCCCCCACCTAAAAAAAAAAAAGGAAGCCTTATAGGAGGGACATTTTAACTGCTGGCCCAGCGGCAGCTGAAATCTGAGCATAAGATTTAAAAAAAAAAAAAAATTGTCACCAAGGTTGGGCAACGTAATGGAACAGACACAACGACATACACACACACACACACACACACACACACACACACACACTATACACAGTGTAACAAGTCCTTTTCCATTGGGATATGATAGATTGGACGGTATGGCAGAAATGTTAGGTTGTAGGCAATGTGGCAGATATATTTCTTTTTTTCCCCTTCCCAACGGCAGGAATGGCAAACTGTCTTCTCAAAATGGAAACCAGACATAGCGGAACTGAACAAGAGAAAATCGTTATCATATTTCACAGACACGTTCATTATTCATGAATTTGTCATACCAGTAACGGTTTGAGGCTTACTGTCGATGCGAGGAAACAACGTTTCCACATCCCAATGGAAATGGGCTGTTATTCCATCAAATATATATATATATATATATATATATATATATATATATATATATATATATATATATATATATATATATATATATATATAACCTCATTCATCTCTCCAGCATTCAAACACCGATTCACCATCTAACACGACCACCTCCTCACACCCATGATGCAGTTTAAACACTGAAGACACCCAACACTCACTCTGCAGTTGTCCGCACCAGGGCACACACACAAAAAGAACACATTAGCACATTTCTTGACCTACGATCCCGCTCGTTGATCGCGTCCGGCTTCATGAACGCTGCGGAATCCCTATAGAAAGGGATCCTGAAGGTGGGAAGGTAAAGATAAAAGTAATATTCACGCTACAAGAAGCGATAATCATAACAGCTAACGTTCACACAATCAAGATGGCCATAAATGCCTCATTCTGGTTACGGAAGCGTGGACATTATTAGTTCAAGTATGACTTGTGGTAGTGAGGGCCAACTTAACCTCCCTACCTAACATGAGACACAAGGTGACGGCGTCGAAGTAACCTCGGACGCCGAGCTCTTTGTTTGAATCATGACCCGGTTGGCAGTTCGGTACGAAGGGTGCCAGACAGTGAATGTTTGCCTTGCAAGTTGGGAAATACCTTAAAGACGCGATCGCTAAACAGCATGAACTCAAGGACTGGTATGTTCTTTCCTTTGTGCTAACGTCCCCGTCTCCTGTACCCCTCCTTGGCTGTTATAGAAAAAGAAACATAAAGACGTCACTCTTTTTTTCTGAATATGATACATCATTAGCTACAGTGTCTGCGCCTTTAAGGACAAGACCATATCTACGAAAACTGATTAAAAATGGGTGAAGATATTTCTCTCTCTCTGCATATGCGAAACGAAATTACTGAAAAGGGCGCCATTAAACCTCTGCCTCTAAGAGGTCTCTTTTAAATCCATGACGGAATTCCCTGCCAGAGAAGTTAATGAGTTCTGTGAGGAAAGGCTCGCGGATCCAATTTGTATAAGGTCGTCAGGAATTCGCCGGAGTTATGACTTACTTTTTTTTCCCCCCCTTTTTACGTAACAGGGTACGTTGTCGATGTGCATTTTGTTTTCTTTATTATTTCCCTTTTGTTATATTCACCCGATGATTACTGACCGATTTTCCCACTCGATTCTACACCAAGGAAATATCGTGGGAAGCTTGACCTAGTTTCCAAGATGCCCGCGAGAGAGAGAGAGAGAGAGAGAGAGAGAGAGAGAGAGAGAGAGAGAGAGAGAGAGAGTGGTGGTGGTGGTGAGGAATCCAGCACAGCTGAACCCTGCAGGAGATAGCGCGAAGCCGAGGAAGGCTGGATCGTCCTCATCACAACCATCACTATCCCATGATTTGCATATCTCCATTTGCACGTCATTCTCGGGCCTGAGGAAGTTTTGATGGCGATCCTGGTCGGCGTCGCACGCAATGTCCTTATTTCCTGATAGGCTCCTTCTATCGCGGATCTTCTTCCATCTTATCCTTACGGCAGCTTATTCTCCCCTTTTGGGTTCGTCTTTAGTTGGAGCAGATGAGCCCGTTCGCTTCACCGATCAGGGGCGGGAGGAACACCTGTCGTTCTTGTAGCTCCTCATATAAAGCTGTTGACTCCAGTCTTTTTCTGGAGAGGCTAATTATGCCATTCAGTTGCCTTCAGACAGGTGGGCCACATCCTGCCTTTGTCCTGGCGGTGCTGGCTGGCTGGCTGGCTGCCTGCGTTGTGCCTTTGTCTTCCGATGGTCGAGGCTTTGCCTCTTCTTTGTCCCGAAAGTAGTTTGTCATGTTAGCGTTTTTCTCGTGTCCAGCTTTATTTCCCGTAAGTTTCCCTCCTCTAGTTCCGAAGTCTCCCTCGCCTTGTGTCGGGTTGGCTAGCCACAGTCTAATTATCTCATGCGATCAATTAGTCAAGTTCTCCTACTTTCTTCGGGCAGTTAGCAGCACGGCAAGATTACTTCCTAATGATTCGGGCAGATAATGAGTTCCTCCTGGCAAGCTGGGGGGAGCCTTAATGATTTTCCTTGGCGCGATAACGGGTTCAGGGATCTTTATCCTGGTATCCGCAGGTATTATGAAGCGTCCCACACGTCAATTCTCTAATCCAGGATATGCAAGGGTTTAGATTCCACCTATCAATAAAGATTTCAATCAGATCTCTTAACTTAGAGTTTCTAAATGCAACTTTTAAGCCTGAAATTTGCAGGTGTTTTAGTTCTATCCATTAAAAGAGATTTATATACATAGATTCACATGTCTGTAGGCATTTAGGAACTCATACGAATATCACATCTGATATGTGAAGATGTAGTCTCTGAATAGACATCTTTGTTCTAGTGTTTCCATTTTCTTAAGTTATCTCAGAATAGACACTTTTACTCCGATGGCTACAGGTGTTCTAAGCTCAGCGGGTGGATGAACTATTATACCATGGAATCTATGGATGTTCAGATTGAGTCTCCGAGTAGATAATGGCCCCTTCCGACTTTCCTTCTTGCGTGTATCTTTCCCTCCGGTTAAGAATGTTGTTTGTGATGAATCATTACGAATTCTTTTTTTTTTTTTTTTCTGACACACCGAGTTCCATTCTGATTTCTCTTTTCTAAGACTGCTGGTGTTCGCTCTCTCTCTCTCTCTCTCTCTCTCTCTCTCTCTCTCTCTCTCTATCTCTCTATCTATCTATCTTTCTCACTCTCCTCTTTTCTCTCAATATCGATCGATCTATCTATCTATCTGTCTATCTATCTATCATCATCTGTCTATTCATCCATCTGTCTATCTGTCTGTCTATCTATACATCTATCTAACTCCTGCCTCTCTTGGTGTGTGTGGATTTGGGAGAGTTTAAAGAAAAAAGGAAAAGCGCAGCTAAAAAGAAAAAAAAAAAAAAGAGGTGTTTGTATTTTCTGGAAGTTCTTGAAAATCTTTGTGGCTCTACTTAAAGGCCTGAGAGAAAATGGACTTGCGAAAACAAGGGTTAGACGAGCAAAGTGTTTTGGTGCTGCTGCCGGAATTTATAGACTCTGCTCCCTAGACCAGCGGACAGACCAACCTACATCTTCAAAAGAAAAAAAAAAAAATAAATAAAGGTTTCCAGCAGGAGTAACCGAAATGCTTTTGTTATCAAATCCAACTTTAGTCAAATCAAACACGAAACTTAAACATGGTAATCTATATTACCACGATTTTAAATGATATTCCTTGGTACTTTTACGTCTATAACCATCCAGTTATCATTAGTTATTAGAAGAGTGTTGTTATACCGTGACCACCACGTTGGCAACAACACGGGTTGGTTGGGGTGTCGGGTGTCGCCATCTCCTACGTCAACACATTATGTACTACGTTACGGAGATGAGGCTTCGTCCTCCTACCCCAAAAATGGCTTTATGGAGGAACTTCCGATACGTTTACAGGACAGATAAAGTGGCCTTCCCTGCGTGTGTGTGTGTGTGTGTGTGTGTGTGTGTGTGTGTGGGTGAGGAGGAGGAGGAGGAGGTAGGGAGAGTGGGTGTGGGAACGGCTTGGGTTCCTCCTCTTGGATTACCGTGGCAGCTTACCACGGGGGGGTCGGGTGTGTGTGGGGGTGGGTAAAAGGAGTAGTCGAGTTCTGTCGAGGAAATATCGGAGATTCGTAGTCCGTCAGACGCCACGAGATAGTTAATGGACTGGAGCAAAACCAACATACTTCTCTGTCTTCTTATCCAGTAAATGTATTTATCGGTTTCTGTTAATCGATAAATTCCCTGACGTCAACGCAACATTAATCTACATCTTTTCTCGGTCGAGAGAGAGGGGAGAGAGAGAGAGAGAGAGAGAGAGAGAGAGAGAGAGAGAGAGAGAGAGAGAGAGAGAGAGAGAGAGAGAGAGAGAGAGGCGAGGGGTGAGGAGAGATGGTAAAAGACAGAAAGGAGAGTGAGGACGAGTGGCTGAGGAGGTGGCAGAGAGGAGTAATGAGGGGAGAGTGTAAGAGAGAGAGAGAGATGTCGGGGAGACAGAGGACACAGGGTGAGAGTCCAGAAGAAGACGAGATGGCAGAAATGATGAGACGATCAAGATTTGGATAATGGGGTGTGTGGGTTATGTATAGGGAAAGACGGAGGGAAGAGGAGAGTAGAAGAGAGTCGGAAAGAAGAGAAAGGATGGGGGAGAGTGAGACTTTGTGTTTTGCTATTCTTTCCCTTTACTGATTTTTAGGGGATTGCATTCTGTCTTTATCTTTTTAAGGAGCGTTAATGCCAGACCACCTCACCTGGACCCTGGGTCTGTGTGGTCTGTGCATCTATGTCTATGTCATGTGTGGACGAAGATTCCCTGATGTTGATCCATACAGGTCACGACTGCGAGTGGAGTCAGCGAACCAATGGTGGATTATTATGATTCTTCTTTCCTCCTTTCGTCTCTCTTTCTTTCATTGGTTATCATCTGCCCTTTTCTCTCTTTTGCTCACTACTATAATGCTCTTTCCCTGGTGTTACCGGACTCCGCCTGCTCAAGGTTACACCGCGTGTGAAAAAGTCACCTTTGGCGAGGCTGTATTTAGTCAAGGAAAATTTTCACTCCAAAGGACTCGGCGTTTCCCTGCCACTGGAAGTAACGCAGCTTTGGGCTGCAGGAGCCTTTATGAAGGACCTTGGTAACACCAGGACTCCTTCATAGAAAATGGTCCAGGGATAAATAGAGATGAAATATATGAATACTCCTTACATTTTATCCGTTATCTGTCTTACCTATTACATTTCATCTCTGTCTGTTCCTGTGTCCTCTTTTATACATTTCTTTTTTCAACTTGTTTTCTTTCGTTTATGTCCTCTGGCCTGGAAAGCGAAGACATAGCAGCCCCTCTCCCATCCGCCTCCGTCCGCGCATATATATATTTTGGTCCAACTTTTTCTGTTTGCTCGTTCGGGCGAAACTCACCATTCCACGGAATGGCTTGTTCATCTCACCCAATAGTCTCTCTCTCCACCCACCCACCAGTTCGCATCTTATTCTTTCATCCAGTTTCTTACCTTGCCATTCCATATTTCTTCGTTCCGGTCCGTTAGGCTCTGTTATGTTCCCAGCTGCTCTGCGTTCGCTCTCGAGGTTCTCCCTTCAGAAGGGTACGTCCGCGAGGCTTCTTCCGCTACCCTCTGGGTCTTCACCTTCCTACTGTGGCGTATCTGCCTCCATCCCTCTGGCAGTTCCTCCCTCCAATCAAGTTATCTTTCATGTGTTTGTTGCTGCACACCATCATCTCTCCCCTCTTCTTCTCATCGTCTTTCTCTTCCTACACCTCCTCCTCTTCTCATCCCCTTCTTGTTCTTTCTCCTCCTCCTCCTCCTCCTCCTCCTCTTCTTCTTCTTCTTCTTCTTCTCCTTCTTTTCCTCCTCCTCTTCTTCTTCTCCTCCTGTCTCCATACATCCTCTTAAACCATTATTTCTCCATTTTCTGTCGTTTCTCACACCATCATCATCATGGGCATCTCCACACAACACCTCAGCCACCATCAGGAAGATCATTCCACTCGTCATCACTTTCATCGGGACCATCAACATTGCCCACCGCTACGGCCATCATCATCATCATCACCATCATCATTACCACCATCTTCCTTACCCCACAACAGTAGATCAGTGTGAGATCAGCCGATCATTACATCTCTCACTGACTCATAATTCGTCTTTTGGCTCACAAAGCTGTTACTCCCATGTCTCCCGTTCAATTACTCACAACACTGTCTCTCCCCAAGTCTCTTGCTTTATGTCTCACAACACCGTCTCTCTCACGTCTCCTACTTCATACCTCACAACACTGTCTCTCCCACGTCTGTTACGCTTTGACTCACATTACTGTCTCGCACAACACCATCTCTCTCACGTCTCCCGTTCGTATCTCCCATCCTTCACTTCTGCCTCTCATACCTGTTTATCTGTCTAATACCTTTACCCCCTTCCTGCCTCCCACAGTGATAAGGTCTGTGCTTCCTTCTGTGTGTGTGTGTGTGTGTGTGTGTGTGTGTGTGTGTGTGGTGTGTGTGTGTGTGTGTCTATCTGCGTGTCCAGGGTGGAGGCGTCTGTGCGTGCAAGTGTTCACGCCAGCGTCAATAGCGAGAGAAGTAATGGCTTTCATACCCGTTAAGCTGTGTAAGCTGTGCTGGTGAGTACACACGCATGTCCCCACTTCGCTCACGTACGAGGAAGAGAGAGGATTTGCTATTGTGCCGGTCCTCTGGTTCTGGCTATTATGCCGGTCCTCTGGTTCTGGCTAGTATGCCGGTCCTCTGGTTGTGGCTAGTGTGCCGGTCCTCTGGTTTTGGCTAGTGTGCCGGTCCTCTGGTTGTGGCTAGTGTGCCGGTCCTCTGGTTCTGGCTAGTGTGCCGGTCCTCTGGTTTTGGCTAGTATGCCGGTCCTCTGGTTCTGGCTAATATGCCTGTCTTCTGGTTCTGGCCATTATACTAGTCTTCTGGTTCTGGCCAATATGCCGGTCCTCTGGTTCTGGGCATTGTGCCATATCCACTTTCCCAAAGCTCCCTTTCTTCTTCTCCTTCTTCTTCTTCTTCTTTTCTTGTTCTTTGAACCCATCCATACACTATTACAGTCCCTGAATTTCCCTAGCAATCCATTCCACTGATTAAGTTCCTTATCTCGCATATCCTCCGTTACACATTTCTACTACCAGCCGCCCAGTGTTCTGCTGCTAACAAATGCTCCCCACACCCAATATATCTCCCGTGTGTCGCACCTCCTTCTTCGTTGCTTATGGGTAGACGCCCAACCTGCCTCTGTGCCTCCTTTAGGCCAGAATTTGTTTATCTTGGCAGAGACGCAACACCTGAGAGACATTACGTATTCATTTCATTTTTTTTTTTCACGGCCCTGTGCGTGTGTGTGTGTGTGTGTGTGTGTGTGTGTCCTATGATGGAGGAATGTGTCGTGCAGGGAGGAGGCGTTGTCTCATAAGAACAATCTGTATACATGTCAAGTAGATAACTTGTAGGAAGGGGGGGGGGTCTCCGCCGGGCAGGTACGTGTATTTACTACTACTGTTGGTGCTGCTGTAGGTAATGCTGTTCTCTTTTTTTTGCCCGCTGTTATGTGTATGTTTAATGTACAGGGCTTTTACAAATGGGAGATTACTTGTGGGTGAGCCACCGTCAAGGGATTTGAGTTTGCAGAGGGATTGGTGTCCTTAGGGATTACTTGATGCGTATGTGTGTGTGTGTGTGTGTGTGTGTGTGTGTGTTTTGGGGGGAGGAAGTGAGGTATCTATACGGATTACGTATTGGGGTAGAGACGTGGTGTCTTCAGGGATTACTTGTCCGAGTGTGGAGGAAATGAGTCTTCGTCGGGGATTACTTCTGGGTATGGTCTCCTCCGGGATTACTTGTCGAAGTGGGAGGGTTGGGGTATACTTCTGGGAAATATATACATCTCACTGATGTCACTGCTGATAACAATGTCATTCCATTTGGGTTTTTTTTTCTCCGTCTCATTTGCCAGTGACAAAAACGAAAATGAACTGTTTCTATCAGCTGCTTGGATAATGCTGTCTACGTGACTTTCTCTAGTGTCGTGCTCCAAGTCAATCAAAGCTAACACAACCTCTTCTGCCGTTGGCGACGAACACGAAGATGAAGTGATTCTATCTGTTGCAAATATTACCTTGTACGATGCTGTCTAGGCGACTTTTTAGTGTCATGCTCCTCGTCAATTAAAGCAAACACATCATATTCACTGCATTTGCTGAAGACTTGGGTTCTGCGAAATTACCAAGCAGTTCTGACTCAATCATAGTCAATCAACTTTAAATGACAATGAAAATCTGATATTACAATTAATTCATAATTTTTCATTTGTTTTCAAAATTCATTCATGACGTTTTCTGTTGTCCACCTCGAAATGAGGCGATTCTATTATTCTTTACAAAATTTGAGTTCTAAAAGTATATAGGGGATACGATTAGCTAAGCAGCACTGAGATGATACTATCAGCTCCATTCGATGAAATTTTCATGACTATATGTAAGTTGGAAAGTCATGAGACATGACGCTAATTAGCATCATGTTATACCTATTCCACATTTGAGACTCAAAATGGCATTGTCACTACGAGTGATATTTTAGTAATGCACACACACACACACACACACACACACACACACACACACACACACACACACACACACACACACACAGGCGCGTTCAAACATGTAAAAATGCATTCATCTACACAAACATATATACATACACTAACGCACACACACACAAGCACATACACTTTCACACTAAATCTTACACATACGCAAACCCAGACGTGAACATACAACATTACCGTAATGTGTAATGTTGTTCTTACAGTGTGGGAAGAGCACGACTCTCCCAGTAGATGGGAGGCAACCACTAACCAGGGAGGGACAGAGGATGTCGGGAGTGTTCGTGACGGTGACACAGTGAGATGCCAGCATTACAGTGGCCTTCAAGTTCCCCTCTCTGGCCCAACTTGATGTCTATTCTTTTACCTCCCATGCACGAAAGATGCTGGCATTCAGTTCATAGATACATGCATATTCTCTCTCTCTCCCTCTCTCTCTCTCTCTTTCTCTCTCACACACACACACACACACACACACACACACACACACACACCTACACACACACTTTGACAATAGACTGTTGCACAAGTAGCGATACACACAGGGAAATTTCAAACGCATTTAGGCACACAAAGTACATTTCAGGGTTCAGGGCGAGACGACATACACAGACATACACGAACATATATATTATACTTTGGAACACACGCTTAATCATTTAGTACGGTACCAGGACTTACAAGAAATGAAATGGATTACATATTCTAGTTGTTCTGATTTGACCCCAACATATGTAATGTTAACGTTCAGTTAACTATTTCACTGTCTTTAACTACATGATATTACTACATGCATGTTATATGAGCAAGGCGCTTGATATTATTCCAACTGAAGTCGAAAGGAAATCAAATGTAAGTAAATAATTTGCTACCTTTTTATATATGTAAGTATGCTTCTTTCTTGCCTCAATATTCGAGGACGGGTAAACTCGCCAAAACTTCAAAAGTTAATTAATAATTAAAGAAGCTTAAACATGAATTTTTAAGGAACCTCTTATTAGGTTTACGTACATGGAAGCCCAGGGGTGGGAGGAGGAGGAGGAGGAGAAAAAAAGAAAAGTTCGACTTCTATTAAGAAAAAATCAGCTTTCGCTGGAGTCAGTCAAACTCGTGAAAGAACCTGAACCTGGAAAGAGATGCGAGACCTGTTTTATCAGGCAATGAAGCCGGTCATATCACACTGTCTATGGGTTGGGTTATGAGAATCCAATGCTTCGAAAGAACCAGATTCTCTTCATCAGTGATTCGAGTCCTTTTGTTCAAGGATTCAGTGAGTGACGAGAGAAGTTATCACGAGCGTTTGGAGTATGACAGTGCCCGCCCTTGAACACGACGGGACGACACTGGAACACGATGGTATGAGGGCGTGGCCGAATCTGACCTGAGCCTCAAAGGATGCGTCGAAGGCCAAGCCGTCATACGCAAGAGCCGTATCGTCTTGCTCGAGAAACGGACCGTCAGGTTCAGTGGAACGTACAGTGTACTCAAAGTCCACACGGTCGTGCTCAAGTTTCGTACCGTCGTGCTCAGAGCCCGTACACTTCGTGCTAAGGACTCATACCATCGTGCAAGAGTGTTTCCTTTTGCTGTCCAGGAGTGCAATAGAAATTACTTGCTGTTCTCCAGGAGTGCGAAAGAGACTTACTTCTATTGCTGCCCAGGAGTGCAAGAGAGACCTCTATTGCTATCCAGGAGTGCAAGAGAGACTTCTATTGCTGCCCAGGAGAGCAAAAGAGACCTCTATTGCTATCCAGGAGTGCAAGAGAGACTTCTATTGCTGCCCAGGAGAGCAAAAGAGACTTCTATTACTATCCAAGAATGCAAGAGAGACTTCTATTGCTGTCCAGGAGAGCAAAAGAGACTTCTATTGCTGTCCTGTAGCGCAAGAGAGACTTCTATTGCTGTCCAGGAGTGCAAGTGAGACTTCTATTGCTATTCATGAGTGCGAGAGACTTCTATCGCTGTCCAGGAGTGCAAGAGAGACTTCTATTACTGTCCAGGAGTGCAAGAGAGACTTCTTTACTACTAAGGAATTCAAGAGAGTTTTTTTTTTTGCTGTTCAGAATTGAAAGTGAGTTTCACTTTACTTTTCATGAACGCAAAAATGTTTTTGCTGCTGTTGAATGCACGAGAATCGTTATTTGCCGTTCATAAATGCAAAAAAAAAAGTTGTCTTTTGCCGTTGCTAAGGCTGTTTCAACTCTGACTCCTACACAGGGGCGATTGTAAAGTCCCCTTACTGGTGCGCCCGGTCTTAGAGCTAATTCGTACTACTTCTGACTCGAGACTAACGTTTGCTCGGTGTTGGTGCATCTTCTTCGATAATGACCACAACAACAACGGTATGGTAAAAAAAAAAAAAGAATAGAAAGTATACAATGGATATGAAGTCTACAACAACCACTATTACGAGAACTACAACTACTACTATCAATACCACTACCACTACTCCAATACTACAACAATAACAACCGGTGTTCCACCCCCACCACAGACACAAGGGCATAATGAACAACAGCTCACTATGAACAGAATCCTTCACTCACTCTGTATCTCAAGGTCTTGCTTTCTAATGTGGGAGAGGGGGGACACAGCTGAAACTCCCCCCCCCCACAGCTGATCAAGCCAAGGGCCACATACATTACTTAAGAGTGTCTGTGAGTCTACCAATCATCCTTAACACATGAGGATGGCATAAAAGATTTTTCGGATCGTGGCTGTAGCCTGACGCTGGCCCACCTGAATGACCCTGGTGGCTAACAGGAGCAAAAGCCCAAGCAACAAACTATCATGCGATATAACGAACAGTTGGAGTATACCTCAGACACCCTTGTGGCCGCTTCACAATGGACGGGGTGGGTGGCTCCAGGATAATCGACATGGCGCATCAAGGGTACCCTCCACACTCACCTCCACACTCACCTGCAAACGAAAGTAGATTTGTCAGTTAACATTTGAAATGCTACATTAAATATGTATATATATATATATATATATATATATATATATATATATATATATATATATATATATATATATATATATATATGTGTGTGTGTGTGTGTGTGTGTGTGTGTAAGTACATGGTGCATATGAGATTAAGAGACGGGGCAAAGCGAGCGTAAAACTTTCTTCTTCCCGTAGCACTCAAAAATTGTAATCACAAATGATCATCACACACACACACACACACACATATATATATATATATATATATATATATATATATATATATATATATATATATATATATATATATATATATATTCTTTTTTTTTTTTTTTTTTTTTTGCCGCTGTCTCCCGCGTTTGCGAGGTAGCGCAAGGAAACAGACGAAAGAAATGGCCCAACCCACCCCCATACACATGTATATACATACGTCCACACACGCAAAATATACATACCTACACACCTTTCCATGGTTTACCCCAGACGCTTCACATGCCCCGATTCAATCCACTGACAGCACGTCAACCCCGGTATACCACATCACTCCAATTCACTCTATTCCTTGCCCTCCTTTCACCCTCCTGCATGTTCAGGCCCCGATCACACAAAATCTTTTTCACTCCATCTTTCTACCTCCAATTTGGTCTCCCTCTTCTCGTTCCCTCCACCTCCGACACATATATTCTCTTGGTCAATCTTTCCTCACTCATTCTCTCCATGTACCAAAACCATTTCAAAACACCCTCTTCTGCTCTCTCAACCACGCTCTTTTTATTTCCACACATCTCTCTTACCCTTACGTTACTTACTCGATCAAACCACCTCACACCACACATTGTCCTCAAACATCTCATTTCCAGCACATCCATCCTCCTGCGCACAACTCTATCCATAGCCCACGCCTCGCAACCATACAACATTGTTGGAACCACTATTCCTTCAAACATACTCATTTTTGCTTTCCGAGATAATGTTCTCGACTTCCACACATTCTTCAAGGCTCCCAGAATTTTCGCCCCCTCCCCCACCCTATGATCCACTTCCGCTTCCATGGTTCCATCCGCTACCAGATCCACTCCCAGATATCTAAAACACTTCACTTCCTCCAGTTTTTCTCCATTCAAACTCACCTCCCAATTGACTTGACCCTCAACCCTACTGTACCTAATAACCTTGCTCTTATTCACATTTACTCTTAACTTTCTTCTTCCACACACTTTACCAAGTTCAGTCACCAGCTTCTGCAGTTTCTCACATGAATCAGCCACCAGCGCTGTATCATCAGCGAACAACAACTGACTCACTTCCCAAGCTCTCTCATCCCCAACAGACTTCATATATATATATATATATATATATATATATATATATATATATATATATATATATATATATATATATGCTGTATAAGCGATACCACATATTTTTCCCATATCTTCTCATTACAGCGGCATACACAAACTAATCAAAACTCAAAGAAGATTATTGGCTGTAGAGAGGACTGGTTCTGAAGAATCATTAGAAAACAGTACATACCTTACGGGGACCCCCGAAAAATGTGAAAAAACACATGATGAAAAAAAAAAATCTTAACCGAAAACTTGCTCACAATGTTACGACAAATCTCACCAAACAGGACATGTACTTGATGATCCATTCTCTGGCAAACGAGAGATTAAAAGTTCCATTTGTGAAAATGCTGAAGCTGTGAGTAATGCCATTACGCAGAGCTCATGTGGAAATGCAAAGATGGATATTCCAAGAACGTCACTCAATGCGATTTTTTACATCAGCATTAGACGACACAACAGATCACTGCTGAACCACGTTTCCCCATGGCATGCTTGAAGACGAGAGGCACAGCATACCCTTACAGAAGTGTAAACTGTTTAAAACTCGTAGTGAACAGCAAACTGTTTGGTCAGACGAGGCAAGCAGGCACAGCATACCCTTCCAGAAGTGTAAACTGTTTAAAACTCGTAGTGAACAGCAAACTGTTTGGTCAGACGAGGCAAGCCTGGGCTTAAATGCTTGTGTATATAGACACAATTGTATCTATCATCCCACTGAGAATCCAATTACCGTCCTAGGAACAAAACGTAACTAGCTGGAGGGTGGGGTCTGGTGGGTGGGGGGGAAGTGGCCATTTCCAGTCTTTGGGGGGATGGGGGAGGAGAGAGGGGGTGCCATTTCCAGCCTTGGGGGGGAGGAAGGGAGGGAGAGGTTGGGGGGAGTTTAGCGTTACTGACCATGAGTCAGCACATAGGCCAGACCAAAGTTGGATTCGCATGGGTTCGAATCCTGGGTATGACTGTCGGCCCCCTCGCCCACTTCAGCAGTTCACCTTCCCCTCGGGGGCTGATCGAGAAATAGGTACCTGGCTTAGACTGCTGGTGTGTGTGTGTGTGTGTGTGTGTGTGTGTGTGTGTGTGTGTGTGTGTGTGTGTGTGTGTGTGTACAGGAGTGAGACATAATGCATATATATATACAAGGTTAAGACGAGGCAACACAAGTGTAAAACTTTCTCTCCGTAACATACAAATAGTAATCACACACACACACACACACACACACACACACACACACACACACACACACACACACACACACACACAAACTAACACCTACACACAAGAGTGACATTTCGCTTTGTCGAGTGGTATGATAAATTGTCCAAACCAGATACTGGTTAAGCTTTACAGTTCTGGCAGGTAAAAGACGACGAGGCTTCTACACCCGGCAAAGGTTCATTCCTGCCGTCACTCTTATAATGCACACTCTCGTCGTAGACGTAACTTTTGCATTCTTTCGTTGGCGTCCCGTAGACTCCAGTTCCAAACCTCCCCCACCCGCCATCCATCACCGTTTTTAATGCCTTTCCCTCTCCCACCATATCCCCTTCGTGTCTCTTCCCCTTCCACCGCCTGCTCCAGTACCTCCTTCTCCCTCCCATCATCTGCTTCTGTGTATTCCTCTCCTTCCCACTCACCTCCATTTCTTCGCATCCTTCACCTGCCATATCCACAAGTCCCCCTTTCTCTGTCATCATCGTGCATTCTACCTCCGTCTCTCGACCTCTCCTCCTCTCCCATCCACCCATCCTTCCCTCCGCCACCTTACTCACTCTCTTCACTACTCCCCCCTCCACTTTCCTGATGCCTCTCCCACCTTCCCTCTTACCTCCTTCTCTTTCTTCTTCATCTTCTTCCTCCACTAAGTCATTGGCGCAGGGGGGGCTACCACCCCCTGACGACTCCAGAGAGGACCAATTCAACTTTAACTCCTCCAACTCGGGCAGGACTCAGACTGGGACGCTTTCTGGGTTGGGGGTGTTAGGTAGGTAGGTATGTAGGTCGTGGGTGGGAGGCAGGTGCTGTAAACCTGAGCTCCCCTCCCTCCCCCGCAGACTCTCTCTCTCTCTCTTCTTCGCCTTCACTTGCTGCCTCGCGCGGCCCGCGCTATGATAACGAGGGATTTTTTATTTAGCATTCGAGCATTTGTCCAAGGTCGGAATCAGTCTCTGGACGGTAATGGAAATGAGTTCGTGACTGTCTCGCGAGAGGTGGCTCAGACGAGGTGGGGAGGGGAGAGAGAGAGAGAGAGAGAGAGAGAGAGACAGAGAGATGGAGATGTTGGATGCTTCGAGAGGAAGGGGAGATCGATGTCCAAGTAAGATGTTTTTAGAGAGAAAGATAGAGAGATACTGAAGCCGACTGTTCCAAGAGGAAAGTGGATGTTCACGCTGACTGTTTCAAGAGGAGAGATATGTCGGTGTCTGCTGTCACAAGAGGAAAGATGTTGAAACTGGTCGTTTCAAGTGCTGAAAGGATAAGCTGAAACTAGCTGTTTCAAGAATTAAAAGTAAAGTGAAAACTGATTATGTCAGGAGTTAAAAGATGTTGAAACTGGCTGTTTCAAGAGGAATGGAGATACTGAGGACTGTCGAACTTCAACAAAAAAAAAAAAGTGGCTATGGAAATACAGTATTCAGAGGAACAGACGATGTATATACAATACGTCTGGCTAGCTAAAAGTGTATATGATACCTTTTGGCCTTTCTCACCTGTTACCTCCATTTTCTGTGTCTTATATTGAGTGAATAAGCATATCATGTTCGAGCAGGATACCTTTAATGTACCATACCATTATGTCTCTCCACACTAATCTGTAAGCAAAAAATTCTGATCCCTTCCTCTATCACAGACAGCCTCTCTCTCTGAGAGAACTCTCTTATGATCAGTTTTACCAGTTTAAATGCCTTTGTTTGTATACACTTTCTGTATATGTCATCCTGTTGCTGTAGTTAGCTTGAAATACAGCGCACGTAAAACTCACAGTCACTGAATTAACATCACAGACATCAGTAAAGTTATTATCACTAAGGGCAACAGTATCGTCCCAGTTATTATCAACGCACACACACACACACACACACACACACACACACACACACACACACATCTTATTTCTTCTTTCTCATCCATTAACCTCTTCTCATTCTCCTCCTCTCCATCGTACATATTTTCTTTAAATCTTTCCTTTTCCTATCTTTCTATTATTTCCTTTACCTTTACGTCCAAAGCTGTTATCTTTTTCTCCTTTAATCTATTTATTTCTGCTGCTCTTTTCTTTTATCACCCATCACCTTTATTCCTCCCAATCATTCCTCTTCTTCTTAAGTATGCTAATCTACCACACCATTATCATTTCTTCTTCTTCTTCTTCTTCTTCTTCTTCTCCTCTTTCTCTTCCTCTTCCTCCTTCATATTCTTCTTCTTCTTCATCCTCTTCTTCTTCTTCATCCTCTCCTTCTTCTTCTTCTTCTTTTTCTTCTTCTTATTCTTCTCTTCCTCCTCCCCCTCCTCCTTCTTCTTCTTCTTCTACAGTTACATTACCTTCTCACTAGGTTTTCCTCACTTCGCCTCCACACCACACCCATCCACCTTTCGTGTATCAGGTCAGGGGAAAAACACCAGCTGACTTGGGCTAACACTAACGAAGGGAACAAAACACAAGCGGACGTTGGGGAAGGGTCACTGTAAGGTCGAAACTCCTGTCAAGAATATACTACACCCTACTACCCAACCACCGAAATACCCAACCACAAAATACCCAACCACCGCACTACCCAACCACACACTACTTAACCACAAACTACCAAACCACCGTACTACCCAACCACAAACTACCAAACCACCGCACTACCCAACCACAAACCACCCAACCACCGTACTCCCATATGTCCCATGATTCGTACTTATAATCAGAACTCAACACGAAGTCATTCCCTCTATCAAATAGTACGAGACAGCTATACTGAAGGGAGGTAATACGCCTGAGAGAGAGAGAGAGAGAGAGAGAGAGAGAGAGAGAGAGAGAGAGAGAGAGAGAGAGAGAGAGAATCTGATTTCCAAGCGAGGACGACAAGTCTGTGATTGTTCTTATATCACATATATATATGTATATATATATATATATATATATATATATATATATATATATATATATATATATATATATATAATCCCTGGGGATGGGGGAGAAAGAATACTTCCCACGCATTCCCTGCGTGTCGTAGAAGGCGACTAAAAGGGAAGGGAGCGGGCGGCTGGAAATCCTCCCCTCTCTTTTTTTTTTTTTTTTTTTTCCAAAACAAGGAACAGAGAAGGGGACCAGGTGAAGATTTTCCCTCAAAGGTCCAGTCCTCTGTTCTTAGCGCTACCTCGCTAACGCGGGAAATGGCGAATAGTATGAAAGAAAAGAAATATATATATATATATATATATATATATATATATATATATATATATATATATATATATATATATATATATTATTTCCCCCCCCCCCCTTCGATTTTTTTTCCATCTCCATATCAAATCATTCTCCCTCTTGGAGAAGATCAACCTGGAGGAAATGTAATCACAAGTCCTCGAAAAAAAAAAAAAAAAAGATAGAAATAAGGCCTCGCCGCGCTTCGTGAGAGGGAGGGAGGGAGGGAGAGAGGAAGGAAGGAGGAGGGACGGACTACCTCCGGCTCATTTCTCGCTGTCGATTAATTAAACTGGTGGACGTTAATTAAAGTCACTAAACCAGTTTAACACGGGTGGGAAACTCCGATCACGGAGGCGTGCTCTCGGCTCTGGTCAATAGGGCGAGGATTAGAATCAGGGATCGTGTAGAAAAATGTTGTTTATACCTTAAATACTAGGGAACATTTGATTATATATATATATATATATATATGTATATATATATATATATATATATATATATATATATATATATATATATATTGGAAAGGATCATTATTTTGCGCGTGATCAAGATATTCCTATGAGTCCACGGTCGAAATTGAAACACGATAAGTTCCCAAGTGCACTTTCGTGTAATAATCACATCATCAGGGGAGACACAACACAGAAATATAACAGTCAGTTTATATACATCGAGGAGATGAATCTAGGACGCCATTTGGTAAACAGGCCAAATACCAAATGGCGTCCTAGCTTCATCTCTTCGATGCATATCAACTGACTGTTATATTTCTCTCTTGTGTCTCCCCTGATGATGTGATTATTACACGAAAGTGCACTTGGGAACGTGTCGTGTTTCATTTTCCCAGTGGACTCAGGAATATATATATATATATATATATATATATATATATATATATATATATATATATATCCTTTATATATATATATCCAGGTGAGGGTATTCCCTCAAAGGCCCAGTCCTCTGTTCTTAACGCTACCTCGCTAATGCGGGAAATGGCGAATAGTTTGAAAGAAAAAGAATATATATATATATATATATATATATATATATATATATATATATATATATATATATATATATATATATATATATGTGTGTGTGTGTGTGTGTGTGTGTGTGCAGAAGTTATAATGAAGATTCAGTACGTTGAAAAAATGTGATTAAAAGTCAAGCCGTTTATACACTACGTGGATAAGAGTCTAGAGTCTAGGAGAGCGAACTTGTATCTATCCTCCTAAATGTGTATCGATCATCCTATGTGTGTTCTAAGATGATGTTAATAGGGTGATGTGACTGAGCTGCAGAACAATGTTTTAAAGAACTGGTGCTACCAACTGATTGTGGTTGAATTGCTCATCTAATCACGAGAGAGAGAGAGAGAGAGAGAGAGAGAGAGAGAGAGAGAGAGAGAGAGAGAGAGAGAGAGAGAGAGAGAGTCCTGACCAATGAGCCATTTCTGAATATCACTGGTTAGGGGTTCTTGAATCCATGATTAGTTAGCTTAGGTCTGAAGTAAGACAAGAATATCTTCAGTCAGTAACGAAAAAAAAAAAGGGTCGAGTATTATCAGCCAGTGATGAATGAATCCCTGATTAACAAGCTTGGGGATTCGAATACTGTCAGTCATTATTACATGGATCCCTGATTAACATTATCTGATGTCGACTTCCGTCCGTCAGTAAGGCATGAATCCCGCATTAACTAGGTTAGGATCGAGTATTGTCTATCAGCGATGCCTTGAGACTGAATACTGTGAATAAGGAGAACAAGAACCACTGAAACTTGGGAGTCGAATTCTGACAGTCAGGAGTATTTGAATCAGATACTACAAGACAGATGATTCGAACCTAAATGACTTGGGAATAAAAGGTAATACTACATCTGTTATTATGATAGACCAAGATTACTTTAATCATCATATGTTGGTTGGTCGACAAAATGGGAGCCTCTCTCTCTCTCTCTCTCTCTCTCTCTCTCTCTCTCTCTCTCTCTCTCTCTCTCTATATATATATATATATATATATATATATATATATATATATATATATATATATATATATATATATATCGCTCATGGGGTGGCCTTGATTAGGGCCTCAGTTGCCCGTGCCGTCTCAGCTAACATAAGAAATATATAGACAAATACAGAAATAGTGTCGTATCACTTAGAGTCCAGCCTGAAATCCCACCATTCATACAACAACCCTTCAAAAATCAATAACACTAATGTGGGAAGAAAAAAAAAAAAAAGGACTCTAAAATCCTGATGATAATATCAGGTTCAGGTTAGGTACAGGTTGCTGGTGTCTGAGGATACAAACACCTCCGCCAACGAGAAGGACGAGTTGCCGGAGTTGAAGACTTTGGGAAAAGTTTCCCCCTCTTGGAGGGTTCTTAAGGGCTGTGGCGAGGAACAGAAACTTAGAAAATGAGAAGGAAAGTGAAAGGGTAATAGATCCCTCCCCCCAGAAGGCTTAACCCACCCACCCACCCACCTCCTCCACGGGTAATTGAACGAATAAGAGAAAACTGTTGGAAATTATAAGAGAAAACGGTTGGAAATCATAGAGAAAACGGGATCATGATAAGAGCGAGTGTGTGTGTGTGTGTGTGGTGAAATGTAGGAATGATGATAATATTACCGATAATGATAACGATCGAAAACAGTAATGATAATGATGAAACTAATGATGGTAATTATGATAATGATGAGTGATAAAGATAGTAAATAATGATGATAACAGACGTAGTATTCCTATTACACTCCCGATGAAATAACAGCAATAAAAAACAAGTTAAAGCTGTGTTATACTCTGACAGAAAACGTTGCCTACTATTTTCCACGTAGTGTTGGTAGATGGCAAGCTAATCTAATCAATCTTCCTCTACATTATCAATGAACCAAGTAAGTAGTGATTATGTGTCGGGGTAAAAATTTTGAAATCATCCACTTCGCGAACGACTTAACGCATAGTGTACTTTTCTTGTCTTTATGTGGCAGAGGACCACGTCCTGAAACAGACCACGACGATCAGTTCGCTAGTCTACGTAATGACGCAATTTGGATGTAGAGTGAATACAAGAGAACACTTTAATATTCGAAGGAACATTTAGTTAATATGATATATCAGTACATATCATTGTCGTTTTTGAATTGTCTTCATAAATGGATAAACGATTATATATATATATATATGTATATATATATGTATATATATATATATATATATATATATATATATATATATATATATATATATATATATATCACAGGAACAAAAATAGTATTTGGGAAACCTTTCACATATTACAATTTCAGAACAAATGCAATTTACGAAAAAGTCTCGCAAATTTTCTTTTTCTGTTCCTTTTTTTTCCTGGCGCATGTGTCATACACAGACTGTTATCATTTCAGTCATCAAATATACATATATGTATATTGTATATATACATATATATATATATATATATATATATATATATATATATATATATATATATATATATATGTGTGTGTGTGTGGGCGTTTATGTATATACATGTGTACGTGGTTGGGTTGGGCCATTCTTCCGTCTGTTTCCTTGCGCTACCTCGCTGACACGGGAGACAGCGACTAACTATAATAAGAATTATATATATATATATATATATATATATATATATATATATATATATATATATATATATATATATATATATATATATATATATATATATATATATATATATATATATATATATATATATATATATATATATATATATATATATATATATATATATATATATATATATATATATATATATAATCGTCAAACACGATAGTATGATCGTTGCGCAGCATGATACGACCCTTGTGCATGATGGCACAAGCCATAAGCACGAGGTTACGACCCTTGTGTATGATAACGAGGTCCTCCACCTGACCATGAAGGCTCAAGTCAAGGACCAGGTCATCATACCCAAAGGTCATAGCGCCATGGCCGTAGACTGATGGTAGATTCAACTCTCATGTTGAAGCCGTAGACGGACGGTAGCTTCAACTCTCATGTTCAAGGGTTCAAGACAGTCATTAGTATCTGACTGCTTATTGGTGGCTGCTGTGCCATTTGGTGTGTGTGTGTGTGTGTGTGTGTGTGTGTGTGTGTGTGTGTGTGTATATATGGCTATTATTTACTATATGGTTACTCTATGTGTGTGTGTGGGGAGAAGAGTTTTGTACTCGTGCTGCCCCGTCTCTTAACCTTGTATATATGTATTATACCTCGACCTCTGTGTGTGTGTATATATATGTTATATATCTCTACTCATGTGTGTGTGTGTGTGTATGTTATATATCTCTACTCGTGTGTGCGCGCGCGCGCGCGCGCGCGTGTGTGTGTGTGTGTGTGTGTGTGTGTGTGTGTGTGTGTGTGTGTGTCTCTACTCCCATGTATGTGTATATATATAAACAAACACACACACACACACACACACACACTAGGCTAAGACAGTTAACTATCTATCGAACAGGTCTTAGGGGATGATGAACACCTGGATTGAGTGTAGGCCGACTTCCGCTTCCAGAACTCGAGCCTATATGGGTCAGACCCCGTACAAGCCCATGGTCTGAAAACCACTCCAACATCAATCTCTTCCACGATGATATTGGCACCCATAAATACACCCAGTTACAGATGTAAATATATATATATATATATATATATATATATATATATATATATATATATATATATATATATATATATATATGTACACCAAACTCGATCCCTCGCCAAGTACTCTCATAAACCAACCTCACAGACGTCAATTGAAAGCTTATACCTAAAACTAAAATACATCACTGTATGTTGGAGGTATTTTCTTTTTCTTTTTCTTTATTTTTTGCCCTGTACTGCATGTGAAATTAATGGTTCATCCTCTCTCAACACAATAGTTTCAGAACCGAAATCCATAGTTATTTACTGAGAGGATTTGGTGGGAAGAAAAATGTATATCTGTGGTAAAAGGAAACATAGAAAATAGTATGCTATATTATTTCTAACTCAAATCAATGATATACACACATACATACTTTATATACGTGTACATATGATATATAATATATATATATATATATATATATATATATATATATATATATATATATATATATATATCCTTGGAGTAGAGAAGAAAGGATTCTGCCTCTGTATTCCGTCTGTGTCGTAGAAGGCGACCCAGAGGGGCGGAAATGGGAAGCTGGAACGCCCCCTCTCTTGTATTTCAATTTCTAAAAGATGAAACGGAAGAAGGATCAAATCGGGGAGTGCTCATCCCCTTCAAAGCCTAAGGCTGATGTGTCTGACTTTGTGTGGATATAAGCAAAGCGAGAAGAGAAGAGTATTAGGTAATATATTTAAGGAGAGGGATCTGGATGTACTGGCTAGGAGCTAGTAAAGCTCAAGGATGGATAGGAAGAATGGTTTGGAAATCTTAGGAGTAAAGTCGGGGTTGGTCAGAAGACAACAGCTAAGGAAGGAGCAGCACTATTCCTGGAGCTGGAGATGTGGATGTGTGTGATAGAGCGTAAGGAATGAAGTTCTAGATTGATGCGGGTACAAATGAATGTGGATGACGAGAGACGGGTGAAGAAGGAAGCTTAGAATAAATGTGAATAAAAGCAAGGTTTCTAGGTTTAGCAGGGTTGAAGCTTCAGACAGGGTTGTGAGTTTGAATGGACAAAATCTGGAGGAAATGAAGTGTTTCAGATACCTGGAAATGGACAAGGCAGCGACTGGAACCATGGAAGTGGAAGTTAGCCGTAGGGTGGCGTGAGGGCGTGACTGTCTTGGGAACTTTGAAGAGTGTGTGGAAAGAGAGATTCTTATATGGGCTCTATCAAACAAAATTAGGTATACTCCACGCCCGGAGTTACTGGAAAGAGATTCTCACGATTCAGATACAAGCACGTTAAAATCTCCCTCTGAAATAGAATCTTGTTCTTGTAAATGTTCTGGAAGTAATGTGAGTGTTTAAAGAAACAAAGAGAACCGACGGGAACATCGGTGAAGGGGGCATATGAGGAAGGGGTAACAGGCAGTGGTGAGGTGAAGAGGATTTTGAGCGTGTACAATGAAGGGTTGTTGAATGTGTTTGATATTACGTTGGCATATGTAGGGTGTTGGGGTTGCGGAGACATGCGAAGTAAGAGTCATGGAAAGTGGTTGGATGGAAGAGAGAAGAGGTGATTAAAGCCTTGCCTGAGATAGAAATGTGACAAAGCAAGTGGAAAGGATATTTTTTGCAGTTAAATTTCTTAAGAAAAGTGCTGACTGTGTTGTTAACTGGTTAGTCAGTGTATGTATGGATCTTGGTCAGGTGTCTGAGGATTGGCAGAAGTCATGTATAGTGCCATTGTATAAAGGGATGGGGACAAAGATGCTTGTTCAAATTACAGTGGTATAAGTTTGTTGAGTGTATCTGATAAGTTGTATGGAAGAATGGTAATTAAGAGGGAGGTGGCATGCGCAAAGCATCAGACAAGGGGGGGATGGGAAACAATGTTGTGTCAGGAGTGGCAAGAGATATCTGGATCAGTTGTCTGCTTTCAAGAAAGTGTGTGAAAAACATTTAGAGAAAAAGAAGGATTTGTATGTGGTATTTGTGGATCTCGAAAGAGAAAATTATTAGGTTGATAGAGATGCCCTGTGGAAGGTGCTGCGAGCACATGTTTGAGAGGAAAGCTACGATAAGCGAGTTAAGAATCTTTATTAAGAGAGTAAGTCGTGCGTGCGAGAATGAGTGTGAGTTGTGTCAGGTAAAGGCTGGTCTGCAGCAAGGGTGTGTATTGCCACCATGGCTGTTTAATTTGTTTATGGACGGGATAGTGATGGAAATGAATGCCCTTAAAGGGAAAGAAAGGTAAGCAGTCTATATGTTGATGACACGGCATTGGTGGCAGAATAGAGAGACAAACTGCAGAAGTTGGTGCCGACGTTTTCGGGAGAATGTGTGTGAAAGGAAAGAGTTTAAAGTACACAACACAGAGGCCCATACAACATCAAGGAGGTTTTTGTATCCTTACCTTATTCGCTTAGAACCGAAACAGGAAAGAGGAGCTAAGATCAACAGAGATAACCTAGACATAGGTTAACCGGGCCCTCTGTGATCAGTCTTTTCCCTTGTACAATATCTCTCTCTCTCTCTCTCTCTCTCTCTCTCTCTCTCTCTCTCTCTCTCTCTCTCTCTCTCTCTCTCTCTCTCTTCCTCGTTTCAAAGTGGGTTTTTATCACTTCCGAGTGAATGAATCCGCCTTGATTCCTTTGAGAGAAGATGATCACAGAGAATTGACTTGGGCCCCCGAGGAGTGAGGCGGGGAGTAAACTGACGCATGAGGGGAGAGGCGACGAGTGAGGATTACGTGGCTCCACTGGAGAGTGAGGGGTGAAGCAAGCTAAGTAGCTGAGGGGTGAAGTGAGGGAGCAAACAGAATAGCTGAAGAAAGAGGCAGTGAAGACTGTAAAGTAACTGAAGAATGAAGGCTGAAGAGTGAGGGGTGAAGCAAGTAATGTAACTGAAGAGTGAGGGGATGAAGATAGCTGACGAGTGAGGGGTGAAGCAAGTAATATAGCTGAAGAGTGAGGGAATTAAGAAAATAATATAGCTGAAGAGTGAGGGGTGAAGCAAGTAATATAGCTGAAGAGTGAAGGGTGAAACAAGTAATATAGCTGAAGAGTGAGAAGTGAAGAAAGCTATATAGCTGAAGAGTGAGGGGTGAAGCAAGCAGGGTAACTATAGAGCGAAGGCTGAAGCAATCAAGGTGAATGATAAATTGAGGGGTGAAAAGGCGAAAAAAAATGGGATGGGGAAGTAAATAGGTAGCTGGAGAATGAGGAATGAAGCAAGGGGAGTGCTTAAAAGAGTGAGAAGTGAAGAACATTCAAGAGCTGAAAGAAGGGATGATGCAAGCTCAGTGAATGAAGTGAAGGGACTGAAGAAACTTGAGGACAGGAAGGGTATGGGTGTGAAAGAGATCTCTGAAACGTGAACGTCGAAGTGTGCTTGAGGACTGAAACGTAAAGAAAGAAAAGCAGTTGAAGTAAGAAGATGGAATCCGGGAAAGTAACTGAAAAGTGAGGAATGAAGGAAGCTGAGTAATGGAACAATGAGGGGGGGGGGGAGTAAACAGAGTGACAAGTACGAGACGTGAAGCGAACAGAGTAACTGAAGAATGATGAGCGAAGCAAACAGGGACAGAGAAGAGAAGAGTGAGGCAAGCGTATCAACTCGAGAATGAGAGGCGAAGCAAGCAGAGGACATGAAGAGTGAACGTTGAAACAAAGAGAGAAACTGAAGAGAGAGGAGTGGATCAAACAGATAGCTGAACCTGATGGATTAAAACACACAAGGTTACTGAAGAGAGAGAGAAGACTGAAGCAAACACAGGATTGCAGCAAACACAGGATTGCAGCCAACACAGGATTGCAGCAAACAGAGGATTGCAGCAAAACAGAGGATTGCAGCAAACAGAGGATTACAGCTAACAGAGGATTGCAGCAAACACAGGGTTGCAGCAAACAGAGGATTGCAGCAAACAGAGGATTGCAGCAAACAGAGGGTTGCAGCAAACAGAGGACTGCAGCAAATAGAGTAACTGATGAGAGACAATTGAAAAAAACAGAGTAGCTGATGATATACGATTCAGGCATACAATTGATGAGAGAGGATTGAGGCAAACAGAATAACAGATAAGAGAGGACTTAAGCAATCAGACTTACAACAGTTGGGAAGTAAACCATGATGATACAAGATATTGCAGATGAAGTAATAATAAACGCGGAACTAGTTCGGAAAACATGGGTTGAAATTCGTAAAGTAAGTTAGTGGTCAGGAAAGCGGGTGGGCTGAGAACTGACAGCAAATGACTACGAGAGTTGCTGAGGAGGAAAGAGCAAAGGAAAAGAGAAAGACAGAGAGACAGGAATGGCTGAAAAGAGTGAAAGGGAGAACAAAGGAGTAACTGAAGCGTAGAGTGAAAAGAAAAATGTTGAAGCGAAAGAGTGAAGAGGGAATGGTTACAAGTGAAGGATAAGAGTATTATCCTGTCACCATTCTAAGAGGCGGCGTCTGGTCTGGTCTAACACCATCATCAATTTTCTTTCGATTTCTCTGCAACATTAGTACTCCACTCTCCCCCCCAGTAGAAGGTAAACTAACTAACAAGACTCCAGCCTTGTATTAGCGTCTATATGAGACATTCGACAGGAAGTTATCTTAAGGAGATTTTCCTGGAAGTTTGAAGTGGTCTCAATCAGTAACCACTGCTACTACTCGACATTTCCCTGCAAGTCCATCACATCAACTTTATCTCAGCTCTTGAGGACGAATGTACGACTCTTGAGCACGTCGTTAAGGAACCTACGAGTATGATAGCCCCACCTCTCATCTGACCCCTCGAGGGTCGTGTCAAAGGTCATGTTATCATTCCCAAAGGTCTCACAGTTGTCCTCAGAGGTCGGGCCGTCATTTTCGAGGAGTTAAGAAATGATATATAGATAGAGATGCCATTCATAAAGTATTGAATCCTAAGCAGGCTCGTATACGTCAGTATCACACACAGATTACATCATTTTGAGAAAGGTATTGGTAGATCTAATTCTTTATGGAATAGAAATACTCAATACAATCAACCCATCGTTTCTTCAATATCCTTTTTCCTTCTATTTATACTCATATCTCACCTCAGTTCTCTCTACTATCCATTCTTACTCCGTACTCTCATTTCTCTTGCTGCCAGTAGCCTTTCTCGTTCACTTTCACGTCCCTTGATGTTGTCTTTCCTACCTCTTCTCAACCTCCCTTCCCACTTTTCCTTCGTCTTTCTCCTCCTACCTACATTTGGCTCTCCCCTTTTACTCTCCCTCGTACCTTCTCCCCTGAGGGACATCCTCCCCATCCTAGCCCTGCGTGTTGTTGTCTCTCTGGAATCTCCCACTAATCTCCATGTGAATGAACGGAGTCTCGAAGTCAGGACGCAGGAGGAGGTGGGCGGAGCCGCTCGCTGTCCCCTCTGGGACTGATGGCAATGGCACCGAGGCGCGCGGCGTTCTTCTTCCCTGCATGTGTTTCCTCGCAGAGCCGGGCCACAGACGCGAGTGTCGAACGGGAACTCTCACATGAACGCTCTTAGCATTTTCGGTGTGTGTGTGTGTGTGTGTGTGTGTGTGTGTGTGTGTGTGTGTGTGTGTGTGTGTGTGTGTCAATCGAACGATCACTGATGAATATTTCCCAGTTGGTCAGTGATTTAAGGAGGAAAATATTGGATATACAGTCTTCGGAAAAAAACTGAATATGGGAAAGAAGTAAAAGAGATTGACGTGGATTTTATCCGAAGAGATCTACCGCATACCTATGAGGACCTACGACTAGATTTTGCCGTGCAGGAGGACTAAGGTTAGGGCGTAGCGCTCACCTGTCAGAGAGAGAGAGAGAGAGAGAGAGAGAGAGAGAGAGAGAGAGAGAGAGAGAGAGAGACAGAGAGAGAGAGAGAGAGAGAGAGAATCTTCCTCCCCTTTTACCAAACATCAACGGTCAAGATCACCGCTAACCCTATCCCGGATTACGTAAATCTTAGGCAGACTGACGCCAAACAAGGAAAACAGACAGACAGACTCTTCGGCCCTCGGGTTGGAAATCTACTCCACAGTGGAACAAGACAAGTAGCACGCCATTCCAGCGATAAAAAAAAGCCATTATACGGTAAGAAACGGAGCAGTTCGGGCTCTTAACGTAGACATATAGTGCAAAACTTAAGCACTCTAGTTGGTTTGAGGGAGGGAGGGAGGGAGGGAGGGACGGAGGAGAGGGGAAAAGCAGAATACAGTTGTGTTGTTTTAGCAGATATATTTCCCAATTTTTCCCTCCCTTCGTGGAAGCAACTCCTGCACTCGCCAGTGATGGCTGAGAAGTTGGTTGCAAAGGGAGAACTGTCTGGTTGGGTGGGTGAGGAACAGAACTGGTAGTGTGGCTAAGGCGTAATAAAGCGAGGTTTCATGATAACATGTCAGAGATGTATAGGTGCGCCTGGTGAAGAGGTATCGGTAGGAGAGGAGAGTGTCAATAGCAGTGGCTTCAGATAATAGAGATCTTTGTTTCTGGCGAAGGCAAAAGCGGGACCTGGTAAGGTGAATGACTGGTTGGGGCTTTTGTATGAAGAGGGTGAGGGATGTGTAGGGTGTGTGTGTGTGTGTGTGTGTGTAGTCGGCTGGCAGGAGGCTGGTGATGGGTATCACGGCTGATGAGAAAGGGCTGCAGTGTGGGGAAGGGCTGGAGGGAGCAGCGCAACCCCCAAGCCACAACAACAAGCGGCTCGGGGAGACTGGACACACAACAGCGAGGAGACGCCTCCCTCGGGACCCAGGAACCATGATGGAGCCACACTGGTGAGGCAGCAGCCGGCCGCCCCTAGCCGACTGTTGGTACAGGCTGCGTGCGGAAGACTGGGAGAGGCGAGGGAGGGAGGGAGTTGTTCTTCACATAATACAAGTGAAGGTGGAGGTAAGGTGCGGAGGGAGAGAAAGAGAGAGAGAAGAAAGACAGATAATGCGGAGGGAAGGAGGTGGAGCGTTTGATAAAAGACGGAGAAGCAAAGGGAAAATTGGATAAAAGGGGGAGCAAAGAGGTAAATGATTGAGGGAAGCTGGATAGGAACACTGGGAAGACGTGGAATTAGTACGTAATGAAGAGGGAGGGTGGCCAAAGGGACGAACCTGATGACAGAAGATGAGTGAATGGTCGAGACAGAACGAGCAGGGAGAAGGAAAGTGGGCATCAGGGAGGGGAAGGAAAATATATATGGAAATATTGCGAGACGAACAAGAGCGAGGTGATGAGAGGGGAGGCTGGAGGCGGGGAAAAGGCTAGAGAGATGAGGACAAGTGAGGCTGTAAAGATTATTGCAATCGAAGAGGAGTAGAAACACAAAGGCGTGGAAAAGGAGAGAGTGGGTTATGGAAATATCACCACCAGAAAAGGAAAAAAAAATATGAAGAAAAAAAAATGGTTAGAGACGGACAGAACTGGTGGGTCCAGAAATGAAAAAGATATCAAAAGAACGATATCCAAAGGACAGCAGGAATAAGAGACGTTGATTATGAAGTCAGAGGAAACACAAGTGGGAGAGTTCATATTAAGGAGGAAATGAGGCAACAAAAGGGAAAGGTGTGTGCGTGTAGGAAGTCGGGTTTGATGGCCTGATCCTCATGAGTGATG
>NC_092227.1:78784011-78939011 GCF_036320965.1 Panulirus ornatus | reverse complement strand
ACTACTCAGGTTTACGTCTGTAGCAACTCGTCCCTACGTCTACAGTAACTTGTCCTTACGTCTATGGTAACTCGTCCCTACGTCTACAGTAACTTGTCCTTACGTCTATGGTAACTCGTCCCTACGTCTACAGTAACTTGTCCTTACGTCTATGGTAACTCGTCCCTACGTCTACAGTAACTCGTCCTTACGTCTATGGTAACTCGTCCTTACGTCTATAGCAACTCGTCCCTACGTCTGTAGCAACTCGTCCCTACGTCTACAGTAACTTTTCCTTACGTCTATGGTAACTCGTCCCTACGTCTACAGTAACTCGTCCTTACGTCTACGGTAACTCGTCCCTACGTCTACAGTAACTCGTCCTTACGTCTATGGTAACTTGTCCTTACGTCTATAGCAACTCGTCCCTACGTCTGTAGCAACTCGTCCTTACGTCTATAGCAACTCGTCCTTACGTCTATAGCAACTCGTCCCTTCGTCTGTAGCAACTCGTCCCTACGTCTGTAGCAACTCGTCCCTACGTCTGTAGCAACTCGTCCTTACGTCTATAGCAACTCGTTCTTACGTCTATAGCAACTCGTCCCTACGTCTACAGCAACTCGTCCCTACGTCTACAGCAACTCGTCCTTATGTCTGTAGCGACTCGTCCTTACGTCTATAGCAACTCGTCCCTACGTCTATAGCAACTCAACTCTGGTCTCTCCAAAGGGGAAAAAAAAAATGAAGGCGGCGGAGGGAGGAAGTGAGGAATTAATGGCGAACTACTGCAAGTGAAGAGAGGCTATAAATATGCAGCAGTACGTGGACGGCGGCTCCCAGCGCTAGGTGGGCCAGGTGTGTGTGTGTGTGTGTGTGTGTGTGTGTGTGTGTGTGTGTGTGTGTGTGTGAACGGGGACCATTCCCTGCAGGTGAGGTGAGGGGGGGTCGCTGTGTACGGGTATATATAACCTCATATTTGCTTCCTGCCGGACTGTAAGAGGATGGGGTGGGGGGAAAGCACACACACACACAGAGAGAGAGAGAGAGAGAGAGAGAGAGAGAGAGAGAGAGAGAGAGAGAGAGAGAGAGAGAGAGAGAGAGAGAGCTACCATAGAGGGCCTCTCGTCACGCGAGGGAAGTGGAGTTGGCGGGGGTGAGGGGATATGAAGGAGAGGGGGTGTGGGGGAGAGGGAAGAACCAGAAAGATGAGGAAAGAGAAAAACTAAAAAGAGATAAAAAGACAAATAATGGCCCCGTGTGTGATGGCTATGACTGACTCCCAGCTGGGAGGTACGAGGAAGTGATGGACGCAAGGTGAACAGAAATTGAACACAATATAGAAAAATGCAAAGAGAGAGAGAACAAAAAAAGAGGGGAAATAGAGAAATTTCGAGAATATATTTTAAAATGAGGTTGTTCAGGGGGGAACCTGAGGGGAAAAATGGCTCGGAGGGAGAGCGTGAAGAGAGGAAAAAATTCCGAAAAATATTTTGTAAGGGAACAAAATTGCAGAATATGAAAATGGGGTCCGGGAGATAACATGAGCAAAATCGACTAAGGATGTTGCAGGAGAAGGAGAGGCGGGGGCGACATAAATGAAAATGGAAAACAAGGTTAGAGAGGTTTAATATATATATATATACATATATATATATATATATATATATATATATATATATATATATATATATATCCCCTGATGATGTGATTACTACACGAAAGTGCACTTGGAAACTTATAGTGTTTCATTTCCCCGTGAACTGATAGGAATATGTACACACACACACACACACACACACACATATATATATATATATATATATATATATATATATATATATATATATATATATATAAAGCAACCAGCGATAAGAATGAAGAACATAGGGTAAGAACAAGAGATCTCAAAGAGGAAAGAGATGGAGAATAAGGGTAACAAGTGATGAAGGTAATGGATAAGGGAGGCTTCGAGGGGAGGTATGGGAAGAGAAGAGAAAAAACCACACGAACGAGGACATTACTCCCAGCTGACGCCGCACTACAGTACTCTGTTGCTAGCGGCCGCTTGCACACTTTCCACCCGGGTGTTTGATGTTTGTTCGTCAGCTTTTGCTTCCCTTGTGTGTGTGTGTGTGTGTGTGTGTGTGTGTGTGTGTGTGTGTGTGTGTGTGTGTGCTTATAAAGAGTGTATCGCTTTCATGTGATGCCACCAAATTAATCTTTTTGTTTATAGATGAAGGCTTGGGTACTATATTAAGCTTTAATATGTGAATCTGAAATTCACACAAATGGATGTGTACCTATCCATCAGATTTTCCATATGTTCACACGTATTCGTGGACTGCAGTATTAACCTGAACCCTAGTAATATTTATTATACTTTGATATGGTAAAGAGAATCATGAAAAGATATGTGGTGCTTAGCTGCGTAGAGCGGAGCTGTGGTTTCGATTCATATACATGACGGCTGGAGGAGCGGATGTGAGCAAATAGGTGCCGTTTCTTCATCTGTTCCTAATGCTACATTGCCGAAGAGGGAAACGGCGAGCAGTTATGAAAAATCATTATTATCATCAATATCATTATCATGACCTTATGATCCAGAATTCCTTTATATTAAATAGCACCAAAAGCGATAGAATATTTGTCTAACCAATTTCTTTAAGTATTCCTAGTTTTTACATTAACAATGCTTGACGTTAACTTGCTCCAATGGTCAAAACTATTATTTGCAACGAAACTTTTTCCTCTCATGTTGGTTTTGCATCATTTGACTTCAAGTTTCGTTCCATTTATTCCAGTAACTGGATCACTTTACATTTCCAAACCATTTTCATGACATTTATTGTTGAATTCATTCAGAATTTTTGAGGATTTTCGTCTTGTCACCAAGAAGTTTAAGACTCTCTAAAGAAAAGAGATTAAATAAATCGTTTTGACCTCTTGAAGGTGAAGTGGTTTTCACCACCCTTCTTTGTACTTGTTCAGTTTTTCTGCTCTATTTTATTCATATAATTAGAGAACCAGCACTGGACTGCGTACTCAAGATGTGGTCTTACTTATGCGATGAAAAATGGCATAATTTCCTTCGGTGTTTCTTCTTCGATTTCCCTAACAGTAAAAAGCAGCTTTTCATTCGCTTTATGAATTGCTTCCATGGACTGTCTAATGTACTTCTGATTGTTGTTGACTGAAACTCTAAAAGGGAGCACCAGGAACAGACGAAAAAAGGCCACATTCGTTTACACTCAGTCTCTAGCTGTCATGTGTAATGCACTGAAACCACAGCTCCCTTTCCACATCCAGACTCCACAGACCTCTTTCCACTGTCTACCCCAGACGCTTCACATTCCTCCTGAGTCTACGTCGGATCTAGGCAAAAATCTTGATCCAACTAACATGTTACCACTATCTCTGGACTTACTTATGAAGAAATTATCCTTGTGTCTAACTTCCTTTGATCTACAGCTGACTACATTAGTGGTCCTCCCCTGTACCATGAACGTCGTTTCCCCAAGAAGTGTTTTAGACAATGTCAGAAAACTAAGATATCATCTACCTTGATCCTGGTATCCATAGCACAGAACTTCTAACGTTCACGTTCTGCTGGTGTATGTCTGGCCAACTAAGAGACTGGGATAACCCTGACCTTTTCTTTTCTTGAAACCAGTGAATCTGTTCAAGGTCGGTACCTTTCTATCTTGAAGTACATTGGACTGTCATGTCTTCCTACCTGGCTGAAAGGTACTTCTATCTTCAAGGTACTTCTATCTTCTAAGTCTTTTAGAGTCACCATCCTCGTCTTTGTTGACTCTGTTGTCAACTCTCTCTCAGATATTCTTGATAATGTCTTTGCAGTGGCTGAACCTGCACCAATCACCCATATACTTCATCCTATTGTCTAGCCTTTCTGACGCCTCGCTATCATTCCTAACTTCTTCTACTCTCAGTCGCTGGCAGTGATCAACAACCAGAAAAGAAACGTAATTATCTTCATTTTTCTAGAAAGAGAATCTTTTTTTTTCTTGGAGGGGGAAAAAGTCTCGCTGGCAGGTGGGAGATTGAAGCGAGGTACGGGCATGGTATGTTTGGTGATGGGCTGACCTGGGAAAACACTATAGACGCGCCCGCTCTCGACTGAGGTCAGAGAGAGAGAGAGAGAGAGAGAGAGAGAGAGAGAGAGAGAGAGAGAGAGAGTCGTTAGCTTTAAAGGTGTGGTAAAGGGGGGGTAAGTAGGCAGCTGTGGATGTGGATGCAAACAGTTAAAGATAATCACATGCATACAGAGGTATTTACCCACGTACACCACTGCTTACAAATGCGTGATTAATTAGACAGTCTCATTAAACGACACACTTCAACACACTATATCTCATCTCTTATCAAATCCAAGTTAAAAAAAAAAATGTAAGTACAATTCGGGAATGGCATTATCTACCTGGCACGCAAAAACCACCTCAAGGATGTCGTCAAAAACAGATGAGACTCTATCGTGAAATTCATTTCCATAGTGGACGAACCAAACAAGGAAATGACTGTTCTGAGGAGGCTTGCCTCCGCCGCCCATTGTGCCGGTGTGCCCAAGCCTTCTTTACGAGACTAACGCAAAGTCATCACGGTCTTTTATTCGACGTCGTCTCTTATAAACACAGCAAACAGGCTTATATCGACCGCGCCCAACGCTAGCCTGTTTGGGGGCCTACTGTACCTTGGCGCAGGGAAGTTAGTCGGGCCACCAGATGAGGGCCAGACTGACACCAGTACCTGGCCACACTAGAAACATGGCCACACTTGTATCTGGCCACGCTAGTGGTCTTATCAGCGGTGCGGTTTCATTAAGACACACCAGCGGCTGGTCACAGTAATAACTTAGCCACACTTGCACCTGACCACACCTGCACCTAGCCACACCTGCACCTAGCCACACCAGCACCTGGCCACACTAGCACCTAGCCACACCTGCACCTGGCCACACCAGCACCTGGCCATTCTGGTACCTGACCACACCCACACCTAACTACACCTGCATTTACCTACACCTGCATGTGGCCACGCCAGCATTTGACCTAAACAGCGCCCGGTGACTGCAACACATGGTCACGCTCGTATTTGTGACAGTTGTAACAGCTGGATCTACCGAGAGTAACATCTGACCAAAGAAAAAGGGCACACACACACACACACACACACACACACACACACACACACACACACACACACACGGGCTTCCGTCGTGTATGGGTTAGCGTTAATGAATACAAGTAACGAGGTCCCGCCTAGAGTCGAGACCGCATCGGTTCGAATCATGGGAGAGGCAGTCGGCCCATAGCTAATCCCAGCTGTTCATCATCCCCTTGCGGTTGATGGATTAATGAGAACGAGATCAGACTGGATTTGTGTACATACATAAGAATAAAAATATAATACACACATACAAGATTAGGAGACGGGGCAACACGAGTGCAAAACTTCCAGTAACACACAAACATTAAAACCATAAACACAAATATTAATCACACTCTCTCTCTCTCTCTCTCTCTCTCTCTCTCTCTCTCTCTCTCTCTCTCTCTCTCTCTCTCTCTCTCTTACTCTCTCCATGAAAGGAAAAATAAAATATCTCGCCACATCAGTACCACAACAATATCTGGAGACAACGAAACCACGGCAACAACTAACAAATATAAAGAAAAAAAAAACTGAACCTCATCGCAGTAACAACCTCCAGCCACAGTGACAGGAACTCCATAAAACACCGAGACAGAAAGCCAGCGCCATTTACCCGGCAACAGGTGTCGAACGCGAAAAACAACAACAACAACAACAACAACAACAACAACAACAACTACTCAAAGTAACACGACAACAGCATCAGGCGGGAACACGACTTGCCACACTTGACTAGCAACAGAAACTATGCCACCGACTGGCACTTGGAATAGCTGTTGGACTCCCTTCCCATACGATGCTCTGGGGCAACGATACTTCCCTTCCCTTTCCCTTAAAAGAAAGGGAGGTTAACTCCCACCTCTTCTTGTGTACACAGTCTGAAAAATCCAGCTCTACCTATCCACTCGAAGCTCCGGTGAATCAAGGGCCATATATGTAATGATAGTGTATACGATCTCAGAGGAACTCATCTTTGAACTCTTGAAGGCGGTCAAGATTGCTCATTGACGGCTTCTACAAACTCCTGAAGAAGGTGTTCAAGACTGTCCAGTTGGTGGCAATGTAGAGCTGACACTGACAGCCTTGACCAACCCAGCAGACGATGAGCCTGAAGCCCAAAGGTCCAACCAACCAACCAAATAACCATTATAATTATCCATAAAGTGTGCACGAAGAATAATCTCTTTTTCACAATGAATTATCACGCTCAGCGCGTACGTTTAGACAGACGCATGGACAAAAAGACATATAGACAGGCAGAAATATAGATAGAAGACGTATAGACAAGGAGACGTATAGACAGACAGGCGTAAACAACAGCAAACGTATAGCTAAGCAGGAGAAATATAGGCAGACAGATTTATAGAAGGACGTATGGTCAAAATGACATATAGACAGGCAGAAACATTGACAGAAGACGTATAGATATGGAGACGTATATACAGACAGACGTATACATAAGCAAACGTATAGACAGGCATATGTATAAACAGGAGAAATATAAGCAGACAGATATATAGACAGGGAGAACTGTAGACAGACAGATGTATAGGCAGACAGACGTATAGGCATCTAACTGTATAAACAGATAGACATATCGACAGAGAAACAGGCTGATGATTTCATATACTTATCTCCCCTAATACACGTAGCCAGAAAATAAAATGCTATTTCACAACCACATCAAAATTAGGATTAAAAACAAGTCTACCACAACATCAAATCATCACACCACACATACCACATCACAACAATAGCTCCAAAATAGAGTGGTACAACAGAAACCTCTGACCACAACAGAGACAATCCAACACCTATAAGCAACGCAACCACAACTACAACTTCTCACATATGTACAGCAATAAGAACAACACACGGACATTAAAATCATATTCAGAGTAACATCTGGACCCAGCAACACCTGGCCACAAAACCGAATCAGAACAACAAACTCAGTGACAACAGTAACACTCAAATACCACACCTGACCACAAAATCCTTAAGGGGTAGAAAATTAGGTGACCTAAACCACCACATGACAATAGCAACACTTGAGCAGACTACAGTAAAACTTGACTACATCCATACAAACCCACATCAACTCTTCTTCGACACGTAAACCGAACTCAGAACAAAATATGGCCACAGAAAACATCTGGCGAAAAATTTTCAGACCACGCCAAACATTCCACCAGAGCAACATCTGACTGTATTACGTCCGCCTACAGTCACACCCCATCACAAAAGCACTTGACCACAGCAAACACCTGTCCAAAACGATCTTTGACCGTAACAATAACTGGGTTTCATCACATCCGGCTTGAACAAATCCCGACCACAATTAAACACCCAAGCCACACACACACACAAAAACTTTTTACGGTGCATTGACTTCTGTTCATAACAACACCTGACTATAACAACACATGTCCACAACAACCCCCCCCTTGCCACCAAAAAATCAACCCCTGGCCACTGCAACAATGAGCATCTGGCCACAACAATACCTGTGTGCCATATCAACACCGGGCCACATCAACAACACACAGTCGGCCATAACAATAACAACTGGCCACAACAACACATGAGAGCAACAACAAAAAAAAATCTAGTCACAACAGCAGCAAACACATGGCCAGAACAACCACAAGCATCCAACAACAACAACAATTGACCACCACAACCACCACCACAAAAACCTAACCATAGCAAATCAGGGCCATACGTGCCTCCCGCTAACCTAACCAACTTACCCTAGGCGTAGTCCTGAGACCCCCGAAGGAAGAACCAGAGCCAAACATGGCTTTTGGTCACGTTCAAACCCTCCGTCAGGAGGCCAAATTATATGTTCCAGTATCGGCGTTTTACGCTCCCGTTTTGTTTATTCCTACAGCAGAACGGTGTGGCTATCGCCAGGAGTTACTGATGAGTGTGGAGATGAAGGAACCTAGTAGTCTATACGCTGAGGTTTAGGTACTGCACGACCCTTAAGTGAGAAGCATTGCATGAGTGCTAAGAACCATGTAAAATTATTAAACCTTATGATATTATGGTTACTTGGATATATCCTCTGGGGATAATGAGGGGTAAATGATACTACCCAGGTCTCTCCTGCTAGTTATAGAAGAAAGTGACCAGGATTAGAGGGTTGGAGATCCGCCCTTCCTCTTTAAGATAAGAATGAGACATGAAGAAATCTTACGTTTAAGGCTCACTCACTGCTCTGTTCCTGATTACTTCCCACAAGACGTATCAAGTGAACAGATCTTTGTAAATATAGCCTCGAGGTAGACTCTCGTCTGTGATTTATGCCTCCAAGATAAAACAAGATATAACCATTAACCTAAGAGAGGGCTTCCTAATAGCACAGATGATATTGATTATCTGAAAAACTTGTGGCCCAACCTCTTATTTCCATCAACCACCAAATACGTACATTTTCATCTAAAATCAATAAACAAATCATCTTAAACAATTTTTTTTTTTAACTGATGGTAACAGGAAAACAGCAGACATAATCCCAAGTCATTGATTACCGTGGTCATTCGAATATGATCGTATACAGGACCTACAATAATCTTCGTGGCCCACATAGGAAATTCATCACGACCCACCGACAGGGAACCAGTGCTCTAAGGGGATGATGTAGTGTATTACACGCAGGCACAGAGCGTGAGGAGTCTGAATATGATGGGAGGAGGAAATCACAGTGACCTGTATACCGAAATTACAAAGACTGGTCTTCATGATTAAAAGATTCACAAACGGTGCATCGCATGTTAAAGATTGGCCCTCTTGATCCGTCAGAGATACAGACACGGTACGTCAGAATAGTGTCCCCTGTTATCAGTCAGGTATATAGAAAAGATAGAATCTCTATATATGACGCAGAGGCACAAAGCCTATTTTCCCTTTCTCTGAGAGACAAGCCTTATCATTTCAGAATACAGAATATATTCACGCTGATAAGAACACACCGCCTACGAAAGGGATCACGAAGGGAATATTTGATTATCATCGAGATATTTGATGATATGGAGCAATGAGGAAGTACTTACCAAGTCTCCAGAGGTTGCTTCCAGGGGGAATGAATAGAATAAGAAGCAAAACTTGATAAAACGAAAAAAAGAATCCAATATAGCATTACTGGTGAATGGAACTATATCCCAAGCGAAGCAGTGGCCGCTCCTTCAACTGAAGCATTACAGAATTCGATCCCACAAATAAACTAAAGATACGATTCAACTTGTATCTGTAATCTTTAGTGTAGAACATTATACTTCTTGTTATATTACCATCTCCAACATGCATAGGACCTTTCTTCCATTATACATGACCAGAGATGTAGTGAATATGTATTTTATTCATGTGAAAGAATACCTACAAGTTAGTAGATTGAAATAGGTATTAATATTTATTTCTTGTCTTCGTTTCTAAATTCCAAAGCAGCGTGATCCATCTGGCAAAGGGGCAACTCTTCTTCTTCTTCCATTTTCCCTGTCAGCACTTTTGCCGAAGGAAGATGTAAGAGGGAAGAGAGCCTTCTGCTTTGATATCTTGTCCTTCATCGCATACCAGGTCGCAATATCAGTGACTGATCACTTCGGAGGAACGGCAAGGCCGGTGGAATCAGATCTCTCTCTCTCTCTCTCTCTCTCTCTCTCTCTCTCTCTCTCTCTCTCTCTCTCTCTCTCTCTCTCTCTCTCTCTCTCTCTCTCTCTCTCTCTCTCTCTCTCTCTCTCTCTCTCTCTCAATATTCGGAAATGGAGACCAAATCAGCGTGATCAGGTGGTTCGAAAAAGTGTCTGAAATATAACTCCCTCTTAAAATAAGATGACCATGGAAATAAAGCAAAATGATGGTCAACAATAAAAAAGGAAATTTTACTCCAAATTAGAATTATGAGACGAGGAGAAAAATGTCATCATGAAAAGAGATTTAAGAAACTGAAGTGTTAGTAATGTTATTACTGATACATAATCAATATCTACCAAAGATATAAATCTAATAAAATGGCGGGGTGTTATAAATCTAGTGGGAAACAGAAAACTGAAGATACAGTAAGCAAAATCAATAATTCAACTACAAAAAGTTCATAGGGCTCCAAAATGCAATCAGGCATACAGATCAAAAGACATACGTTCCAGTAGATATGAAAATACCCAAGACAAACGCTATCCAGTGCAAGTATAAGAAAATGAACACAGTCTTCTGAGGTTGTGTGGGAAATGCAGACTGTAGTTATGTAGTAGACGGGGATAATAGCACAGGAAACAATGCACGTAAATTGTGGAATGGCGAAACATGACTGATCAAACTAAAAAACACGTGAAAAGGAAAGTGGTTATTTGATGTAAAGGATGAAACTGATATAGGACAAGAAAGTGACACTGATTAAATAACACAGACAGTGAAAGACGTGAACAGGCAAGAGAAATGTGGAGAAAATGTGACAAAAGTCAGATAAAAAATAAGGTGTAATCCCTTTGACGAAAATGATAAGATATATCAGAATTAAAACAAGAATGAAGTCGGATGATGACAAGCCACGAAAACGATGAGAGAGAACACAAGGAATAAACTTGACGAAAGACAACACTACATGCAGACAATACCTAACAGCAGACACTTTGATGAATGCGAATCACCCACTGATGAATGTGCGAGTATTCCCTTGTTTGGGTTTGCTTGATGACAGAGGAAGGTATCATAGGGGAAAATGTGAATACGTTCGTCCAGAATAATTTGATGAAAATGTGACGAATATCACATCTGGACATGAGGTGAAGAATGTTGGTATGTACAATCCTCATGGGTTAACCTTGGCACACCTGAGGGGCTAGCCTAACCACACACCTGCTTGTATATGAATTACAGGAGGTGCAAGAAAAATGAAAAGCGTAGAACGGAATACCTAGTAACAGTAAAATATGTAGGAAATACTAGAAACAAAATTGGGAACAATGGAACTGCAGGAAGGAGAAAGATAAAATGATACTGAAACATGATTAGGAGTGTCAGGAAGATTTGATCAGAGGATGAGACTATATAATTAGAACCAATGCCGAAAGAAATACCAGAGTGAACATGGCTTAGAAAACAGGGGGAGGGGGAGGAATGAATGATGAGAGATGTATCATTATGAAAAAAAATAAATGTATGGCCGGATGATGAATATGGAAGTTAACACGGTCAGCGTCGACCACAAAGCTAAAACGAAATGATGACATAAACCGGCTCTGGCGGGGATATAATTCATATAAAACGAATCAAAACCGAACACAAAATGGGAACGAGAAATAAAACAATGACTGACGAGAATATACCAACTTCAGAAACACACCAAACCAGTGGAAGTCCTGCTTTACACGAGAACCAAATAAGGAAAATCTTGGCAGATATTGGAAGAGAGCACAACAGTGAAAACACTCAACATGATTGAGACAAAGGAGGAACCTTGGGGAAAATCAGAAATAAACCAGCGCAAGGCGGCAAACTGAACAGCAAATTGAATGCAAACAGAAAGTTCGAAAAACGTCCAAGGAGAAATGAAGGAAAAACGAATCCATGAATACATACATGCAAGGTCTAATATGTAAGAGTTCTAAAGTCAAGGTAAATCATGTTAGTGAATACATGAGGGACAACAGCACACATCTGATCAGCATGAGAGAAACGTAATATCAGTTAGAAAATGAGAACCATAACAAAATTTTTCCAGCGAGAAATATTCACAGCAACATAAAGCCAAACTCACACAAGACAGTGTAGCAATATGTGTACATTATAAAGCAGAAGGAAAGCAGATAATGGAAAGATGAGCTACAATATGTGACTACAATAAATGTGACCACTAAAAACAAGCTGAGTAATGTTCAATAGATTAAGAAAACATTATAGAGAAATCGGAGCCGATGAGTGAATGGACATATGATATCAAATATCATTTCAATGAATGGCAGAAAGTAGGAGTAGATTATGCATAGGAAATGCAGACACAAGAAACAATATAGACGAAATATATCAGCAATTTGCACACCCAACCCATCGTACTCCACGCTAGGCAGAGTAAATAGATGAGATACTGTGTGGCTCAGGTAAGTTCGACAGCCAACTATCATATCTGGGCACACAGGACACCACGGAGAGTGATGTCCTCCGTAATACTAAAGGAAGACTCAACCTCCTAGCACAGCAGAGTTACATGGAGGACCCGCTGTAGTCGCTGGGTTCGCCTTGGATTTAAATGGCAGCGAAGCTCGATTTAAATGTCTAACGTCGCTCCAAGGTTAAAAATTCCCGTGACGCAATGGTTTCAATTATATATATATATATATATATATATATATATATATATATATATATATATATATATATATATATATATATATATATTTTTTTTTTTTTTTTTTTTTTTTATACTTTTTTTTTATACTTTTTTATACAGAATATATATATATATGAAGTGAGACGGCACAGGCAACTAGATAAATGCCATCTCATTAACACTATGTACGTTTATACCCTAGCCTAAGCCACGCACTCAATTCATCGACCAACCCCTAAGGGAGGATGAACAGCTGGGTTGACTGTGTAACAACAGCCACAACCAGGATTCGAACCTCTATATATGTACAGCCACAACTACGATTCGAACATAAATATATCACAAAAACGTTGTACTTTCATGTCGCAAGATACAAGTGTGAGAGATAGTGGTTCACTTTTTTTTTAAGAGAGAGAGAGAGAGAGAGTAAGGGAGAGAGAGAGAGAGAGAGGTAGCAGTAAGAATGTCTCGTGGAATAGGGGAGAGAACCAGAAGTGAGAATACGCAGGTGAGAGAGATATTCAGTGGGGAAGAGACTCGGTGGGAGAGTGCCCAGAGATGGTCAGTAAGGAAGAGAAACAGATGCGACAGTCCTCAGTGGTGAGATAGTCAGATAGAGGGAGAGAGATAGCACTGGGATTGCCCCGTAGAGAGATGGTCACTGGCAGAGAGAACTAGAAGTGAGAGCAGCCACTGACGGGATAAACCCAGTGGAGGAGAGGACCCAATAGACAGATGGTCAGTGCGAGACAGAACTAGAAAGAAGAGAGTACCCTGTAAAGAGATGGTTCTAAGGGGGAAAGAAAAAAAAAGATCCTTGGACGTGTGGCGAAGATTCACATGTCTCTGGGGACCCACACCGTCACCTTCGTCGTTATCTCAGTGGTGTATAGTCCCCTCGTAGACTCAGGTCTGCGTCCTGGCCGCAGGAGGAATTATGGGAAGAGCGGTGATTGGGGGGTCGTCACGATGAGGTGAACGTAGTGAAAGAATGATGAGAGACAGGAATGAGGGTCGGGGGGAATATATGAGAACGAAGTACGCAAGGAATGAAAATCCTGATTAAAGCAAAACTGTCAAAGATGAGAAATGGAACTAAGGATAAAATTATAACCGGTGATAAGAGGTATACACAGAATATAACAATAGCAACTAAAAGTGCGAATGCCTTCGAAGATGAGGACGACAATCAAATCAGTATGAAGACCAATGACATAAAGAAGAATAAACCTCAAGATAAACGATGAGAAAAGGAGTAGAGAATGGGAGGATTACTGAGGTACATGACCAGAGCGGTGGTAAGGAGGGGGAAAGAGTACAACTGGAGCTGAAATGTTGATCTGATGGTACAGTATTCAAATGTTGGGGCAACGAAGGAAGGGGTGTGTGGAGAGGAGAGGAGATGGGTAAGAGGGCGAGACTGAAAAGTAGGGAGAGGTGCAAGGCTCTAGGAATAGCATGTGACCCTGGGTAGTCAGAGGAGTAGAGGGAGGAGGAGGAGGAAGAGGAGGAGGAGGAGAGGAGGAGGAGGAGGAGGAGGAGGAGGAGGAGGAGGAGGAGGAGGAGGAGGAGGAGGAGGAGGAGAAGTCCAGCAGTAAGGGGAAATTAAATCCCCTCTCCCCACCCACTCCCCACCCTTTATACTTGTATTACGTAGATTGCATCGTCCTCCTCAAGAGCTGGTATTGGATGGATCAAATCATCTCACGGACTAGAAGCCCGCAGGGAGAACCAATCAGAGCAGAATTCGCGTCTGTTGTGGGCCTGGTCACACACACACACACACACACACACACACACACACACACACACACACACACGAGAGAGAGAGAGAGAGAGAGAGAGAGAGAGAGAGAGAGAGAGAGAGAGAGAGAGAGAGAGAGAGAGAGAGAGAGAATGCAATGTTAGGTAATCTTGTTTCTACTCTTAATTGCCACCTTTATTTCATTTCACACAGTCTTTATAACTCATACCCGTTTTCCTTCATGACCAATGTTGAGTATTTTTTCGCTTTCGTTGACATGAAGCATATTTCCACTGACAACTTTTATGTTTTTGATGTAAAAGTCGAGCCTTCGTAAGAAAAAAAAAAAAGAAAAAAAAATCGAAGTTCGTTTCCATATATTGACTCACGAAGCAATGAATGTATTCCGTGAAAATGTTATGGCATCGTGTCTAGAAGCAGAATGTATTGTCCCCCCCAACGATTCCAATAAGAGCATCAAGGCACTGTAACGGCCGAGAACAGTGCCAATAAGAGTGGGAGAGTTAGAGGAGGCAGGAGGAGAGAGAGAAGGGGAGAGGAGCAAGGTAGTCTGGGTTGAAGAGATGAGGAAGGATTGTGACGGATGGCGCGGTGTAGAGCGGTGCCTCTTTCTAAAGTTGAGGGCCAGTATGGGAGGTGGTTGAGGGAGCTGGTTGACAGGAGTGGAGACTCATTCTGGTGAGGTTTGAGGTCTGGTATGGGAGGTGGAGGGGAGTCATTTCGGTCTGGGTGATGACTGGTCTGGTGAGGTTAAGGTCTGTTATGGAAGGTAGGACTGGGAATAGATGAGTAAGGAGGCGTAAAAGGATTTAGTGATGTTGAGGAAAGGGTCAAGGAGGTGGTAAGGAAAGCTGGTCGAGGAAATGTATAATTATTTTGGTGAGGTTGAAGACTGGTAAAGGAGGTGGTTGGGGAAGCTGGTTGAGGAGACGTACAATAATTTTATTGAAGTTGAGGTCTGGTATGGGAGGTGGTTGGAAAAGGCGTAGAGTCATGTTGGTGAGAGTGAGGACTGGCATGGAAGTGGTTGGAAGAAGTGGTTGAGAGAGGTGTAGAGTCATTTTAGAAAGGTTGAAAGTTAGTATGGGGTTGATGGTTTATGGGATGTACAACAAGGGTTTCTTTGTGAAATTGGGCGTTGCTATGGGAGGTAAAACAGAAGTGCAAACGGGTCTACTTTTTTTCTTTTGTGTGTGTGTGTGTGTGTGTGTGTGTGTGTGTGTGTGTTACGGGAAGCGGTAGGAAGAGCTTTGTGGTTAGGGTAGATCTGGCTGCATTGGCGTGGTGTAAATGGAAAGGGAAATACATGGGTAGGTTCCAAAGAGTACGTTGAGGTTTTGGGATGGTGTGTGTGTGGGGATAGAGCTGTAAGGCTAAGGCTGTAAGAGGAAAGAGGAGAAGGAGGAGGAGGAGGAGGAGGAGGAGGAGGAGGAGGAGGAGGAGGAGGAGGAGAGACGGAGGAGTAAGAGGAGGAAAAGGGAGCGTAAGGATGTCTTAGGGGTATGAAAGGCCCTGTGGGTGGGGAGTACTGTGTTGTGGAGGTCAAGGGTGCCTGCTTGCCGGAGATATCGAAGGGAATGCGTTAAAGATGCTGCACGTTCAAGAGGGAAGGACTTGGTCTGCCTTGTGGTGTGGAATAAAAATGCCTGTTAGGAAGAAGGGGAAAACCAGGATTGCTTTGGGGTGGAAGTGCTGAAGACCAGAGCTCCTTGGGGAGAAGGGGTGGAAGCAGGAAATCTGCAAAAAAAAGAAAACCTGCAGAAGTGATGAGGATGAGAGAGGAAATTCTGGGAGTGAGAAACGAAGGGAATACTCCACCAAGTCACTGCGATAAAAGAAAGAGGGAAGAGGCGGGTGTGTTCCAGGATGAGATGGACAGAGTGGAATGGATTCGGACACCGGAGGCCCAGAGGAAACAGCCCAGAGGCTGGTGATAAAACAGGGATACAGGAACGTTCAAGATAAGCCAAGGGAGTAGGATATATACATATATATATATATATATATATATATATATATATATATATATATATATATATATATATATATATATAGGGGATAGGGGAGAAAGAATACTTCCCACGTATTCCCTGCGTGTCGTAGAAGGCGACTAAAAGGGGAGGGAGCGGGGGGCTGGAAATCTTCCCCTCTCGTTTTTTTTTTTTAATTTTCCAAAACAAGGAACAGAGAAGGGGGCCAGGTGAGGATATTCCCTCCAAGGCCCAGTCCTCTGTTCTTAACGCTACCTCGCTAACGCGGGAAATGGCGAATAGTTTGAATGAAAAAAATGAATGAAATATATATATATATATATATATATATATATATATATATATATATATATATATATATATATATATATATATATATATATATGCGTACAAGTATTCTGGGATCTGCCATCATCCCAAAATCAGCAACGAAGAATCAGTCGTTGATGGAAAAACTAAAACTGCAAAAACAATAGTATGTGGAAATTCCTGAACCATGAGGATGTATCATGACACAACGCCATGAAGATGGCTGAGAGATTCCCAGTACCTCAGACGATAAGCGTAAAAAGGGAAGAAAAGAGAGTACAATCCATCGTGAGATAACCCAAGCACATTACCACGCCGAAGGAGGCCGCAATACTCCGGAGTCAAATAATTCGTCCGTACCTCCATGTTAGCGGTAATGGCGGGAGAGGGGAGGTGTAAAGTCAGGCACTGTCTGGGTGGGAAACGCCAGGATTATTTGATCATGACGTGCAAACACAGCGTTCCTCCCGATTCCCACACCTTCCTCCCGGATGTTGCGTTAATATCATCCACACAATGGCAGGTTGGCAATCGCACCAACTTCTCAACGAAATTTTCATTAACTGGTACGTCTTGTTAGAGGTGAGCCCAATCGTCTCGGGTGTGGTGGCGAGCGATATAACGAATCAGGACTTACGTTTGTGAACCACCAGACGTTCCTCGACGATGGTACAGCGTGACATTTATGGATTCCAGGATATACAGTGACTGAGAGAGGGATAGGTAATTCTCTATTCGATGCCGGAGGATACTTCTCCACTGGGAGAAATATCAAGTCTCGCGTCTTCCTCGATGAATGATTAGCTTGGAGGAAAGATAAGGTGCAATAAAAATGTTATGTCAGGGAATCATTGGCCCACTAATTCTATACATTCGAAAAATCACGTCAATCTACAAAGGTCTCAACAACACAATCGGTATCACAGCTGTTGAAATCATTTTGTCCGAAGGCAGCGTTGCCCAACATGAAGTAAATGAAATGCGGGTGACGTATAGCGTAGACTTTTCTGGCAACAGCCTCAAAGTCCGTGAGTTATTTTCTTTTAACACACACACACACACACACACACACACTGTGACCAGTGCCATTAACAGTGTATCATCATTTTGATAATCGTCAAGAATTTTGTCATAGATAACTCTGCAATTCCCTAGAGCAGACGTAAAAGGTTTTACCTTTAGTATCAGAGCCGAACAACTCTGACGGTGATATGGCCTTTCAAATCACCCTCACAATAGCTTCCAGGACTAGACCACACTATCAACCACGTCACCATAAACCAAGGCAAGACTGTGGTCGTGTATGGCACCTCCCCTTCCAACCACGTCCTACTTTCTACTCTCAGACTAGGTTCCAACTCCATTCAAGGTGTTCAGTCCGCCAAGTTTCTCGGGATGTCACTGGACGACAGGCTAAGCTGGATGGAACGTGAGATTACCATCATCAAATTTTCCCAGTTATCGTCTCTGCAATTTTCGTCGACTCAAGACACTTAGTCAGGTTACATCTGACTTTAAGAAACTTTAAATCTGACCTTAAGAACATCTACACAACGCTTATGCTGCCTCGATCTATTTATGTCCTACCCACATTCCAAACACATCAAGGATTGCCACCGAAAACGTAAGATCATCATCATCATTGCTTTCCATACACCTTACCAAGAAGCACTCAGCACACACTGGTCCTTCCAACTCTCTCCAACAATCACCTGGATCTCGTCCTCCACTTCGGTAATCCGTTACTGCACCACTGTCGCCACAACCACCTCCTGATACAGTGAAATCCCTCGTCTACGAAGTGAAGTTCGATACCACAAACGTATCGAGCTCGAAAGACCTCATGCAGGCGCCTCCAAGATCAGGGAATGCTGCCTGCGTGTCGTAGAAGGAAACTATGAGGGCTGCGGAAGCGGGTGACTGGAAATACTCCCTCTCTGTATTACTATCCAAAGGAAGGAACAGATCAAGAAGGCCAAGTGAGGATATTTCTCTCTAAGGCTCTGCTATATATATATATATATATATATATATATATATATATATATATATATATATATATATATATATATATATATATATATATATTCCTCATATCAAAGGAAGAGACGAGAGTTCACAAGAAACCCCATTTTCAGCTGAGCTTCCCTAAAGAAAAAGTTTAAGTCTTCAGTATTCATAGCACACGTGATGCCACAGCGGGTGCAGCGCTTTCGGCTGATGAAGACAGACGGAACGCGGTAACACAAGACGGAGGACGAGTGAGGCTAAATATTTCTCATATGATGAGTAATACTCGAGTGAGATATATAACCTGGGTATTTGTAGAAAAAAAAAAGAAAAAGGGATGTATCTCACTCTACATTTCGTGGGAGACAGTTGATCTGTGAAAGGATGCTTGTACAAGAACACACACACACACACACACAGTCATACATACGTGGAAAATAATCATCAAGACACACACACACACACACACACACACACACACACACACACACAAGGAATGTAAAGTCTTCGAAAACATTCCACTGTTATAATCTATCCATTACGGTAATAAGCAATCATGACGATGCCTCAATTATGACAGTAGCAATCTGGTCATCATTAGGCGATAATAGCCTTAAACCTGAAACGTGACCAGATAACACTGCATAAGGTATTAACAGGTCATTACTAACAGCATTCCCAGTCTACGTGGCAAGACCTGAAGATATTTGGCGTCAAGAAGCAAATCAATGCTATGTCTGGAGTGATCAAGGAAAACGGTGGCATAGAATATTGACCTCATATTTCGTTCCTATGTGACGGAGTTTCAGGTGTTAGGTGTCCAGTTACTGTGACTATGGCACGGGGACATCTTAAAAGAAAGAGGATGGTTTATGGTAAACAATACTGATATATACCAACCAGTACGAGCACACGGTGAAAAATGATGGAGGACGAGCAGTACGACAGTGAAACTTATACATGAGGCACTGAAACTTAACCCCCGCCCGCCCATCACCCTGCCTTTTGGACTGCACAGCTCTGGACCGAACCCCCCATGTGACCCGAACCCCCCATGTATCCTGTCATAATACGGTGCTATTACGACCTCCACGAGGCCTGTAGTTACAGTTTCCTCGGTCGATCATGCTGTGACCATTCACAAGGGCGGTGGTGGTGTTGACGGCAAAGCCCTAGGTTCACAGAGATACCGCTCTCTCATCACAAGGTCCCCCCCAGGCACCCAGACAATATAAACCCCTCGCGTGCTTGAGGATATGTTTAGCAGGGAGATTACGGGGTATGAAACGAAGCAGATTGTCCCATTGTCCATTAAATAGGAAACAATCCTGTGAGTCACTCGCATTCCGCTACACTGACGGCGAATTTAACACCACACTCCTCCTTCCCTGACGGACATGAACATTCCGAGATTTAGGATGCCTTGCAGAGAGTGAGGGACGGATCCCTCCGGAGGTACGGAGGTCGTGGCAATAGGGGACATGGTCAGGAACCCATCTAGCAAGACGGTGTCAAACCAACAGTGAATGGCCAGTGATTGAGGGGGAATGTGTGAGGTGTTGTATGAAAACTGGAATCACAAAGACACAGGAAAAGACACGGATTTATGAGCTGGTGGTCCAAAAGCACGAGTCAGGAACACTGGAAAACGTCCTTTAAGATACGTGATCATATGATAGAGAAGAAGAACGAGAAGAAAAAAGGACTTCATAAAGAAAGCTTTAGACATGAAGATAAATGCCAAAAAATATATATTCAAATCGTACAGAACCACTCGTAAATATACAGAATGGAAAAAAGTAATTCAGGTACATTTACATCGAAAAATAAAAAAAAAGAAATATAAGTAAGTTATGTGTAGGAACATAGATAGACAGTTGACAGATCTACAGATGAGAGAGAGAAAACAAAGAATGTGTAGATGGCTTACATGCACAGGAAGCAGCATGGTGAATATCATGATAAACCACTATAGTATACAGGCGACTACAGAGCAAATCAGAACCAGTATTAAGAGTAACAGAGCAAGAAAAACTAAGTGGAGGAAGCTTAGCTCTATGGCGAAGGGTTAGTGGGACACATCAAAGAGGGCAAGTGGCCTGGGAGCGCAGCAGAAAAGGCAACAAAGGCAAGGAAACAGAGAGGCCCACAGTGATCCCGGCTTCACACAGGCGAGGAGCCCCATTTCCTCCCCTTGTGACGCCAGAGAAGCACCTCTTGGTATAGCAGGGCGGTGGCGATGACGACGGACGCAGTGTCCACAAAAGACACTTTTCACGAGCAGCTGCGGCCGCGCATTCAGAGAGAGAGAGAGAGAGAGAGAGAGAGAGAGAGAGAGAGAGAGAGAGAGAGAGAGAGAGAGGGTCAAGAGAGCATGGCCCTGAGTGTTGGGGGGTTATTAAAACGAAAAGTAAATGGGAAGCAAATGAAAAGCAAATAGTGAAGGTATGGTGGGCGGTGGGCGGCGGTGGGCGATGGCGGTGGGCCTCACGGCCTGCCCATCTAACCTACCTCTCTCTCTCTCTCTCTCTCTCTCTCTCTCTCTCTCTCTCTCTCTCTCTCTCTCTCTCTCTCTCCACTCTACACGGGATGGCTAAGAATAATATTAATTAGCCCCGCCTGTGGCTGCTCATTAACGACATCCATGACCCGAGTGGTTCATAAACTCGGGGCCTGCCCGTGGGAAATAAAAGGAAGCTCGTTCGACGCATCTCTCTCTCTCTCTCTCTCTCTCTCTCTCTCTCTCTCTCTCTCTCTCTCTCTCTCTCTCTCTCGACGACACTACCCCCGCCTGGGTACAGAGGGTTAGCGACGGCTGCTCAAGTGAGCCAGGATTTCAGTGGCTGTCACAAATGTCACTTCTTTCGACCAGGTGGCTGTCTATTTTCTATTTTTTTTTCTTCTTTTCCCCGTTTCCGTCTCCTCCCACAAGTGGGCAACAACTGGCTTTCAGTCCACGTACGCACAATCTCCCCATCTCCCACACAACACTTGACCTCACACACGACTCATGCCAGGTAATTCTCCATGGTCCTGCGTCCAGCGCTGTACCACACTAGTCCTGACGCTCGGCAAACTCCCGCATTAAAGCACTCGATATCAGGTAAGTAATCTCTCTCTTTTCTCTCTCTCTCTCTCTCTCTCTCTCTCTCTCTCTCTCTCTCTCTCTCTCTCTCTCTCTCTCTCCTGTGGAAGAGGCAAACAATCCAGTGGCGAACATGGCTACATTATACGACAAAGTACGGTATCCTAAAACTCTCTACCCTTTTTAATGGGTAGAAATGATGTACATGTTCAGTTACTTCTAGCAGCAAGGATGCGGAGGAGGGCTCCCCCAGGAGTGAGAAGTAATCTAATGAGCCTTTACTCCAAGTGATACAGCCATGCCAAAGGTGACAATTCACCCGCTGCATAACCTCAAGCAGGCTGAGTCCATAACACCTATAATGAGCAAACATATTAATGTTTGAGCAAGCAAAGTACAAAGTGAACAAGCAAAATGACGACAGTACGGCCGGCAATCAATGATAACAGGAGCAATTGACTGAACTAGGTGAGCGAGAGCCTTAGTTATATCATGTGGAGGCCTGAGTACACACTCATATGTACTCTGACATTATAGTAACACCGTGCGGTCATAGACGAGGGGCCAGAGAGGAGTGTGGTTGGCGAAGAGACGGCGGCATAGGCATGGTTAAAGTGATCGCGGCAAACGCGCTCCACCTCTGAATGTTGGATGACTCCAAAGGGCGTCCAGCTCATTCACCGACGTCAGCACAAGATTACGTGCCACAAAGTGACATTAACACGAGACCATGCGCGACACACGGACGCCCAAGCATGATCATGTGCCACACACTGACATTAGCAAAAGATCATGTGCCACACAGCGTCGCCAAAACAAGATCATGGGCCACACACCGGCATAAACATAAGATCACGTGCCACATACCGATATAAACACAAGATCATGCGCTACAGAGTGACGTCAAAACAAGATCACGTACCACACACTGACATAAACACAAGATCATGTGCCACATACCGACATCACTGGATCATGTGCCACAAACCGTCATCGACTACGCAAGCCACAAGGATCACACTTTATCTTACACCAGCAGAGGCATAATGTATCATACGCCAGCAGGATTACAATGCATCATACATCGGTAGGATTATAATCCATTATACACCAGCTGGGGCATGATACATCACACAACAGACCAGCAGGAGAGAAGAGAGAGTAACACACTAGGCAGACCAATATATCCACACTGCAACTTATGCTATTCAGAAATAGTTTGAACGCGTGGTGTCCTGCGCTGAGCTGCACACATGAACCCATTTGAGCGCGTCATTACCACCCTTTACCACGATGCTACGACCCGTAAGCACGGCTTTACGACCCTTGAGCGTGGTGCTACTGTTGAGCACGACTTTACGAACGATGAGCTGATCTATGACCTTAAGACTTGAGCATCAGTTCAAGGACGAGGCCATCCTAAAGGGTTGTAATTCTATGGTCAACAATGTCGCCATCTCTTTGTATCTTCGTGCTCAAAGGTAGTACCATCCAGCACAAGGGTAGTACCATCCAGCACAAGGGTCGTATCGTCGAGCTCAAGGGTCGTGTCGTCGTGCTCGAGTAACTGATAAACAACAGGGGTTCTTCGAAAATGGACCCCCAAGCTGAGACACATCTGCTGCACTTTTGCTTAACTTTTTGATGAATTCGTGATCTAATTACGTCTTCCTTTCCCCATGATGCATAAGGAGAGAAGAGGAGCTCATCCGAAGGCGGTAACTAGGAGTTCGTTAGGATTAAATGATCATCTTGATGAACCGGCTAATCACCCACCCTTGCTCCCTTTGCTGTGGATTATAACTTTCCATCTGGAAATGTGTCCGTGCATCAGTCTCAATACTCCTTCCTTCCCCTGCTACTGACTGTAGCGTAGCCTATAAGCTGGAAGAGCCTATCCAATGGTGTCCTGTAGTATAACGTATTTCCTTCGCCATCAAGGGATTCATTGCCACGCCACGCACAGCTGTTGCTCACGTGGGGTAAAACTCTCTTATTTGGTAAGGTATGTGGAGCACGTCGCCACCATATTATTTCCTTTAGTGTGAGCTTTCCCCAGTGACACACATGAGGGCACATTTGTTGTGAGAATCCTTCAGTGACACATGACCTCACCTTGACTGTAAGTCTTCCTCAGTGACACATGACCTCATCTCGACTGTATGCCTTCCTCGGTGACACATGACCTCATCTCGACTGTAGGTCTTTCTCAGTGACACATGACCTCACCTTTACTGTAAGCTTCCTTAGTGACACATGACCTCACCTTTCCTGTAAGCCTTCCTTAGTGACACATGACCTCACCTTTCCTGTAAGCCTTCCTTAGTGACACATGACCTCACCTTTCCTGTAAGCCTTCCTTAGTGACACATGACCTCACCTTTACTGTAAGCTTCCTTAGTGACACATGACCTCACCTTTCCTGTAAGCCTTCCTTAGTGACACATGACCTCACCTTTCCTGTATGCCTTACTCAGTGACACATGATACAGCCCCTCTCGCGAGAGCCTTACTGAGACACACATGACGCCACCTTTCCTGTAAGTCTTCCCCAGTGACACAGGACGCGGGATACTTGGTATGCCGCCGCCAACCCGCACTCACCTCCCCGTCCATGCATATATGTTGCCTATTATATGTAATATATGTAGATATGACATATATTTCCATGTGTGTGTGTGTGTGTGTGTGTGTGTGTGTGTGTGTGTTTACGTATTTGTACTGTATGTGGAGGGAGTTCTATACTCGTGGGGTCTTATATTTTGAACTATAAGTCTTTAGACTCCTGTATGTTGTCCATATTCATTCTCTGATATATTCCATTAGTCCACTCATCTTGCATCGTAAAAGTGCAAATTTTCTAACAAGTTTCTGACTTAATTTCATATCATGACTTCTGATTATTTTATTCACGCATCTTTAGAAGAATCATTCACTGTCTACTTTACCAAACTCTTTTAGAACTTATAGGTTGTGATCAAATCACTCCTTCTTCTTCTCTCTTCCGTGGTGAACAGGTCAAGGCCTCCAGTCTCCTCCTTCTGTAACTTGAATTTCTTAATTCAGGTTGCCATTTTCAAGACATTACTTTATGAGATATTCTTGCTTCTTTAAGGAAAGTGAGTAATTGTGAGAAACATATTAAAATTCTGGCCGACGTAGGATCTTAACAGCACGCTGAATATTTGTTTTCTTATCCATGAACTTGAACGTTGTTCTAATATTTGCCAGCTGACAGTCCGCCTTCCTGACGTCAGGCAACTTCAGGCTACACTGTAAGTTCACAAAGTCCCCTTTAGCGAGGCTGTGTCATCGTCATTGGACAGAAGGGAACGTAAGTCTCCTCGAGGACCTTCTCGTTACAGAAGAGGGCATCAGTTCCCGGCTCTTGCGTGGATTGCAGCCTCAAAGCAAGTAGTGATCCGTTTACTTCTGTAGCCTCACACCATCATTCTAAGTCCTCTCTCTCTCTCTCCCTCTCCTTTCTCTCGTCCTTAGCGGGCGGTGGGGATACACCAAGACGTGCGTGTGGTGGGTCCTTTTCTCGATATGGCCGGAGCGGAGGAGGAGGAGAAGGAGGAGGGCGATGGTGTGGCGCTGGCAGGCGCGGGTGTCATCTTGGAGGGAAAAAAGAGAGTGCTTACGGCAGGACCATTGTGGGAATTACCACTTAATGAGTCGGGCTTCAGCACCGGGCACTTCGTTAGATTACCTGGAATTGTCGCGTTTGTCCTTTTCTCATTTCATTCCTATGTCTGACCACTGCCAGCCATCAACTGCTCTCTTAGACCACCTCATTCTCTCACAATACAATAGCAGATGCCCTCAAGACCATTTTGGCAGGTTGATGATAAAAGGGGGGGGGGGGGAACTTAGAAAAAAAGGAGAAAGTCGTCATTAAGAGAGCAGTTAAAATCGTTTAGTATTCTGTGCCAGACGAGTGGGATATTGAATGGTGGGCGGCAAATTATGAAAGCCTCGGCCCAGGAGAGGCAGAAAGTAAATTGGGTTTTCCCGGCCACTTACCTCTCATTCTTTCCCTTATTCCTCACATTTCTCTCACAACTATTTCTTGTTTTCTTCCCCGTAAGACGCAACTGTCTGCGTGTCGCTTTGATTACGTTTTCTGTTTATTTTACGTGTTCTACTTTATTCCCTCTACCACTGGAAATCACTTTACTTTATTTCCACTACCACTGGATATAGCTTTACTTTATTTCCATTACCACTGGAAATCGCTTTACTTTATTTCCTCTACCACTGAATATCGCTCTACTTTATTTCCATAACCACTAAAAATCGTTGTACTTTATTTCCTCTACCAGTGAAAATCGCTCTACTTTATTTCCGTTACCAGTGGAAACCACTTTATTTCCCCTGACATTTGGGATTCAATATACCTTTAAGAATGTCCTTTCATTCCCCGCCAAACAAGTGTACTTACTAAGGTATTTCCTCATTGCGAATTATACACTAGAATGTCTCTATTTCCACCCCATCATCTATTTCCGCCCTCATCAAACAATATAAAGCACTGTTTCCTGCGTTCATGTCTCCTTATTCTTCTAGATCGCAAAAACAAAAACGATAGGACAAATCAAGCAAGTTCACGTTGAACATAAAACACTTTTCAAGAAAAGAAAACGTCAGTTAAGATGCCTACGTTGAAGAAAACAGCGAAAGACACCCTAAATGATCTTGTAACTATGACATAAACAAGAGACTCGTCACCAGGTGAAATGAATCCACACAATTCATCTCATGACGGTAGAGACAAACCATAGCTATTAAGCCGTTTTCTTTCAAGGCCAGACTTACGGTCCAGCTCCAGTCCCATTAGATACGGTCCAGCTCCAGTCCCATTGGTTACGGTCCAGCTCCAGTCCCATTGGTTACGGTCCAGCTCCAGTCCCATTGGTTACGGTCCAGCTCCAGTCCCATTGGTTACGGTCCAGCTCCAGTCCCATTGGTTACGGTCCAGCTCCAGTCCCATTGGTTACGGTCCAGCTCCAGTCCCACTGGTTACGGTCCAGCTCCAGTCCCATTGGTTACGGTCCAGCTCCAGTCCCATTGGTTACCGTCCAGCTCCAGTCCCACTGGTTACGGTCCAGCTCCAGTCCCATTGGTTACCGTCCACCTCCAGTCCCACTGGTTACCGTCCAGCTCCAGTCCCATCAGTTACGGTCCAGCTCCAGTCCCATTGGTTACGATCCGGCTCCAGTCCCATTGGTTACGGTCCAGCTCCAGTCCCATTGGTTACAGATGATAACCTTATGTTCGACATTGCCGAACACAGTCAAGATCTACTGCCAGCACTAAGTGGGAGGAAAGTACATACAACAGCCTCTCCTGGTGAATTCTGTCCAGGATATGAAATGTGCTAGAAATAAAGATGGTTAAACCCTTGGCTGCTGTCCTCATTAAGCCAGAGCATTCAACAAAGGATTATTGGCTTATGGGATGATCTATCAGCTCCAGCAGGTGAAAGTATTGCCATAGATACATTTAGAAGTGCTCTCAACCAATACCCAACCTAAGATCCAGGATGTAAGTTTGTTTTCACTTTAGTAATTAAATGGATATATCAGTAACATTTAGTCTTTAAGTTATCTACATATTTGTTTTCTGCTCTTTCCCCAGCAAGATCTATGTCTGGCGAGTTTGTATAATCGTCAGTTAACGAGACAGAGTAATTCTTGTTCGTCAGAGAGCTCGCTCCAAAGGAGTCCATCCTCTCCCTGCTACTGAGTGTAGCGCAGCCTTGAATCTGCTAAAAGAATCCCTGAAAGGGAGGTCCTGGGGCAACAAGCGGAACCTCTCCGGAAAGGGGTTTTAGAGGGTAACTATAGAGAGAGAGAGAGAGAGAGAGAGAGAGAGAGAGAGAGAGACAGACAGAGAGAGAGAGAGACAGACAGACAGACAGACAGACAGAGAGGAGTTATAGAAGGTAAGCAAATTGCATTTTCAGCGTGAAAATCAAGCAACGTTCATCCCCTAACCTTTACGTCCAGTCACACTAAATTTTCAATAAACTGTAGGTCGACTGCTGATATAAACCATCTAGCAGAAAGTCCAGACTTCTAAATGGGTCTGTGTAAAAGTCTATTACTAATTCAAGATCAATTACTCCAGGTTTACCAAAAGTTTATATTATGTGAAACTTTATGTGATCTAATCTTCAGGAGGTCAGTTCAGCTCATTCTATTTCACAACATAAATGGTTCCCATCATCCCATCATTTCTGTGTGAAATATGAAATAAGATAGACGTCAGTTTAGCATGTGTGTCTGTAGTAATATACTGAAAGTTCCAGAGTTCCTATGGAAGGCCCCCAACAGCCGAGGCTTGGGCCAACTTATATTGAAGGGTTTCGAGAGAAAAAAAAAAAAAAAAAAAAACGAAAAAATTTTCTCGACTCGAAACGAGAGACACCATAACAGATGAGAAAAAGGAATACTTCTCTCTCTCTCTCTCTCTCTCTCTCTCTCTCTCTCCCTCTGCCCATTTGTTTACGTCTCCATCCCAACTACTGGCGGGAGTGTCATGTCTACAGGCAGGTCTGTCAAATGGTTTGAGAAAGGAGTCGGCACTGGAATCCTTTCGAACACGTTCCATAACAAAGTCCTCTCTTAAGTTTCAGGATATCCTTCAAACTTCTTTTAATTCGATTTCTTTGCATTTCTTAGGTTGTCTTTCTCTACGTTAAGGGTCGTCCTTCGAACAGAACATACAACTCATTTTTTTACAGTGAGGTTATCCTCTGAAAGTCTTTGTCTTTCTCATTATCCATGTATCTTTGCTTCCTAAGCTTCGTATTATTTTATGAATATCATTCTGTCGCAGGAGCTAAAGGAACAATCTATAGCTCAGCTTGGTTGACGCGGCTAGGTCACCCAGCTGGGTGACCCGAGACGTAATGAGGTGCTTCCACTTTTGACGTGACCACAGTCCATTTTCCTCCCACCCCTGCCATCATCCTCCAGCCCTGGAGTATCCTCTTAATGGCTCTATGACGCAGTATTGTGGTAGCAATATATGAGACCAGGAGTGCTCTGGGACCTTGATATTACTCTCTTCCGAGACATTATCACTGAAATTCTATTACCGTCCCTCTCGAAGACGGAAACATTTTCGTGTTGAGGAAGTAAGTACATGAACTATATTTCCTGATTTCATGATAGAATCTTCATTCAATAACTTAAATGGAGCAAAAAATGACCCCCTCGATGGAGATCAATTCTTTCCGGGATTAGTAAGTACGTGATGATGGAAGTTCATGAGTAAAATCATTACCATCAATTCTGGGGACAGTTGTTATTCATCGGTGGCATGGCAGATAAACATAAGTTGTAGAAAGTGAGGGGAGTGTTAATGGCGAGCTGTGTTGTGTCAGTTCAAAGGTTAAGTAAGGTCAGTCTTGTAGGATTCCATCGGGGAGAAAGAGTGGAACGAATTCCGGGGAGCTAGAGAAATGCCCCCCAAGCAACTGTTTCCTTTTTCCAACCAAGGATGTGAAAATAGGTCCATTAACCAAGACAAATTGTGAATGAAAACAGGAGAGATATCATCCCATTTGTGATGCAACAATTGGTCACCCATTCTGCCTCTGAGAGAGTGAAAAAAAAAAATCACTGAAATAGCAGCGAGATATTTTTTTTTCCCATGTCGATCCATCCGAGATGAGACTGGCTATTCAGAAACCATATCACAAAAGGAAACGAAAGATCCTGAAGCCTGTCTACAAGGTGCTCCGTCCAGACCATATGTGAGGTGGGGAACAAAACCATCAGTACAGGCTAGACAAAGACGCCTGAGGATATGGGACGAAGTGAGCCTTCATAAAGCGAGATCGAAGATCGGGGGACGGACGTACGAGGGAACAAGTCTCGTCCGATCATGACAAAGCCCTTATCGCAGGTCGTCAGCAAACAATGTCGTTTCACTAACCCCTTTGAGCACCATGATACACGAGATAGTGGGTACGGCGATACAGCTTTTTGAGCACGACTGTACCATACATGGGTACGGGGGATACGACTCTTGAGCACGACGGTACGGTCCTTGGGTACGACGATACGACCCTTTTGAGCACGACGGTACGATACTTGGGCAGGACGAAACGACCCTTGAGCAATGTAGTGCAATCCTTAGGCATTGTAGCTTAGCCTCTGACAGGATCCTTGAGGGCGATTTTTTCTGTTTATCGATTGAATAACCCTTATCCATTCTCTTCAAAATTGTTGATATATTCCCCCTTCTTTTTTGCGTTCCCTTTGAATGACTGTATAACTTATGCCTTACAAGTCTTTTGTGACATAAATACACTTTTCTATAGTTCCAGGTTATACAACTGCATCACCATTCAAGAACATGCTCAGTTTCAAACTTGTTTCTTTTGTATAACTTTGGAATATCGGTTTCACAAGCCTCATGTAGCATAGCGGCATCCTCGCCTCACATTTACCGAATAACAAGTCACTAAATGATAATAGTTTATATAACCCGGATTTATCATACAGTAATCGCTGGGGCATTTGTTGGATCAATTTAGCCTCAAATAGTTTACGGGGAAACCGGCACAGACACAGAGAAACATTTTATCCCCGTCCATTTTTTCCAAAAAAAAAAAAAAAGGACAAAAAAAAAAGAATTTGGTTACGGGAGTATTATCAAAGAGGTACTGGTTTATGTAATATTTGGGCAAGCTTCAAAGCTGCAGACTTTTGAAGGCTGGTGTAGCATGAACGGTTGTCAAAAGGTAATTTATGGATTCAATTTGATGACGCTGGATACTTTTTCTGTGACCTTCCCGGCCCAGTAACCATTGTTACGTACACTAAGTAGCATTACAGGTCTTTAGCATATGGCAATATGCAATGTACCTTGAGTGGAACGAGGTGCCTGCCTATTCACCTGATGGAAAAAAAAATGATCATGATCGTCAGTCTTATGTTAAGGTTTTCATCAATCCAGTCCTTGTATATATGATTAATGTGGTTACTCTCCTTTCATTATTCCCTTTGCTGCTGGATCGCTGCAAAATATTTAAAAAAATACTTGTAAAAGAAAAAAAGATTAGAAAAAGAAATACGTATATCAATCATCCAAAACACATACACACACACACACACACACACACACACACACACACACACACACACACACATACTTTTCTAAACGAAGGAACAGAGAAGGGGGCCAAGTGAGGATTTTCCCTCTATGGCTCAGTCCTCTGTTCTTAACGCTACCTCGCTAACGCGGGAAATGGCGAATACGTATAATATATATATATATATATATATATATATATATATATATATATATATATATATATATATATATATCCATTGAGAACATTATAGAAGCCAGAGATGTTACTTCAGTCTAATGTTGGTTATCTTACGGGCATCTCTTCCCAACAACCTTTAGTCTCATTGATTCAGAGGTTTATGAAGTAGCCTCATCCTTCCTCTCTGGTTCAAACAAGAGGCTTCACTGGTGTAAGATCCACGGTACAGAAGGGAGATGATGAACCCGGCTGTCGGTCCAGCCACCAAGAACTGTCCGACCAACTTACGAAATCTCTCACCCAGTGTCTTTGGCCGCAAGTCTCCACAGGTTGACTGTCAGGCATCTTTTCTTCGAGACTCACCTTTGCGGATCAAAAGAGAAGGATAATGGCGTTAAACCCATTGCTGTCGGTAATATGCCTCACCGTCAGGCAGCCAGGAAGGCTGTCATAAGTGCCAGTAGTAAGACAGACACCTTACAGAGTCCAAAGAACTTGGTTTTGGTATCTTAGTGAGATCTGAATCTGCAGTTCACGCTACGCGCCCGTAGCCTCGTCCGCGATAAGTCCTTTGTCAAATGTATATCAGAAAGCCCGTTTAATCTTCTGAGAAGAGAAAACGTCATTGCAATCGCTCTCGATCAATATTTTCCCGTCACTCCTCCTTTTTCTGTCATTTGAACCACAGAAGACCATCGACTCTACTATTTCGGTAAAGCACATTGATTCAGCTGATGGGGTCCTCTTCTTCTAATTCGCCCAGTCTCTGAAGCATTTACAACTCGTAAGCTTGTGGAGTGGAATGAACGTTTGACAAGAGTCCCCGTCTTCTGACATCGTTCTTGTGAAAGAGCTGAAAGAATCGCAAGGTCTCTCCCTTCCAAATGCGGGATCATCACCTTCATCATAGAGACTATTGACAGCTTATCACTAATATACCTCTTGGAGCTTTGAATATTAGCCCGGATGACAACTTGCAGCTCGATGCGACCTTAAGTTCTTCGTCCATCGACGTCACTTAAGGCGAAAAGATGGAAGATTCAAGAACGATGGGATCCATGCCACAGATGACGTCGATTCTCTTTCCCTTCTTCACCTGGTGGTCTTACTCTTACCTAGATTCACTGCCGTCACTGGGCTTCATCATCTTACGTCTGTATCAGACTCGAGGAACGACAAAACACTGATGTCTACGATTGAGAAGACATTGAACCTCGACTAAGACGACTCCCGATGGAAACAAGTAACCTTTCCAGTTAAGATGGGCGGTACTGGTCCGCGCATTCTCTCCCCAACTCGCCACACCAGCTTTCTGGTCTTCCTTTACAGCCTCTAGGGATCTGGTGTCGAAAAAAATGCTGCCGAAATCCCTTGCGCAGCTTTATACATGAAAACGGAACCCGATTTCATCTCTGACGACACGGTTAGGGAAAACTCTGCGGATATTTCATACAGACTCGCTTCTCCTCGTACCCTAAGCATATTGACTTGGGATCTAACCCATCAGGGGTACAGTCACCTCAGCCACGCTGGACCAAATTAAGGCTACACATGAGAATGACCGACTTACAAACTATATGGGCCACTCCAGACGGAGGATTTCTTGCCTGCTGTCCCTAAATTCCTCTCTTGGCACTCGTCTTGACTCACATGCTCTACATAAGTGTATAACCCTCGCCCTGTTGCCCATATCTGCACTGAATACTAATGTATCTGTGGAAGAAGGGTGGCTGATCAGTATGGGTAGCATGCATTGAGATGCAAAAGGTTCGCTGGACGGCATTCAAGGTACAGTGATGTGAACGACGTCATTTCAAGAACTTTCCTTTCTATCAATAACTGTTGTTTGCAAGGACAAGTCTCCAGCTTCTCAGGCATGATAGAAGTAGTAAGCAGCCTAAAGGTCTAACATCATTTGCCAGGAGGAGGAGAAGGATAAATATGTGTCTTAACCTTTGCAGATGACTAATTGGATAGGCACTGAAAAAATGGAGGTGGCGCTACAGACTTGATAAAATAGCAGAGGAGAGGCCCCTAGAACCAAAACCCCTCTTTGTTCTAATAGCTACTGTGACACTGAAACTATGTGTAACGAAAGCATTTCACTGTCACCGTGATCCTGGATCCTACTTAATCAAATCAAATGATGGCAAGAGAAAGCAGCCAGCTTTCTGTTTCAGCGGCATGTACAAAGCATCAAATTGGAGAGGAACAATGTGAGTTCAGAAGTGTGGGACGATATGTGGATCAGGTGTTCGTTTTAAAGACAGTATGTGAGAAATACCTGAAGAAATAAATGATTTGTTTGTGGCATACATGGATGTAGAGAAAGCATATGATGGGGTAATAGAGAAAACTTGAAGGTCTTGTGGATATATGGCGTGGGAGGAAAGCTGTTAGAAGCAGTAGGAAGTTTTTATCATGAGAATAAGGCATGTGTACAAGTAGGAAGAGATAAGAGCAAGTTGTTTCAACTGAAGCTGGGTTTGCGACAGGGTTGGGTGATGTCACCATGGCTACTTGATTTGTTAATGGATGGGGTGGTGAGGGAAGTAAATGCGAGAGTCTGGGAGAAAGGGGCGAGTAAGTAGTCTGTAGGGAATTAGGAGACCGGGGAAGTGAGCCAGTTGTTTGCTGATGATACAGCACTAGTGGCACATTCGAGTGAGAACCTGCAGAAGTTGGTGACTGAATTTGGAAGAGAGTGTGTGAAAGAGGAATTTGAAAGTAAATGTGAATAAAGGCAATGTTATAACGTTCGGCAGGGTTGAGAGATAGTTTAATTGGAGTGTGAATTTGAATGGAGAAAAATTGGAGGAAGTAATGTGCTTTAAATACCTGGGACCGGACATAGCAGCAAAGGGAACCATGAAAGTGGAAGTAAATCATAGGGTTGATGAGGGGGCGAAAGTTCTGGGAACACTGAAAAATGTGTTATCTGGGAGGGCAAAAATGGGTATGTTGAAGCATGAGTTACAGATGAGGATTTGCAGAAGAGGGTGGATGTGTTGCAAATGAAATGTTTGAGGAATATGCGTGGTGTGAGGTGGTTTGTTCGATTGGGTAATAAAAAGGTAAGTGAGAGGTGTAGTAATAAAGAGGGTGGTGGACGTACCTGAAGAAAGTATGTTGAAATGGTTTGGACATAAGGAGATGAGTAAGGAAAGTTTAACAAAAACGATATATATGTGTCAGGATTGGAGGGAATAAGGAGAGGCGATAGGCCAAATAGGAGAGGGAAGGATGAAATGAAACATGCGGGAGGACAAAAGGCGTGCACAGGATAGAGTGAATTGGAACACCATGGTATACAGGTGTCGACTTGCCGTCAATGTGCTGAACCAGGGCATATGAAGCGGCCCAGCAAAACTATACAAAGGTCTGTGGAGCCTGGCTGTTGATCGGGAGATGTGGTGTTTATGCACTACACATGTCATCTAGAGAATCGATGTAAGCAAACGTGGCCTTCCTTCGTCCGTCCCTGGCACTACTTCGATAACGGCAATCAAATATGATAATATATATATATATATATATATATATATATATATATATATATATATATATATATATATATATATATATATACATACATATATATATATACATATATATATATATATACATATATATATATATATATATATATATATATATATATATATATATATATATATATATATATATATATATACATATATATATATATATATATATATATATATATATATACATATATATATATATATATATATATATATATATATATATATATATATATATATGTACATATATATTCCAGACTATGCCCTGCTAACGCGGGAAACGTCGAACAATTACACACACACACACATATATATATACATATATATGATTACACAGCAAGTTGAAAATCTTTTGGAAGCAGAGCCCTTGGCCAGAAAGATGTTCCTCTCATTACAAGTGCTGGCTGTCGTCTGACCGTCGCAGCGACGATGGTGAAGTGAGGAAATGGAGCAGTCTGAAGGGCAAGGAGGTCAAACATGACAGGGGGAAACGAATGGGAGAGAGAGAGAAAAAAAAAATCGGAAGCCTAAGAAGGAAAAAAAAAAAAGTATTCTATGAAACTCAATTCCAAGAAACGTTCGTAATAAGACGCCGGTCGGTGAGACTGCTCATCATCATCACCCGGACGCATTCGTTCCTTCCCCGACCAATCAACAGGTTCGTTCCTCCGGGGTGATCCCATCCACGTAGTTGACGAACTCAAATTAGAGAAAGAGCGTCGTCGAAAAGACCTCAAGCTAATCTAGGAGCTCTTCAGGGCTGACCCCTAATTACGATACAGAAGTTGCTTGATTCGTGGAGGGAGGGAGAGAGAGAGAGAGAGAGAGAGAGAGAGAGAGAGAGAGAGAGAGAGAGAGAGAGAGAGAGAGAGAGAGAGAGAGAGGCGCAAGGAAGAAGAAATGACTTCGCTCGGAATGAAGAAATTCCGTAAATTTGATTGGAGGAAGACCTGGATTGGTATTAGAAATAATCTAGAAGAAGTAGGCTATAGCATTGGCTGAGCAAGACGTAAAGAAAGTGACTGAGGTATGTGAATGGAAGAAAAAGTTTTGATTGATGAATTGACGTTCAAGTGCTACTACAGTTACACACACACTTGTATCTATCTATCTATCTATCTATATATATATATATATATATATATATATATATATATATATATATATATATATATATATATGAATATACTTGATCAACGTTTAACGCGTTAGCGAGGTTGTGCCGGGAACAGTCGAAGAAAGACCCCATCCGCTCGTCTCTATTTTCCAGTTGTCATATATAATGCACTTCAACCACAGCGTCCTACTCACATCCAGGCCCCACAGACGTTTGCATGGTTTACCCTGGACTCTCCACACGCACTGGTTTTCGTCTACTGTCATCACGGTTAACCGTGTATGACACATCGTTTCAATTCACTCTATCCCGTGCACGCCTTTCGCCCTCCTGCATGCTCAGACCCCGATCGTTCAAAATCATTTTACGATCCATCCTTACTTCAACTTGAATTCCTCGTTCTCGTTCCCTCCACTTCTGACAGATATATCCTCTTCGTGAACCTTTCCTCATTCATTCTCTCTTTATGGCCAAACCATTTCATCACACCGTACTCAGCTCTCTCAACCACACTTTTTTTTCATTACCACGTATCTTTCTTACCCTTTCAGTACTTACTTCATCGAACCACCTCACACCACATATTGTCCTCAGGCATTTCATTTTCAATTCACCCATCCTCCTCCGCACAGTCTTATCTAAAGCCCATGCCTCGCATTCATATTATGATAATGTGTCACCAACGCTGTATCATCAGCAAACAACAACTGACTTACCAGGCCCTTTCATCACCCACAGACTGCATACTCGCCAATCTCATCAAGACTCTTACATTCACCTCCCTCACCACCCCATCCATAAACAAATTATACAACCATGGTGGCATCACACACCCTTGCTGCAAGCCAGCCTTCGCCTGCAACCATCCACTCTCTTCTCTTCCTACTCCTACATATGCTTTACATCCTTGATATATACTTGTCACTGCTTCTAGCAGCTTTCCTCAACCCCAGATGTTCTTAAGACCTTCCATAAGACATCGCTATCAACCTTATCATGTTTTATCCAGATCCATAAATGCCACATACAAATCCATCCTATATTTCTCACACACATGCATCACAGCAAACACTTGGCCCACACATCCTCTACCACATCTAAAACCATACTGTACCTCCCCAGTGTAATGCTCTGTACACACACACACACACAAACACACACACATATATATATATATATATATATATATATATATATATATATATATATATATATATATATATATATATATTTCTTTCTTTCATACTATTCGCCATTTCCCGCGTCAGCGAGGTAGCGTTAAGAACAGAGGACTGGGCCTCTGATGAAACATCCTCATCCAGCCCCCTTCTCTGTTCATTCCTTTGGAAAAAAAAAAAAGAGAGAGAGAGAGAGGGGAGGATTTCCAGCCCCCCGCTCCCTTCCCTTTTAGTCGCCTTCTACGACACGCAGGGAATACGTGGGAAGTATTCTTTCTCCCCTATCCCCAGGGAATATATATATATATATATATATATATTTTTTTTCTTTTTTTTTTTGTCGCTGTCTCCCGCGTTTGCGAGGTAGCGCAAGGAAACATACGAAAGAAATGGCCCAACCCACCCACATACACATGTATATACATACGTCCACACACGCAAATATACATACCTACACAGCTTTCCATGGTTTACCCCAGACGCTTCACATGCCTTGATTCAATCCACTGACAGCACGTCAACCCCGGTATACCACATCGCTCCAATTCCCTCTATTCCTTGCCCTCCTTTCACCCTCCTGCATGTTCAGGCCCCGATCACACAAAATCTTTTTCACTCCATCTTTCCACCTCCAATTTGGTTTCCCTCTTCTCCTCGTTCCCTCCACCTCCGACACATATATCCTCTTGGTCAATCTTTCCTCACTCATTCTCTCCATGTGCCCAAACCATTTCAAAACACCCTCTTCTGCTCTCTCAACCACGCTCTTTTTATTTCCACACATCTCTCTTACCCTTACGTTACTTACTCGATCAAACCACCTCACACCACACACTGTCCTCACACATCTCATTTCCAGCACATCCATCCTCCTGCGCACAACTCTATCCATAGCCCACGCCTCGCAACCATACAACATTGTTGGAACCACTATTCCTTCAAACATACCCATTTTTGCTTTCCGAGATAATATTCTCGACTTCCACACATTCTTCAAGGCTCCCAGAATTTTCGCCCCCTCCCCCACCCTATGATCCACTTCCGCTTCCATGGTTCCATCCGCTGCCAGATCCACTCCCAGATATCTAAAACACTTCACTTCCTCCAGTTTCTCTCCATTCAAACTCACCTCCCAATTGACTTGACCCTCAACCCTACTGTACCTAATAACCTTGCTCTTATTCACATTTACTCTTAACTTTCTTCTTTCACACACTTTACCAAACTCAGTCACCAGCTTCTGCAGTTTCTCACATGAATCAGCCACCAGCGCTGTATCATCAGCGAACAACAACTGACTCACTTCCCAAGCTCTCTCATCCCCAACAGACTTCATACTTGCCCCTCTTTCCAAAACTCTTGCGTTCATCTCCCTAACAACCCCATCCATAAACAAATTAAACAACCATGGAGACATCACACACCCCTGCCGCAAACCTACATTCACTGAGAACCAATCACTTTCCTCTCTTCCTACACGTACACATGCCTTACATCCTCGATAAAAACTTTTCACTGCTTCTAACAACTTTCCTCCCACACCATATATTCTTAATACCTTCCACAGAGCATCTCTATCAACTCTATCATATGCCTTCTCCAAATCCATAAATGCTACATACAAATCCATTTGCTTTCCTAAGTATTTCTCACATACATTCTTCAAAGCAAACACCTGATCCACACATCCTCTACCACTTCTGAAACCACACTGCTCTTCCCCAATCTGATGCTCTGTACATGCCTTCACCCTCTCAATCAATACCCTCCCATATAATTTACCAGGAGTACTCAACAAACTTATACCTCTGTAATTTGAGCACTCACTCTTATCCCCTTCGCCTTTGTACAATGGCACTATGCACGCATTCCGCCAATCCTCAGGCACCTCACCATGAGTCATACATACATTAAATAACCTTACCAACCAATCAACAATACAGTCATCCCCTTTTTTAATAAATTCCACTGCAATACCATCCTAACCTGCTGCCTTGCCGGCTTTCATCTTCCGCAAAGCTTTTACTACCTCTTCTCTGTTTACCAAATCATTTTCCCTAACCCTCTCACTTTGCACACCACCTCGACCAAAACACCCTATATCTGCCACTCTATCATCAAACACATTCAACAAACCTTCAAAATACTCACTCCATCTCCTTCTCACATCACCACTACTTGTTATCACCTCCCCATTTGCGCCCTTCACTGAAGTTCCCATTTGCTCCCTTGTCTTACGCACTTTATTTACCTCCTTCCAGAACATCTTCTTCTTTTCCCTAAAATTTAATGATACTCTCTCACCCCAACTCTCATTTGCCCTTTTTTTCACCTCTTGCACCTTTCTCTTGACCTCCTGTCTCTTTCTTTTATACATACATATACATATATATATATATATATATATATATATAATTAATCTAATTTCCTGAATGCACACCGGGGTAATTATCATCAGGATCAGAAGATATCACAGAATTTCACGAAAATTTCGAAAGCAAGAAGTGTCAACGCCCCTTGGGTAAAGAATAATGACCCCATTTACATCCATGAAGAGAAAATGCTTCAAATCTACAGTAAATGGGGAAAACATTTGTTGACGTAGAGTGCATCAGCCATGGCTAATTCCACGATGATGAACGAGAGACACAAAGCTACATCATCACACGCAATATATTGGCTATGCAAACCTCACTAAATCACCCTGGGTGACAATTACGCTGTCGCCTACCCAGCTGCAAGTTTGGGTCTCGTCAAAACTAAGGAACGATGACAGTGTCCAAATGCTCACACAGACATTCCTATGGCGCTGATGCACTTACCAAAGCAGGTTCATCACCAATGACAAGACGCTCGTATTAACCAGCAGAATTCATGTATAAGATAAAAGTTTCACAATATTATGAGGATTTAAACCTTTTCTTGACTGGAATCGTCTTTTCCTGTCCTTAGAATCCCCTTGAGCCCCTGGAGATAACTGGTCTTAATGTCAGGGGACTTAAAAGGTCCCCACCAGGACGAGGAAGCCCTAAAAGGTCTTTTGCTTCAAGGAGAACCCATATGGTCTCTCCTTGGACGAGAAGGAGCCATGAGACCTTGCCAAGAGCAGAGGTAAAGCAAGGCTCTCTCTCTCTCTCTCTCTCTCTCTCTCTCTCTCTCTCTCTCTCTCTCTCTCTCTCTCTCTCTCTCTCTCTCTCGCCAGAGGTCTGTCCCATCACGCATAAGCTGGCAGTATCTCAGGAAAACTTGGGCCATAACCACGAGTACGGTGAGATGCGATTACCATCCCTCTGCCGAGTTTCAATTAAAGGCCGTTATTGTCCTGATGGAGTGAGATGGTATAGCCTTTTACGTCGCCGTATCGAAGGCTGAGGAAAACTTGGCAATTGAGGAATGACGATAGGAAATGAAGGGGGGGGGGGGGGGGGGGGGGTATGGTGGTGGGTGGATTCGGTAGGATGGGCGAGAGGAATGAGACCGTAAGATTTATATAGTCACTCCAGAAATCCCATTTTCTCTAATGTGAATGAATATGGGATATTCTTCTACTTTTTTTTTTTTTTAAATTGTGGTTGAGAATGAACGGTGGTGGAAATGACAGCCTTGTTTGTCACTTGGTGTAAAGGTGATTGATATTTCATTCTCTCTCTCTCTCTCTCTCTCTCTCTCTCTCTCTCTCTCTCTCTCTCTCTCTCTCTCTCTCTCTCTCTCTCACATCTTCCTCATTTCCCCATCACCCAGCCTCCTGCATCCATTTACCTCCACCTTTCCCCCCCCATCAGCCGCTGGAGGGGCTTGGGTCGAGAGTGTCACCTTAACATTAAGATACGCTCGTTGACTCAACAGTATATAACACAGTTAGCCTCATCCGCCTCTTTTTATCACTCATTACCCGCTCCCTCCTCACTCTCATGAGGTGCAAAGTACACTTACCTCATGCCTCCTCATTAAGAGGGGTGGGGTGTGAGGGGGGGGGAATATGGCTCGGGGAATCGTCCTAATGAATGAAGATAAATGCTCTCTGGGCTTCCTGATCTACAATCATTTAAGCCTCAGCCTCGTGTTATTGTTGCTCAGGTTCCTCGTTAATCACCATTATCAGTCCTTATCCTCATCATCATTATCATCATCACTATCCTCCTCCTCCTCCCCATTCCATCGTCATCCTCATCATTATCATCATCATTATCATCATCACTATCCTCCTCCTCCTCCTCCTCCTCCTCCTTCTCATATCATCGTCATACTCATCATTATCATCATCCTCTTCACCATCATCTGTCCTATTCCTTGATGAGGTTCGCCTCGTTTATCCTCAAGCTTATCGTCTGCTCTCTCTCTCTCTCTCTCTCTCTCTCTCTCTCTCTCTCTCTCTCTCTCTCTCTCTCTCTCTCTCTCTCTCTTTCATATGTGTCTTTTATTTCTCTTTATCTTGTTTCATAGTTTATGTGTTCTAACCCTCTTTGTCTCCTTTCGTTTTATGTACCTTTGTGTGTGTGTGTGTGTGTGTGTGTGTGTGTGTGTGTGTGTGTGTGTGTGTGTTATTCTTGTTTGAATGTACCATGTCTTTATCCCTGTGTATGTAAGCACACACACACGCACGCACGCGCACTCAAACAATATACACATACCCTAGCCTATGCCAAATAACCCTTTTATCGACCAACCCCGAGGGGAGGATGAACAGCTGGATGGACTGTGGACCGGCTGCCGTAAGCAGGATTCGAACCCAGGTATGTAGCCTTGATTTCAAGCTGTCCGTACATGCATGACAGTTAATGACGTGTGTGAGCCTTTGATTTTGGGTTAGCGGATTATGAAAATTTCCTTCAAGCATATTAGTTCTGCAAGGTATTTTCTTCTATCTGAGTTCCGTCCGGCTTGTTGCCGAAGGGAGTGGAGGGTGGGGAGAGAGCCCTTGCTTTTCTATCCTCTTCATCTAACTGCTTTTAAGGAGACCTTTTTTTTCTTCTAAACTGGGTTAAGGCCAGACCACCTCGCTTGAAACTTGGGTCTGTGTGATATGTGTATCTGTGTAACTCCCTCTCTCTCTCTCTCTCTCTCTCTCTCTCTCTCTCTCTCTCTCTCTCTCTCTCTCTCTCTAAACATACTACAGGAGGAAATTCAAACCATCCATCAAGTCAGTGGTCAGCCATGCAGGGAGATCAACAGATGCTCGAGCCTCACAGAAGATTGCTTCCTCAGTTAAAGAGCAGATGAGATTGTAGTCCGGGCCTTGATCACATACAATTACAGCTTTCCCTCAATACAGGCAAGAAAACAAGAGATATTTCGACGACCATATACCATACAGCATTCACTGTAAACACTGTGTACCTTTCCAATGAAAATCCAATGGGGATCTCGCACGACAGACACGAAAAGGAAACGTTTTGCACCTCGATCTTCAGAGCAACATGCCACGTAAAAATTACAAATGTGAGGGAGGGGAAAAGATCACAAAAAAAAAAGTTAAAGATATGTGGAAAAAGGTCTTAAATAAATTCCAAAAAAGCAAAAAAGGAAAATTCAGAGCGGAAAAGACGACCCCTTTTCCCTTCTGACAACCTTAGATGAATAAAGATTCAGAGAAAGTCATGAAAAGATAAAGAAACACCTACAATACGTATACAAGACCGTATATACCTGGAGGCCTTCACATTAATAACAGTCCTCAGGATTCCAGTGAAATTATGGCAAGGAGTGAGCAAAACACATCGCAGGACACCTACAGAAAAAGAGAAAGGAAAAATGGTTGACATGTACTAGAGACAACAATATGTCGAGGGCGCTATAAGATGACCAATGGCGGGTGACTCTGGAACTCTGGACTCTGGAACTCCATCATCTACAACAACAGAATGATACCCTCAGTACTGAATCATACCGCTAGTTCAGCGCACTGAGTAAAGAACAGGACCAAATATGCACCTGAAGAAGATGTTTCAAGGTGCTTCGACTGGTGCTTATGCTAATGCAGGAAAATTCAAATGTGCTGCTCGAACAAGCATAATCATTTCTCCCCCACAAGATAATCTCATATTAATGGAAATTAAAGTGAACGAAATCATATATTGCGTACGACCTTCAAAAGGTGAATCCAATTAAGTCAACGCGCCCACAAGACCTGTTCATCCTAGGTTTTGAAAGAGGTAAGATATGAGAAAGCTGGACGTTCCAGGTATTTAATAACATCTTACCTGATGGGAAAAGAGAAGGTTCGAGGAATGGAAAAGTCTAGTAGGAAGCTTCGCTGTAATGATATAAGAAATGAGGTCATGAGAAATGTGCGCTTGACCGCTGTAGTATCCAACTGGCCTAACCAAAGTATACGGGAAGTGATGGATACCACTACAGAGGACAGACTCATAAGTTTCCTAAAAGGGAAAAAAAAAAAACTATGAAGAAAAAAGTCATCATGTTTTCCTCAGCATCAGATCCGATTCGAGCTAGTTTTACTGGCATTCTTCGTGCAATATATCACCACTAAGAGGTACAAAAAAAGGATCTTCCATTAGTTTTCCCAATTGATTTTCGACACAGTCGCAAATGATATACTCTTACGTGAAGTAGAATTGTACGGTGAGGGGTGCCGAAATACGGAGCTGAAAGAGACGAACAAAGAAAAAGAAATATATATATAAGATGTATTAAAACGAGAAATCCGAATTCGTAAAGGTTTTTCTTCGAGTACTACATATATGTGCTAGGAACCCCCCACCTTTTACGTGGTTTCTGCTGCAGTATGGAGAGTGCACTCCGCGGAGGAACAGGGATATGATGGAAACTCCTCTGAAACAAGAAAGTTGTCCGCCCACATGTGATCACACACCCTCGGCCACAACGGTGTTCTTTCGGTCGCGATGTGTCCATTTCCAAGCCGAGCTCGGTATCCTCTCTCTCTCTCTCTCTCTCTCTCTCTCTCTCTCTCTCTCTCCCCCTAGTCATAGCTAGGCTACTCCTCGCCTAACCCCATATAATGAACCTTGCCAATTTGCCCTAAGTACCGTACAGCGGGGACGGAATGGATCAGAGATCATGATGAAAAAGTGTACGCAAGCAGCCCGCGCGTGTCGCACATCTTTCCATTCCCTTCTCCCACGAGAGAGGGAGGGAGTTGAGAGGAGGAGGAGGAGGAAGGGACGGTTTGCAGGGAAATTTATGCAAGTGCAACATTTCCCCTGAAGAACTGTAGTTAGCTAAGTTGGCCGGCATGACTCACAGCCTCGGGAGAGAATTTCATATCTTGCTACTTTGTATGTTTATATCTAACGCACTCGTCCGTAATCTGAGGACAACCTCTCTTTCATCTTATTTCACTTTCCTCTCTGTATATATATATATATATATATATATATATATATATATATATATATATATATATATATATATATATATATCCAGAGAGGAAAATGCAATAAGATATATATACATTTATGTACATGCGTATATATGTAATGTGTGCATATGTGTATGTATATGTGCGTATGTTGGCGTTTATATCTATGTATGTGTATACGAGTAGATGGGCCATTCTTCGTCTGTTTCCTGGCGCTAATTCGCTGACGTGGAAAACAGCGAGTAGGTATGATAAAATGCATAAAATATTCCTCACCACTAATCTCTCCTTCGTCGAGATTACGTCCATACGCCACACTTGATGAACTCCAGCCACAAGAAAGTACATCCTTGCGAGTACCTACGACCCTTTGCATGAGATATAGATAGATAGATAGATAGATAGATAGATAGATAGATAGATAGATAGAGAGAGAGAGAGAGAGAGAGAGAGAGAGAGAGAGAGAGAGAGAGAGAGAGAGAGAGAGAGAGATTTTTCTCTCGTCCCTGAATGTCGTATGGCTCTGTCGTGACTCGCAGACCAAATCCTCCCTGTTATGCGGCTGTTGTCCACGTTTCCCCTCTCCCCTTTAAGCCTGATGGGCCGGGAGGAGGAAGAGATGGTGGTGGTGATTGGTGGTGGCGGTGGTGGTAATGGGGGGTTGTACACAGCCTCACATTTGCCTGGACTCTCACCCCTACCGCGGCCGCGAAACCACACGAAAATGGGCCGTATCGGGAAACACTTATGAGGCCTTTATGGGGGTATGTCATGATTGTGCTTTATGGTCTCTTGAGCCGATAAAAACAACAGGGTTAGCAGCCTCGCCTCTGCCTGCACCGTGGTCGTGTGCTTTCCTTTCTCGACGGCGCCGAAGTGACACGGGGAAACTGTCTCTCAGTTACGGCGACCTTGGACACAACAGATAGATTAGATAGACAGATGGATAGATAGATAGATAGGCAGAGATATAGATATATAGATAGATACAGATGTAAACAGAGATAGATAGAGATGTAGATAGATGGATAGATACAGATGTAAATAAAGATAGATAGAAAGATACAGACGTAAATAGATAAATCGATAGATACAGATGTAGATACACAGACAGAGAGACTCGTTTTTTTCATCCTTTTTTTTTGACGCTTTTTGCCACAGCAAGTGACGCGGCCAGGAACAGGCAAAGAATGGCCTCATTCGCTCTCTCGCTTTCATGTATAATGCACCGACACCCAGAGGTCCCAGTCCACAACCGCTCTTCACAGACCTGTGGTTTCCACGCTTCATACGCCCGGTTCAGCATACAGGCATCACGTCGTCCCTTATCTACCACATCGCTCGAATTTGATCTATCCCATACACGCCTCACACACTCTTGCTATGTCCAGGCTCCGATGTCTCAAGGTGTCCTTCACTCCATCTTTCCACCTCCTCCAATGTTTTCCCCTTCTCTTTGTTCTCACGTGCATATCCTCTCAATCAACCTCTCCTCACTCATCTTCTCCATATGTCCAAACCATTTCAGCACATCCTCTTCCGCTCTCTCGTACATGCTATCCTTACTTCACTATATCTCTCTCGTCGTATCATTGCATCTTTGATCAATCCTCCTCACACCACATATTATACTCAAATGTCTCATTTCCATCACATTCACCCTGATCCATCCTTTGTTGATTAAGGCCAATATCTCGCATGCAGTGCGAATACTACCATCCCGTCCTCAATAATCGAGTCCTCGCGGTCTCACGAGTGATATATTGTCAGCAACGTTATCCGGCACACTAGGGTAGGTCATAATCTTGCTTGGGTACCTTTTGCCACTTTAGAATTATGTTCGGTTTCACTTTTGAAGGCTTTCGTACAATTGGGAGCATATTCTCTGTCATCTGTTTAGGATAATCGCAGCAGCTGTAGAGAGTAGTGTGATGATGTGAATCGCAGATATGTTACTGTTACGATGGATGCTCACTGTCTGCACGATGTCTCCTTTCTCTTAATTTTGTTCAGTTTCTTTTAAAGTGCACTCTCTCTCTCTCTCTCTCTCTCTCTCTCTCTCTCTCTCTCTCTCTCTCTCTCTCTCCTTTCACCTCTGGGCTTCAAATGACAGTGTTTCCTGCCATCAAATTAAAAAGGTACTTCATCCACGCTTGGTGGGTTTTTAAGGAACAGGATAGAGAAGCAACAGCGTCTCCTAGTCTACTTGCATCTGTCCTGCTAGTTATCTGTCTTAGTAAATATTTTCATCGCCAGAGCTGACCCTCTGATCATATAACACGTTGATGCAATTACTGGCCAGGGTTTTTTTTTCTACGGAGACGCACTGTCACTCACCACTGACACCCTCACACTGCTGGGCATCACCGATGACATTAACGCCAACCCTAAGGTCCACATTTCAGTTACCAGAAATAGTTATTAGCACCGGCGATATCATCAACTTCCACCAGCGATAGCATCAGGTACATTACAGCACTTGCCGCTATCACTGACAAATACCCACAAACATCACAAAGACCCTCATTTCCACCAAGGACCATCAACATATCGACCACGCGTCGTGATAACCACCAGCCTAATGAAGACCCACCAACACCATCACCATCGCAAACATACCCAATACCAGTGCAAAGGAAGCTTACACTACTAGCATTAAAAGAACCCTTACTAACACACGCAGACCGATAAACCTAATAACATATACCATTACGAATACCACTTGCCCTCGTTTAAGACATCTAATACCATCTACATCCTTAAGAAACACCAGTGACAGGATCAAGTCGTCCCTCACTAACACCGGTGCTCACGACATCACCACCACGACGAAGATGGCACCACGAACTCCACCAAGGGAGGCACCACTATCATCATCATCACTCGCACTACCTCATACCACTATCACTACCTCTACCAACCACACCTCAACAAGCCTGGCGATCGACGGATGGCAGACAGTGTGAGGGTGTGTGTGTGTGTGTGGGACTCTCCTCCTCTCCCTGCATAAGCACACAACAGCAGGAGGAGGAGGAGGAGGAGGAGGAGGAGGAGGAGCAGAGGCGCCGCCGCCGCCGGGGGCACGGGCCTAGCGCAGCGACTCCACGAGGAACTGAGTATTAAGAAGTTATGTTGTTTACCTCGCTTCACTCTCCACACGAGGCTTCAAGGCCCGTCCCCGCCTCTCTGGAAAATGAGCGCAACTCCTGTAAATTGTTTTAGTGCACGACCAAGCTTTTGAAGTCTGGACTAAAAAAGTTTCTTATATATATATATAAATATATACATTTTTTTCTCTCTCTTTCTTGACTCTCAGCTTACATTTTGTCTCGTTTGTTCCCCACACTTACTTTGTCTTCTTGTCTTTGAGCTTTCTTCGCTTTATTGTTTTCAATATTTTTTCCCCTCCTCTCTTATCTCAAAAACTCGACCATTTTCGTTCTGTTGACTGTCTTGTGTTGCAGAATAATTATTCTTTTTTTTGGTCGTTTTCTTTGCGACGAAGAGGAGAATCGTGCATCTAGACATTTTTTTTTTTCATTAATCTTTGAAAGAGTGGTTTCGGCAATGGGGGTTAAGGGTTCGCATTCAAAGATTGAACTGAAAGTGGAGGATAAAGGATAATGGGGTTATTTGGGGTGGAGTTCAATTTCCCCCCACACACACCCCCAACCAGAGTGGGTGGGTGTGGGAGTTGATATATTTTCCATCTTCGATGACATGATCTGGCGATTGAGGGAAGGTGGGGAAGGGTTGGCGTGGAGGTGGAAGAAGTAAGCCGTGCGGACCTCTTCCATTTCAGGACCGTAGGATGGAAGAGGGACCACGGTGATGGAATACATTCCTTCATCTTGTGAATACAAGACTTCCGCAATCCCCGCCCCCCAACCTCGGGGACTGCTGGGCTGACATAGAGGCAACGCCATCAAGTGATTGCGTGGTCTGGAGGAGGTCCTGAAGGTCATGCTCCCTTATGAGGCGAGTGGCTGGAAGGTAATGGGTTACGGGCGACTGGAAGCTCCTTGGTCGATCTACATTGCCGACTGTGTTATAAGAGGTGCGAGACGGCCTCCTCTCCTTATATATACATATATATATATATATATATATATATATATATATATATATATATATGTTCAGAGAGAGAGAGAGAGAGAGAGAGAGAGAGAGAGAGAGAGAGAGAGAGAGAGAGACAAAGACAAACAGACAGACAGAAGAGAGAGAGAGACAGACAGACAGAGACGTCACCCTCCTCTCTCATGGTACTCGTATGGCTTGACCTTCAAGGGTCAATCAGGACAAGGTCAAGGTCATCATACCCTAAAGCATCATGGTGGTGACACGGGAGGTGGGTTCGGATTCGTCGTGCTCAGGAGGTTAAGGGTTCATGATTAGCCAATCACGGGTGAAGTTGTTTGCGTTTTCTATAGAAATTCCATGGCGGAGTACCTTAAATATTTTCACTACAATGATACTTTAAAGATAACGTTGCATGTGGCGGTCTCACGATCATCACATAAACCGAAGCTAGTGACAGGGACGATGTGACTGGCTGTCATCATTCACTCAGTAACGTCATAACAGGTCAAAGGTGATTACCAGATATATTTTTATGGCGATGAAGGATGGAAAAAAGGAGACTAAAAGGAACACACACACACACACACACACACACACACACACACAGAATCTGGACTGATTTTCGTTATTCGTGACGAAGACATTTCGTGCGTGAAGACAGATAAGTACTGGACGGGGAAATGAATTGAACGAGGCAACCATTCGTTACTCACTCCGGTGAGGCAATCGGAGCCATACATGCCTCTCAAGCCGCAGCGAGAGAGGCATATATCAACAATGGTGGCGAAAGATCGAGAGGCCACAGATTTGTCCATCACGCAAGAGAGAGAAGTAAGGGGTGACTTGATGACTACAGCCTAAAACTCTTTTAAACCAGTTTTGATGCCATCAATAATGAAAAAAAAACTCTTCGATTACAAAGCAAACAATTGAACGTCACGTCAAATGATTTAGCTTAAACCTCTGAAAAGAGACATAAAGAAATAATCTCACGGTATTAAAAAGTAATAAACGAATTAAATAAACTGTCTAATGAAACTGCGAATACCGAGAGAATACAATTTAAAAAGTTTTTTACGGTAAAAGAGAAAGTTCAAGAGACGGTGGCCCAAGAGAGTAGAACTCCTTCCTTGTACTATGCAAATAGCTGAAGACACACACACACACACACACACACACACACACACAGAGCCGTGGAAGTGCCCGAGAGCCTGGTCGAGAATTAAAGGTGTGTGTGTGTGAGTGAGTGTGTGTGTGTGTGTGTGTGTGTGTGTCTGGGGGAAACCCCAGCCTACCCCGTCTGCAGTGTGGATCACCCCTGAGCGAAGGAACGTTGCTTAGCACACTTTTCGATCACTCGGCTGGGGAAATATTAGCCCCTGGTGGAGGGAAGCCATGATCTCTTTCTCTCTCCCTCTGACCCAGCTCCACCATAAGTTTATGTAAGGTATATGGAGCAGACGAATCTATTTTTTCCCTACTTATCTTTATTTTTCTATCCAACGCTACGGTGTATTGTTGAAGTGATGAGGTGTAGGTTTTAATGTATGTCTACTAGCGAGGTTTAATAGTGGAGGAACTTAAGGATATCACGGTTAGTACGAACTTTCTTTTCCCCGTCGTGTGTGTATATATATATATATATATATATATATATATATATATATATATATATATATATATATATATATATATCAGTAGTTGTTTCAACATTAAATGCGTCTATGATGAACTACTTTTGTATTCGTATTCATCATGGATACTTTCAAACGTTATACACACACACACACACACACACACACACACACATATATATATATATACATATATATATATATATATATATATATATATATATATATATATATATATATATATTATATATATATATATATATTCTTAGGGTTTGATTACAGTCTGTCTTGTCGATTTCCAGCTTCAAAGGTACTGATGCTTTATCTTCGATCGATTTAGCATCTTGTGAACAACAGGTTTTCTTTGGGGACTTCGCTACTCATGTTAAGCTGAGTCTCAAGTTAGTTCAGACGTCATGGTGATGCCAAGCACTGTCCCCTTTTGCTCCGAGGGACCATAACAACTGGTGATTAGACCGCGTGGTTGAGAGGAGGGTCATCATTCTACCCTACACTCCTCACCCTTTGCTCCAACCTCTCCTCATTAATTTCTCCCCACCTCCCATGCCATTTCTCTCTTCGCCCCTTGTCTTACCCTGTCATCGCCTCCCCTTCGCCGGATGGCCTCCTCACCTTACCAGGCGTCACAGGTGGCAAGCACAATTTTACATCAAGCTACTTCTCAGCTCTCCTACCCCACACACACATACCAACCGACTCCCACCATCATAATGCATCCTCCCACACCTCCAAACCTTCTTCGCCTGACACTGCCATACCTTGCACTCACGACACTTGCACCTTCCTTCCACATGCCATACTCGCTATATTCCGTATCCATATACTATTATACTTCATCCTTGATATCCTCTATTACAGTCTGCAACTCGTTTCCATCCACCAGGAAGGCACTTCCTTCAATTGCATACCCTATACTCCTCACGCTTCAACTCATCTCTCCCTAGAAACACACCGTTCTTCACCTGTGACGCCTCATCGTTCAGCAACTTCGCCTCTTCCCCAACTCGCGACAACGTATTCGTCACCCATCCAGCTCTCTACCTCCTCAGAGACACTCCCATGCCTTATCTGCGACACCCAACCTATCCCCCATGATCATCAGTCTTCACCTGCAACATCTAGCTTCAACCAGAGGTACCCCATTCTTCATCAGCAGCACCAGATTATTTGCCCTTGACGCTCCATCTTTTACCAAAGATCCTCCATGCGTCATCCACTACATCGTCATCCTACATTTGCACAACCCCATCGTAAACCCATTACACTCGATTCCTGCATCAGCAATAACCCGTTCTGTTCCCAAATCACCACTACTATCACCCAAAGACACAACCTGCTTTCTCACAATACGCTTATTGTATGCCAGTGCAAACCGCCACATATCCTACCGATCACTGTCCACAGATTGAACCTACGATCCCTCGAGTCGCCTCCCGTAGTCAAAACCTACGGGTTACCCCACTCCGACCTTAGACTCATCATCCTAACCCATACCTGACACTCAGACAACTCTCATCCTTACCCTAAACCCACACCAACCTAAACCCTACCCTAGACCGATATCCTTAACCCTGCTCTGAAACTATACCAGCCAGTATTCACTATACCGTCTTTCAGATATACATCAACCGCAAGATGTACGTTTAGGAAGAAATGATAGAAAATTGGACTTTCAAGACAATCAAAGGATCATCCTTGACAGAAAAAAGAGATCAATGGATTGGTCCCAATGGTCTATCTCATGGAGAGCTGGAAGGATAAAAATCCACAAGGATAATTTCCGGAGGGTAATAATATTCAACAAATAGCTACAGTAAAGGAAAAGTGTCAAAATGGCTAATGAATCCCGATTGTAATGCCAATTTACCAAAAGTAAAATGCATCCTAAATTATTGACCCATATACCTTACTATGGCTGTGAGTATAATGTTGAAAACATCAATTAGGAAAGAAGCTGAAAAATGTTTGAAGACAGTAAACACATAACAGACAATCAACATATACTTTGTAATATACAATCTGATCAGCTAATCACTTAAAATTATTCAATCGCATGTATAACATAAATGAGATTCGAAGACATCATCAGAAGTTGAATAGGTATATTCTCAAAAGAAAATCAATAAAGCAGCACATAAAAGACTGTGAGGCAAGATATCATCATACACGCCTTGGAAAATCTAGTAGTGCGCGCGCTGATGATGGAGTGGTTTGAGGATAGAAAACAGCCCCTGGGGTACGGAAGAGAAAATGCGCCCAGCTGCTTGAATTCAACGCGACACATGGCGTACCACAAGGCTCCCTTCTAGACCCTAATGTTTTCATGTATCTGTAGTAATGATGTGGAGACAGGAATCTTTGAGTTAAACTCGAATATCTGCTAACTAAAAAAACACATAATAATGTTCAGCGGTATATGATTAAGGGGAAAAAAGAAGCTAAATTTCAAAATTAGCTGTGTATACTATACGAAGATGTACGCAACACTACAACGCTTGATCTATACCAAATTCGGAATAGGCTCTTGAGTTCTGATCCGCAGACAATAGAATCGGAGAAAAACTGGAACGAATACAAGAAAGAACAACAAATCCAATTCCATCATTCAGATTTTTTTCTTTTCTCTCTCTCTCTCTCTGTGAAAAAAGAGCAGACTCTGTGGATAACCAATGCAAGTTTTCAAAAGTGAGGTGAGGTTCGATAACTCATGATGTTTTCTTCACATCAGAGAGAGAGAGAGAGAGAGAGAGAGAGAGAGAGAGAGAGAGAGAGAGAGAGAGAGAGAGAGAGAGAGAGAGAGAGATTCAAAGGCCAAACACGAATATGAAGGTCAGGAGACAAAGATGGATACAATACAAATGCAGTCAAAAATTCTTTGCATAATTAGTGTCACAAAAAGTTATAATAAACTGTTATATGACAGTATTAAGGCGAAGACTATCACTATATCAAATAGCCGGACCAACACTATAACATGAAGAGTGAATGACAATCTATGGTCGATGATTAATCAAGCCTATTCACCAACGACAGTAAGATATGTACGTATTTCAAATTCTTCTTTGCTAAGTTGCGGGTGACATCCCTCATTCCTAGGGTATCTGGCGGCTGTGATTAGATCCATTCATCTTCTCTATTGAACTTCCACGTCATCATATTCTCCGTAATGTATGGTCTTCCTTCATTGCTGTGTTTCTTTTGGTCTTCCTTCATTGCTGTGTTTCTTTTGGTCTTCCTTCATTGCTGTGTTTCTTTTGGTCTTCCTTCATTGCTGTGTTTCTTTTGGTCTTCCTTCATTGCTGTGTTTCTTTTGGTCTTCCTTCATTGCTGTGTTTCTTTTGGTCTTCCTTCATAGCTGTGTTTCTCTTTTTTTTTTCCCTCCTCCTGGCTGATGTACGGGGTTGGGGTGGAGGGTTGGGGATGACTCTCCCGCTTTGTACAATCCCGTCACGTTTGAATCGTGATTAGGAGTTTCAACATACCATAACAACAGCCCAACTCCGAGCAGATATTGTCTTCTCATGGAGCATCAGGTCTTGTGTTGTCTGGTTCTCCTACATATCCCATTTTTGGGGACCTACAGTGTAGAACCCCCATGCTACGCTCGATCCTACAAGGACCCTAGCCCTACACCCTTACCACTCTACCTTAGACTCATGCAACAAACCCATTCCTTAAACCCTCGTCAACAGCCCCCTACCTTCATGAAACCCATTAACCTCCTTCCCTTTCTTCGAGTTTACCTTTAGACCCACGCAACGCGACTTTTGCCCTAAACCCACGTTGCTCATCCCTACCAGTAGACCCACGCCACCTGACCACTACCTTAGGCCTATACATCACCCACCCCAGGTACCACCTGAACAGCACATTCGCGCTATACAAGACCAGCCACCTTTAGCGCTAGCCTGCCTCTGGCCTCCTTCGAGATCGTAAAACCACCGTAAACAGTCTCGCGGGAATGGTGTCTACTCGCCGGCCAGGAGCTTCCAAGCCAACCTCACCTGCACCAGCCGCTCGTGAGTCACCACACCAGCACCTGCCACACCCGCACCTACCACACCCGCACCTACCACACCGCATGCCACCACACCCGCACCTACCGCACCGCATGCCACCACACCCGCACCTACCACATCGCATGCCAACACGCTTGTACCACTTCGCCAACACAAGCCACACCATATCTGTAACTTCCACCCTCCGAGTCACCACTCTTGTACCATTCAGCTTCAGCCAGCCCTCGCCGGCGATGCTAAAAGCCTCCTCTCTCACTAATGTCTGCACCTGCAGGAGCCTTGCCAATGGAGATCGACGCCATTGCACGCTTCAACCGTTCCTTCACCTTTCACGCCGGTGTCAACCATGTGCATGATTCGTACACACACCATATATATATATATATATATATATATATATATATATATATATATATATATATATATATATATATATATATATATATATATAGACACAAACCCGATGGAAGCACACACTCCACATGAGTGCTCTCAAACACTCCATCCGCACACACAATGTTTGGGAATATCCATATACATTGTGAATACGCACACACGAATTGTTACGAATATTCACACGTATTTGACTCCTGGGAAGACTTTACACATGCGTGCGTATAATGAGGCCTCTCGTTCGTAACTAAGTACAACGTACGAATGACTAGGAAGGTTTATGTATGACGTACGTTCTTATATTTTTACGCCTGCATTTGAATGAATCTATGAATCCTTTACTCACTCGAGTCATGCATGGGATGCCATACGTCACCTACTTTGATTAGCTCTCTGATGGATCCTAAGGGCTCAGATACCCAGGGCAGAGGTCGGCGTTGTCTCTCAAACTCTCCCACGCTGCCCTTCACCTGTTATTCTCTCACTGTATATAGAAGAGATTTTGTGGGGTTTGGATGGCTGTGGAAGATGTCTATTATACTCTTACAGATGAGGGGTCTCTCTATCAGTAGTGATTGAGACTATAATACCTTAGAAAGATTCAGTCTTCCAAGAGAGAGTTGAGTAAAATGAGACGGAGGATATTGTAAAGTGTAACTGGGTATGCCCATTTAAAAGTCTACACACTTCACCAATATAAGCCAGCAGCAACGGCAAACCAACACTCTGTAGGTGTTATTCACACTTCCTATATGTATACACACACACACACACACACACACACACACACACACACCTCATCACTGGACACACTTTTCGCCAGCTCACATATACTTGCCTGGTGTAAGTGTGCTCCACTGGTGTACATCCACTTTAACAACTAAATAAAACTGCACCACTGTACATCCACTTCAACAGTGAAAACACACACGCACACACACACACACACACACACACACACACACACACACACGCTATAAAGAAGTCGCTACCCAACATATGTTGTCCTTCGTCAGTCTGGTCTGCTGAAGACTGTAGCTTGACTTCCTCCTCCCCTTAAGTCATGACTTATGTATGTCCACTCAACAATGTGGGAGGCTGAAGACTAGGGCTAGATCTTCCTCCTCCTGGATGTTATTATTCATGTCTGCTTTACTCAACGGTTTGAACGACTGTTGACTGGAGTTGGACTGCCTGCTTCCCCTCACTTATGTGCACCCAACAGTCCCAACAGTTAAAGACTTTGCCTTCCAGTCACTACTGTTGTGTATCCACTCAACAGTTCCTAAAGACACAGCTGAAGTCAAATTCTCCTTTCGTTCTTCGGAAGTCCTACGTATTCTTTCCTAAATATTTTTTTTTCTCACAACTGACTACAACTGAATTCAATCAGCAACAGACCAATCGGTCGTAACGAGGCTGTTGGTAATAAGAGATCAGAAAGTAATTGATGAATGATGTGGTAGTAGAAAGACATACAGATTTCTCTTCTCTTCGTTCAGCCGACCTTCCCTCTCAAGCATAAGTGGCTCTATCTTCCAATGGTTCATTTCAATTTTGAAGCTACCTAGAGCCATCTCCATAACTACTTCTGTTGATAGTCCATCCAGCATTCATACCAAAAGTCTGTCCACACTAAATCGTACACTGTCTCCGGTACTCGATCCGCACTTACTTCACACCTACTTCACATTCACTTACCCTCAGTTCAACACCTGTATAGAACACCTTCTTCAGAACCTTCATCAATACCTTATAGCCAGCATACACACCGAACACCTTTCCTATTCTATTTTTTTTCTTCTTTGACCAGCATCCTATCTAATATACCACCTACGTAACCTGAGACCAGCCAACACACCACCAATTCTCTCCACTTAACACCCCTCACCAACACCTCACCCAAGTATCCCCCACTTGCCACCACCATCATACAACCCAGCCCATCCACGTACACACACACACCCTTCCTACACTTCGTGCCCCATATCATACACATATCTCAGAACCTCTACAGCTCAAGCCTCTGTAGATAAGACTCAACGTTCTCAACTACTAATATATTTAGTCACTAACAGTAAAATGGTAAAGAAATGTTCTATGACACTTCAATATATCCACTCGTTTGTTTGTCAACACCGTGTCACTTGAAATTAATAAACAAATCGGGCTATTTATCAACGTATAAAAGTTATTTCTTTTGTGTGTCAGAAAGTTTTGAAACTGATTTTGAAAAATTCTCTCGCAATGATAATAGAGTTACTGGATCACAAATAATGATGAAATAGAGTCAGCTTTATCTACATATAATGAACAATGAGATCCCTGAACCCATATAGGATACACAGTACACAAGTTCATTTAACACGTCCTGATTCTACTTAATACATTCTGGTATTAGTTTGGTGTCAAAATGAGAGGCAAAACACACTCAGGAGGACGACTTCCCTGAGGCCACTGGCATTCTATGGCGTGACAGCGTCCGTGCATGGGATTTGCTTATGCATGTCATGGTCAACCTCGAACGCTATCGCCATGTGTGTTCAACACATCGCCAAGAGCTCCGAGCAGCATCGATGGTCGCTTACCCAATCAGTCGTGACGCACATCCACACCGCACCCGTCATTCAGCGTTGAATGCACCTAAAGCGTAGGAGAGAGAGAGAGAGAGAGAGAGAGAGAGAGAGAGAGAGAGAGAGAGAGAGAGAGAGAGAGAGAGAGAGGCACTTACTGTAAGACTATTAGCTTTGGGTCTTACCCTTAAGTGTATCTTTGCTTAAGGAGGAAATCGATCCCTTCACTGAACGTGATGAATCTAATGATCATTTGAAAAGTATACAGAATATTTCAGTCTCTCTCTCTCTCTCTCTCTCTCTCTCTCTCTCTCTCTCTCTCTCTCTCTCTCTCTCTCTCTCTCCACCCACATGTCAAGGAAAAAAAAAAAAAGGTTTCGTTGATAAAAATAAGAAAAAAAATAGTTTCATCAGTAAGAATCATTAGGGCTGGTCGGAAGACGACAAAAATAGTTTCGTTCATAAGAATCAGAAGAAAAAATATGGTAAAAAATGGTTACGTCAATGAGAATCAAAAGAAAAAAAATCTAAGAAATAGGGCCATGAATAAGAATCATTGAGACTATCTGAAGAAAAAAATTGATTTCGTTGAAAAGATTATACAAATAAAATCTTGTAAAAAAAAATGGGTTTATCAGTAAAAATCATAAGGACTATCCAAACAAAACAAAACAAAAAAAGACAAACGGTTTCGTGGATAAGAATCAAAAAAGAAAAAAATCAGTGGAAAAAAAAAAAGAGAGAGGAGAGAGAATAGTTTCGTCGATATGAACCATCAAGTTTGGCGGGGAGGAACTAACGACCGGATGAAAGGCTTGATCAACCAGAGGACACACGAGCCTTCTGCACACCCTGGGAAAATCAACCAGAGGACACGGAAGCCTTCTACACATCCTGGGAGGGGGAGAAAAAAATATACACACAACATCACTTCCTGAAGAAATGATGCTTCGGTACCATCGGCTTTGATTTCGAAACCCCAAAAGGCGACTGCCGTTTGATGAGGACTTCTGTAGTATTGTGGTGGAGGTGGGGGGGGAAAGGGAAAGGGAAGGGAGGGTGGGAAATATAGTCAAGGACACCCAAGGTTATGCCAACGACCAACCACAACACGCGAGGGCTTTCTGAACAACGCTGTTGTTATTCGATGTCAGAAGTACGAGAGGATCATAGAAGCCATCAGTGTTGTACCTCTGGGGGAGACTCTTTCCTTTTTTCTATCTCAACGTTGGAAAGGACATTCTTCTATAAACGTGTCACATTTTCTATCTTCCTGGCCGAAGAAGGATGACCAATCCAAACCCTTATCCAGCGAACATCCATGTGATTAAAGGCCCAAGTACGCCAAAACAGACCCGCCAACCAAAAGGAATACCAGTAAAAGAACAAAGGATACCTGAGGACCCGTTACTTCTTGAGGGGGAAGAGAATTCTGGTCTCGGGGAAGAAATGTCTCGAGGTGTTAAAAGATGCCATAATTGTCACCATCTTTAAGATAGGAAGGAAGTCGGGATGTGGGAATTATCAGAGATTCTCCATTCTTACCATCGCAGGGAAAAATCCTCGCCCAGTCAGTTCTTCCTCTTCCAACTTTAACCTGTCGTAGAGGGTATTTCTTTTTTTCCTTCTTCCTGAATATCAAATCGACTTCAAACCGTCTGGAGGAACCGTAGAGGTATATACCTTTCTATTCTTTAGATCTTCAGGATTAATATGATATCTAACTCTCTAAATGGTTGTCATCGATCTCACCTAGACTTCGATGTTGGACGTAGAATTGCCCTCCGGACGTAAAATCGCCCTCTACTTCCCTATGACTGCCGTGTATAGTCCCTCCTCTATCTTGCATCTCTTGTGTAGTATTTTGCAACTAACTATCTTCATCGATAATTCACCCCAAACCAAATCGTTCCCTATCCATACCGGCTTCGAAGAGAAATGAGTCATTACCCTCAATCCTTGTTTTTATCAAATATTTCTCACGAATCTTACCCCACCATGCAACTGTAAAGCATTTCTCTGACATTGAAGATGAATACAGAATTGATACGCGCCTCTCCTCGATCGAAGCCTCATACACGTACGAAGTTCAAGGTCACCAAAGCGACCACTCTTCGGCCGAATGTGATGCTACTGCACACACAGTAGACAAGACTTCCAGATCACACGAGAAACCTTCGTCATATCCCGACAGCTACTTGGATTTTCAGTGCAAGAAAAATAAAAACAGGAAAACTGTGTCATATCCTACCAACACTTGGAATTTCAGTGCAGACAACACAAGAAAACTTTGTCATATCCTTCCAACACTTGGATTTTCAGTGTAGACAACACAAGAAAACTTTGTCATATCCTACCAATACTTGGATTTTCAGTGTAGACAACACAGGAAAACTTTGTCATATCCTACCAACACTTGGATTTTCAGTGCAGACAACACAAGAAAACTTTGTCATATCCTCCCAACACTTGGATACTCAGTGCAAAAAAAAAAACACAGGAAAACTCTGGCATATCCTACCAACAACTTGGAGTTTCACTGAACCTGATTATGACCAACATTTCTTATGAAACAGCTTAAGTACTTTAAGAATCACCTCTATCAATGGACTTTCTTAACTTTCTCCTTACGCACACTCTCCCAGAGTCAGAAACTAACTTCAGTCCCTCACTCGAATCTACTACCAGCACCGTGTCATCAGCAAACAACAAATGACTCATCTCCCAGGCACCCCCATCTCCAACAAACCGCAAATCCTAGCTACTCTCTCTCTCTCTCTCTCTCTCTCTCTCTCTCTCTCTCTCTCTCTCTCTCTCTCTCTCTCTGACCTTTCATTCACCTCCTCTCAATACCCCATCCAGAAACATATCATGCAGTCGTTGTGACACCACACACACACACACACACACACACCTGTCGCAGACACTCGGTCACCAAGGACCATTCATCCTCCTCGCTTCCTACTCGCACACGCGTCTTTGATAAAAACTCTTCCCTGCTTCTGGCAGCTTTCCTCCAGCACCATATATATTTGTAATGCCTTTCATAGAACACATCTGTCATTTGCTTTATGCGTGTGGAAGACCAGGCAGTTGTATTTAGAATGGAACGGATGAACCGCGTGTAGAAGTTTTCGTTTCCATGTCATATGCTGACGCCAGTTAATGTTTTGTGTCAAATCTAGTTTCTTAGTTCTTTAGTGTGTGTGTGTGTGTGTGTGTGTGTGTGTGTGTGTGTGTGTGTGTGTGTGTGTGTGTGTGTGATTATCTGGCGTGCGTATTCTTATGTTTGTTGTTCGTGTGTGTATCTATCTTTATGTGAATTCTTGTTATGGGATATTGTTTTTGATGTGGCCACTAAAACTAGTGTAGCAATTCTCGAATTCCATTACAAGCAGTAAACACTACGTTAGGCTCATATATGTGAAGATATCCGAAGTTATCATCTGTACTGAATATAGGGACATTGCACCAACGATTCTGAAGTTTTTTTTTTCGGCAATCGTGCTCATATCATCAACACCAAATTCTTACTCGTAGTTTGATTGGAACCCTAAAATTACATATATTTCTTAATGATCTCTAAACTGATGACTGAGGAGTGACGAAATGAGATACAATGAAGTATTTTCTCTGTATATAAACCATTCAGTTTTAAACATTAGCTGTGAAACATATCCGTCAGCAGTTTATATCAATTTTACGTCTTCTAAACGACGTTATATACCGCAATCACAACGGTACGATCTTTGAACACGACTGAACGACCCCTGGGTGTAATAAAACAGCCATGACCTTTGACCTAGTATAGCTATACTCAAGGGATTAAGCGAGGAATTGTAATCCCGGAGTCAATCACTCACTCACGTGTAAAAGTATAAAGTATAAAAAAATTACTTTACAAATGTTTAGGATTTCTCCTTCTTCTTTCTCAGATGTCAGGTGGTGCGTCAGTTCCAACGGGGAAGACCTCGACTTCCTGAGGGTTGGACGTGAGGAAAATGCATCATCTTTCTATTTTTTTCTCCCATAGAGTCGGTTTAACCTACCTCGCGTGTCCAGGACGGAGATCCTGAGAGGGATTTTTTCAAACTTCTGACATGTTCGATATTTTTCCTTGACATTTTGTACAGCCGAACTTATTTCGAGTAACTTTACGTACAGTCTTGAGCTTCTCGTGTAACCTCACCAAAAAACGTACACCCACCCCTCATTCCCTTCGTCCTAAACTACGTCTCACCTACCTGGTCAAAACATCACGTTTCAAGCAAATATAACAAAGCAGTAGACCGAAGAGAACATTCAGAACACTACACACCCACTTCACTTATCCTCAACGAACACTTACATCTTCTTCCCCTTCTATCATCACCACCACTTGCAAAGCTACTGCTTCCCCTGCGTCCTTATCCCCACGTACACATCTGCTTCCCCTGCGTCCTTCTCTCCACGTACACATCTGCTTTCCCCACCGCCTGTATCACCACCACGTACACATCTGCTTCCCCTCCGCCGGCATCACCACGTACACTACACACCTATCGTTCATCTCTTCTCTTGGAGATTCCTCTTGTGTGATGAATAAATTCCCCGCAGCATCAGTGTGAAGAATAACTGATACAGAGTCTTACACCCTGGATGTAAATCTTATCTTCTCACTCCTTCTTCTCCCTCAAATTTCTCCACCTATCTTCACCACCATCGTCATCACCGCCTCTCCTCCATCTCCCCCCACCTTCAGCCATTTCCTCCTTCTCCATGAGCGCCTCTCGCCCTTCTCTGCTCAGCCTGGTAATCATGGGGGACAGGAAGACTCTATGGTGTGCAAGGAAAAGAGACTCATCCCCTTGAATTGCTCACATCTGTTTGATGGTAGTGATTTTTCAGTCGAATGTTGACCCATTTGTTCCCCGGATGTTACCACGTCCCCTCACGATGACGCTCTTTAGTATCCTTGACCAAGGTTTCTCCCTGCAGTTAGCATAAATGCTCATTGCGACATTAGTATCACTTGCGTTAAGTGTTCTTGGCCATGTTTACAGAGACGTTCTTGTAAACGGTTATTGACCAAGTTTACAGAGACGTTCTTGTAAACGGTTCTTGGCCAAGTTTACACAGACGTTCTTGTAAACTGTTCTTGACCATGTTTACAGAGACGTTCTTGTAAACGGTTCTTGACCATGTTCATAGAGGCGTTCTTGTAAACGGTTCTTGTCTATGTTTACAGAGGCGTTCTTGTAAACGCTCGTATCTATCCATATTCTTATCTCTTGTTTTTATCAGAATATTCATGTCTAAGCTCATGTAACACGTTGTTCTTTAACGTGGACAATCAAGAGTTAGCATTTGCTTGCTAGTTCGTCGTATTGTGGTGCTAAAAGTTCTTGTTAAGCAAATGAATTCTCAGTCGTGAGTGGGGAAACAGACAACAGCAGTGGTTGAAGTTACCAAAAAAGTCAGGATGTGGAGCAGTTTATGTTTCGTCTCGAACATACAAGTCATAAACGTAAGGCTGGAATCAATCGAAGGGATATTTGCTCATTATTCACACAGCTTCGATACATTAAAACCCAAAATATATTTTCGAACGTCTGAGTTCCTCTAAAGAAAGATATAGCCTTTATGTCCGCAAGGATAAAGTCGATAATGTCTCTTGTCACTGCAGTCTGCATATTCTTAATAAAGATTACACTGAATCTTCCTTTTTTGTTATGTATACTGCACTCCGCCATGCATATTTCCATGTGGCATGTATACTTCACTTTCATTTCATTCATCTCACGAAAAGAATTCAGGTATGACAACCATCAAGTCATGTATATGTATGATCACAGACTAATACATGGGTGTTCCTGCATAATACATAGGCTACATCTCTACTCTCAAACCTTAACAACAGCAAGGCAAAGATAGCAATACCTAACACTGACGTTCAATTGCCTCTCAAGTGACCTGAGAGCAACACTAGTAAAAATCATTGTAAGACCCTGATTTTGCAGACTATCTTCCTGCACGAGTCATGGATGCTCCTTCCTTCAGGAGCTGCCCGACCAGTTCGAATGATCTTAGAAAAAAATATTTGCAAAAGGCAAAAAAAAAAAAAAAAATTCCTAGTGATAACTGACTTATAGACATGGACGAAATGGCAAAGCACATCTCTTATGATACTCGTTTCTCATTATGCCACTGATATCTTAAGGTCATTGAGAGAAGTTGATGTCTTTGTCCAAAGCACGAAGAAAATGAAATGTTTCCCTGACACAACTTCTTCGAGTTAAAAAGCCCTGAATTATATCAACCCTCATGAAAAGAGGCAACTGAAACCCACGAAAGGTTACAAGAAAAAGAGGGGAACAAAGTTTCTTGAATTTGGAACTAACTTTCAAGACTGCCCAAGAAGAAGAAGAAGAAGAAGAAGAAGAAGAAGAAGACCGAATCGTTTGAGTTCCTAACTAAAGAAATACATTTCTAAAGTGTTTTGCATCATTATGGAGCAAAGACCTTTTCATCAATTGTGATATACGATACGTTGTACAAAAATGTTTTTGCTAAAAAGGTTGACATTATCGCATATATATATATATATATATATATATATATATTATATATATATATATATATATATATATATATATATATATATATATATATACATATATAAAATAAGAAGAAAGAAGAGGGAAGTTCATCACCAATGGTGAACAAAGTAATACTGTTGGCTGTATGAGTAGTGTAATCTTCCATACACTATATGTTGGCCAACTACAGATTACCAATGGACTTCTCAAAAACTCGAGATGGGCCGCACTGAACGACAGTGTCTACAACCCTTGACCAATAAGGCAGGATTCCCCTCCACTTATGTGCTCCCAGGCTGCAGTGAGGTGTCGCTATTACCAAGATAAGTCCGAATGGTTCATTTGATGTACTTACAGTCGAGGAGCGATATCTCTGACACTATTCAATGAAACTGAACCTATGATAATGAGAGAGGCCTCAAATGGTACTGAAACATTTGTCACTAATTTTCGATGCGTCCACAAGTTTCGAGCGGTACAAGGCCTCGTCGACAGATCATACAAACACACACACTCACACACACACACATATACACCAGGACTGCCATCAACACACATCTCCACTATACTGGTCAGCCAAAAGAGAACATCTCAACAAGGAGGTATATAAATATCTAATGAAATGACGACAAATACCCAGGTCTGCAACTAACGTCCAATGGGAGATAGGGACAGAGTAACGCAGACCACTAACCACCCTGTTAGGACGGCAGTGCCGGCCGGTTATTGCTCCGGTATTTCGTGGATGGAACAGCTCTCGAGCTGGTGTTACGAGGACGGGTGTCTCACTCCCGCGTAATTGCCTCAAAAGTGGGAACTCTTAAAAGAGCTTGCGCAGTGAACCGTGGTCAGTGAAGCACAAAGCTGCCGTGATGAAGGATATGATATATATATATATATATATATATATATATATATATATATATATATATATATATATTGCTTTGTCGCTGTCTCCCGCGTTTGCGAGGTAGCGCAAGGAAACAGACGAAAGAAATGGCCCAACCCACCCCCATACACACACACATATAATATATATATATATATATATATATATATATATATATATATATATATATAGATAGATAGATAGATAGATAGATAGATATATATATTTCCGGGTTTCGTTTCGTTCTAGTAACTAAGAAAAATGGAAATACTGAAAGACAGAGTTGTACCCCCAAGGTCTTCTTAGGTTGGGTAAGGTTAGGATGGGTTACGTTTGGTTAGGTTTGGTTAGATTAGGCTTGGTTAGGTTGGGTTAGAATATGTTAGGTTAGGTTACGTTAGGTTACGTTACGTTTGTTTAGGGTAGGTTTGGTGAGAACATGCTTGGTTAGGTTAGGTTAGAATACGATAAGTTGAAATAGATTAGGTTAGGCTGGATCAAGTTTGGTTTGGTTCAGTTAGAATAAGTCCAGTTGGCTTTGGTAAGGTCAGCTTAGATTAGAATAGTTTAGGTTGGTTGGGTGACAATGCGATAGATTAAATCAAGAGTACAAACGTAACTACTTGCTTACGTTACCTAGCTTAGGGGGGGTGGGGGTGTTGGTTGGTAATCCACAGGTAACAAAAAGAAAAATACAGTAGACCAACACTGTATGAATACGCGGGCAAAATTCAGTTTTGTAACAGACTTATACATATTAATAACACCAGCTCGTGGATTCATGGGCGGTAAAATAGTCAATTACCAATATGCTTGGTATCTTACGTCTCATTATGTTATGGAATAATTACTGAAACAGCCTTTCGATTAATTCATGTCACATGCGTGTGTGTGTGTGTGTGTGTGTGTGCAAAGACACAAAGAAATGAATGAATAATAAGGGACGAGATACTGAATTCAAGTGGCCATTCGTGTGAAAATACACGGTCGAAGAATCATATAATTTGCGGCTCATAATGATAAGTTGATTAATCACAAAAGAGCTTAAATTAAGGTAGGGCTGGATACTTCTAAGCTCTGGATAACACATACGAGCAAAGTCCATTGACACAGTACGGGAAGTTTTACAGAACAAATTTCACAGTTTGTCCATCATACATTTCGTGGTACACGACGTGATGTAAAGTTACGTATTGGTCGAATCGTATTTGCACTGTGATAACATATGTATTTAGTGGTGAACAGCTGGTGATGTAAAGTTACTACATACACGATGAAGTGTTATAATACAGTGTTGACATGAATTATGTATCCAGTGGTGAACATGATGTGATGAATACTCTCGCGTTGGTTGTGTGACAGTAATATAGTAGTTGACATATGCATAACACTGGGAGAACTAAGCTATCTGCTTGCTTGGCTGTGCCCTTGTTCATGGTGATGGTTTATGACATTCCCAGTAGTGTGGGTGTAGGACAGTTCTTGTACCTGTACAATACTGGTTGGTACAAGGTGATTGTGGTGACGGAGGTCGGTCAGGCGATAGCCGCCCCTATGACCCTTGAGGAAATTAATGGTGTTCCTGTGGTCAGCTGGGTGGGTCACAGCTCCTGTGGTCAGCTGGGTGGGTCACAGCTCCTGTGGTCAGCTGGGTGGGTCACAACCCCTGTGGTCAGCTGGGTGGGTCACAACCCCTGTGGTCAGCTGGGTGGGTCACAACTTCTGTGGTTAGCTGGGTGGGTCACAGCCCCTGTGGTCAGCTGGGTGGGTCACAACCCCTGTGGTCAGCTGGGTGGGTCACAACCCCTGTGGTCAGCTGGGTGGGTCACAACTCCTGTGGTCAGCTGGGTGGGTCACAGCCCCTGTGGTCAGCTGGGTGGGTCACAGCTCCTGTGGTCAGATGGGTGGGTCACAGCTGTGGTTAGCTGGGTGGGTCACAACCCCTGTGGTCAGATGGGTGGGTCACAACCTCTGTGGTCAGATGGGTGGGTCACAGCTCCTGTGGTCATCTGGGTGGGTCACAGCTCCTGTGGTCAGCTGGGTGGGTTACAACTCCTGTGGTCAGCTGGGTGGGTCACAGCCCCTGTGGTCAGCTGGGTGGGTCACAACTCCTGTGGTCAGCTGGGTGGGTTACAACCCCTGTGGTCAGCTGGGTGGGTCTGTGGTTAGCTGGGTGGGTCACAGCCCCTGTGGTCAGCTGGGTGGGTCACAACCCCTGTGGTCAGCTGGGTGGGTCACAGCCCCTGTGGTCAGAGGCAGCCGTCCGTTGTTTACAGTGAGGCGACCGCATCTCCAACATAGGCCTCTCGAATTCATTAAATCACTGGTAAACATTTACGATTTGTATACATCTTTCACAGCCACATTCATTGGAAATGAGACTTTCTTGTGAGGAAATGGTAGGTCCAATCAGGCGCAACACAAGCGTCAAGCTTCGAGAGAGAGAGAGAGAGAGAGAGAGAGAGAGAGAGAGAGAGAGAGAGAGAGAGAGAGAGAGAGAGAGAGAGAGTGAGAGTCGACATGTTGACCCGTATGCGGCCCGAGAGAACCATCGTCCCAGACATCCTAAATTTTTCTATTTTTTTTCCCCGTGGGCATATTCCCCTGAGCCATGATTTAGTGGGAAGGAGGAGTTTGAAGGGTGAAGAATCCCTGAGAGAGACTTAGATTCCTTAAAAAAAGACTAGGGTCGGCCCTGGAGTATGACTATCTATGGTAATTTCTTCAGATTAGTACTTTTATGTATGAAATATACCACCTTTAGGAACGCCATGACACGAAATTACTTAAAACTGAAGAGAAAGTAAAAAAAAAAGAGTCAAAAGAAAAAAACCGCCTTTACAATCTTTACTCCATCATCATCGTTATGATAGTAACTGTACGCGGGAGCCATATGACCAAATCTATCCATAAGGAAAGATGTGCTAAGGAATTCATAATATAAAAAGAAACAGGTAATCACATGTCTCACTCATTCCCTCTGTACTACGTCATGATCGAAGGAGACAATAATCATGGAAGAAAAACAAGTGTTTTTCCCCCTAGTATGTAACATGATAGAGTTGTTCAGCCGCACAACGCACCTGGGTTTTTTTGGGTTTTTTTTCTTTATCTTTTCCCCACTTCGCTTCTTTTTTTTCCTAAAATGGTGGTAATGACTGTTGTCACGTAACCCAATGATATCCGAACATACAACCACGCAGGCAGTTTCTTTTTTTTTTCCCCCAACCCCCTGTGAAGTCATCGGAGCCCAAAAAAAAAAATATCATATCGTATGCAAATCCTCGCTCGGGCGACTTTGTTTTTGAGATCTGATTTCTCCATTCACTGGAATTAATTCTGGCAAGCTGAACCTTTGATATCTGTGCATAACGAAGCAATGACAACAACAACAACCATAAAGCAAAGACAAAACAAAAAACAAAAAATCGACTTAAATTTTTTTTTCAATGCCTCTCAAATAGCCATGTTCTAGACAAATTATTATCCTGTGCACAATATAGGCTTAACGTGGAATGATAATTTAGTTTAGATTTGACAGCGAATAGAAACCAATATGAATATAGGAATACCTTTTTTTTTTTATTTCACTCGTTGGATCGCTCCCACAGTCATATACTTGGGTCTGCTTCTTTCTATCGGTGGTGATGGCGAATATTTTCATTCAGTGAAGACATCTGAGAGGTACGTAAATACTGACTCCCTCAGCCTTTTATCCTAAAAGGTTATAGGAAGTCTTTTCATTAAGGGAACACATCCTAAGGATACGAGTCTCTCAGCAACTATTGCAAGTATGTCATTCAATGAACATATATCAAGGGGGGCACGTAATATCGACTGCCTCTGGTGTTTCATCCTAAAAGGCTATATAGGAAGTCTTTTTCATGCAGGGAACACATTTTAAGAGCACATCCTCAAGTCTCTCATACTTACAGACTATGGTAAGTCTTTTCATTCAGTGAACACATATGAAGGGTACGTAATACTGACTTCCTCTCGTCTTTCACCTTTAAAGGCTATAGGAAGTCTTTTCAAGCAGGGAACACATATTAAGGGCACATATATTGACTCTCTTCTTTCATACTTCAAGGAGAGAGGTAGTTAGTAGCTATATGCTCTAAAAATTGTGTTCACTAGATGAAAAGACTTGTCAATAGTGCCAAAGGAAGGATGCAGGGCTGTATAGGTCTATGTGAGTTCAAAAATTTGTAACACCATAAACAGTGTAGGATCAAATCACTTGAACTACGTACAGGTCCCTCAGTCGTAACCCATGCTTCTAACTCTCTCCCACCCACTGCGGTCCGTCTCGAGTGGGGTATGTATATACACACACACACACACACACACACACACACACACACTGTCGCAACTGGACCGATATGACCTGCTTGCTGTACCTTAAGCATACCACACTCATCGTAAGAGGTGCTGGGAAATGCAGTAAGTCGTAAAATGAGGAGTTGCTGCTGCTTAACTGTTGGGATATAAGTGCGATATATATATATATATTTCGGGAGGGAAGTTTGCTGTTGACGACGGACATGTCGAAATTTATCCAGCGACATCAGGAGGTGATCTGTGTGTCATCAGCTAGCGTCTGCCCATACTCGATCTGTGTGACCAACCGAGTTTATTAAAGTTGTATAAACTCGCATGGAGCTTTTCCCAAAAGGGGACACAGGAATGACAAGAGTTTGAAAAACGAGGCTTTTGAAATGAAACATAAAAAGTATGGAATTGATGAGTTATCATATGATAACTGTTACTTATCAAAACACAACTGCATTTGTTAAGAAGGATAAAGGAAAAAAAGGAAAGTGTCAAGAATGAAAAGGTAACTGAATTCTAAACTTCTGAAATATCTGTTACAGGTGACATAGTGGAATTTTGTAGTATCCCAGGGTCTTTGTGGGAATGAATAAGGCAGACAGTATGAATTATGTACATGTGTATATATTTACATGCCTGTGTGTGTATATATATGTGTACATTGAGATGTATAGGTATGTATATTTGCGTGTGTGGACGTGTATGTATATACATGTGTATGTGGGTGGGTTGGGCCATTCTTTCGTCTGTTTCCTTGCGCTACCTCGCTAACGCGGGAGACAGCGACAAAGCAAAATAAATATAAATAAATAAATAAATAAATAAATAAATATATATATATATATATATATATATATATATATATATATATATATATATATATGTGTGTGTGTGTGTGTGTGTGTGTGATAAGTGTCATTTATTCTGTAATAACTGCATCATTACAAGTGGCATTTTTATAATTCTGTAATGTTCTCGATACTCGGCATATCTCTGACAAGTGGTATAGTGTAGGTCCGCGATATTCACAACCTTTAAGATGCATGAGCGCCGTAATATACAATGATATTCTCAATCTTCAAAAAATGTCTACGACCAATGAGTTACTGTCATTCTTCACTTGCGGGTAATACAATTACTTAATTCGGCCTAACGCCTTCGAAAACACCTTTGATAAGCCAACGCAAAATCTGCGTGGCATAGTGACGTGGACTTCGCCATCACCCGTCATTTTCCCGGCCATGAGTGATCTATGAGAGGGGGGTCAGGATAGCTGCTTGAAGGATGAATTTCACGAACGCATCTGACGGCATGAAAATAGCAAGACGCTGTAAGAATGCGCCTTGAGGGAGCGCCTGTTTAAAGAGATTCCAGTCACTTATTCACCCCGTCATAAGGGTTTAGGCTGGGATAATTATCGTTATAATCATTCTGTATTTATGTATGGCCTGAACACCATACTCCACGACAGTTTTCTTTTCTTTTTAAAGAATTCTATAAAATTGCATTTTCTTTTCCTGATATGATTGACGTCGAAAGAATCCCGCGTATCATTGTGCTTCATAAACACATATTTATGACGGTCCTTTTTAAGGTAGTTAGGTTTCCTCATGTGATTAATGTCAAAAAAAAAAATAGCTCAGCTTGAGATTGTCTTTAAATGACAGTTTTCCAAAGAATACGTTAAGACAACTGATGCAATTCATGTCAAACATTCTCATGAGGCCAGACTTTCATTTCCTGTTCAAACGCATTTGTATTTCCGCATTTTCACACTGACTTGTTTGGTAATTCATTTTTTTACCTAAGTTATTCACGGTATCGGGAAATACTCCAAACTGCGATAAACGAGTTATCATCCTCCCATGGCTGGAAGATAAGAAGGCAAATCAACATTCCTTGATAAAGGTGTTCACGAAGAAATTCAATCTTTCCTCGAGTGATCTGTCTATGTGCTAAAATGTACTGGAGTGGAGGCGAGAGCAATATTCTTGGGGCGTGCGGTTCCTGAGGAAGACTGAAGGAAGGAGAGAGAGAGAGAGAGAGAGAGAGAGAGAGAGAGAGAGAGAGAGAGAGAGAGAGAGAGAGAGAGAGAGAGAGATAGAGAGAGAGAGAGAGAGAGAGAGAGAGAGAGAGAGAGAGAGAGAGAGAGAGAGAGAATCTAGGAGAGTAAGAGAAAGAGAAAAAAAAAATAGGAAATCATGCAGGTTAGCTCGCTCTCCATCTTGATAATGGGGCCAGATAATGGAGGTAAGTGGTAGTCAGCTTTCGAAAAAAAAAAAAAAAATTGAGGGATACTCTTTCATCTTGGCCAAAAAAGGCGGCAAAGAAGCGATTGAAAATCATCAACCCAGTCTGCAAGGAGGAGCTGCTGGCCAAAAAGTTCACATCATGAGCGGTAATCAGAGAATCTTGCAACATCGAGACACAATGCATGGAAATCACTTGTGATGAATAAACAAACCGGTGTTCTGGGGGCGGGGGGCAAAGGGGGAAAAATTTGAAGACTGAAAAGTTGTGAAGAAATATTTATAGCATCACTTTACTTTCTCACTCACATTGGACACGGTGTGATACCAGCTCACGTGAGCTAAAAAAAAAAAACCCACACACACGTGGTTCCATCGGTCATCCTCGCTTAAATCACTCGGTACATATTTATGGTGCATTTTGCACGTTAATGTAAAGAATGTTAAAAAGGTAATAAATCAGAACTCCTAAAAATCTCAGGAGATCGTCAAATATTCATGTTTACAGAAATTCAAGAACATGAAAATGAAAAGAAGGACATCGTACGTAATGAATTTAAAGCAATGTAGAATGCGAATCTTCAATATCAAATACAGCTTAAGGGTTGGAGGTTACTTCCTCATACAGACCCCTCTCTACACTAGCAGTAATGCCTCATACAGACCTTCTCTCCACTAGCAGCAATCCCTCATACAGACCTTCTCTACACTAGCAGTATTCCCTCATACAGACCCTCTCTACACTAGCAGTAATCCCTCATACAGACCCTCTCTACACTAGCAGTAATCCCTCATACAGACCCTCTCTACACTAGCAGTAATCCCTCATACAGACCCTCTCTCCACTAGCAGCAATCCCTCATACAGACCTTCTCTACACTAGCAGTATTCCCTCATACAGACCCTCTCTACACTAGCAGTGATCCCTCATACAGACCCTCTCTACACTAGCAGTGATCCCTCATACAGACCTTCTCTACACTAGCAGTGATCCCTCATACAGACCCCTCTCTACACTAGCAGTAATGCCTCATACAGACCTTCTCTACACTAGCAGCAATCCCTCATACAGACCCTCTCTACACTAGCAGTAATCCCTCATACAGACCCTCTCTACACTAGCAGTGATCCCTCATACAGACCCTTCTCTACACTAGCAGTGAATCCCTCATACAGACCCTCTCTACACTAGCAGTAATCCCTCATACAGACCCTCTCTACACTAGCAGTGATCCCTCATACAGACCTTCTCTACACTAGCAGTGATCCCTCATACAGACCCCTCTCTACACTAGCAGTAATCCCTCATACAGACCCTCTCTACACTAGCAGTAATCCCTCATACAGACCCTCTCTACACTAGCAGTGATCCCTCATACAGACCTTCTCTACACTAGCAGTGATCCCTCATACAGACCCCTCTCTACACTAGCAGTAATCCCTCATACAGACCCTCTCTACACTAGCAGTAATCCCTCATACAGACCCTCTCTACACTAGCAGTAATCTTTTCTGAAACTTTTAATCTAATTTGGTGTTCTTAATCAGTAATTCATTTCTGATCATTTGCTGAAACTACTCTTTTTTTTCACTAACCTCATCTTGCAACGCTTACTTTTTCTAATGCATATAACTACTTTTTTTTCCTCTACGTAACCGACTGTATTAATACTGAATGTACTTAAAAAGTGCCACACTTTCATTTGATTATGACACGAAGTCACGGATATCCTACTAAAACAAAAGACAATCACTAGAATACTCTCTGACGTCACTCCCAGCCCAAACTTTTATTCTTTTTTACATAACACATGACCAATTTGTATACCAAATTCTCGTTGCTGTCCATCAGTGTGTAATAAACCGAAGTGTTCTAATATGTTTTGCAATCCATCGGCGTGCTATAAACCGAAGTGTTCTAATATGTTTTGTGCCGAGTTTAACACTGTAGTAACGTATCTCTTTTTTTCTTTCTTTTCTTTTTTCTTCATACTTTACCTCCACGTTCTATGACCTCCTTTCAGCATCGTTTGACTTTTCTTTCGTTCATGAGTGTGTCTGTCTTGAGACAAAAGCGGTACCCGTGAATTTTTGTAAGTGACTGTATTGCCAATTATGGCTTTTCCTAACATCCGATCAAGATATAGACAACCTATTGTTGGAAGACTTGGCAAAAATTCCCTGAAATCAGTTGACAATGAAGTCTGATGTCTTAAAGAGACACTTTGCTTCTTTTCATTCCAAAGAAGGCGACCAATTCAGAGTGTGACAGACAGTTGACAGACGTGCTGACTCCTCTCACAATTAACTCATTAATACCACATCTTTGCAAGCAGCGAATTAAGGCTTTTACTATAAGCCTGCGCGAAGAACAAGGTAGATGCGATGAAGTCATTTGAATGTGCGGGAACAGGATATTATGACAATAGAGCTGACTCGTATAAACAAAAGCTGGAAGCTTTTTTTTACATCAGTGATTGTAAGCGTAGATGTAGGGGCGTGCGTGAGTATGGGTATGGCGTTGAAAGACCCAGATGTTCAAAAGTCTCTTCTTCTTCTTAAAGATTCAGAAATAACCGGAAGAGATGTATGATGGAAAAATTGACAAGTAAACTAGCAAAGAGAAAATATGGTTGTCGCTAGCGCCAGAGACGAGTTCTACTATAAAAAGGGAGCAAAGAAAAAAAAAAAAACCGGGAGAAAACCACCCAACAAACGGAGGGGGAGAATCCAGCTTTACTTTCTGTGAACGACGGTCTTTACCAACGCACTGACGATTAGCCTTAGGGTGTGATCGATTGGGAGCATCCGATCCCCCTCCTAGTGCACCAAAGCGGCATCTGGAACTCTTGAAAGACCAAGGTGATAACAAATTCAATGTGGTTGACTGAACTAAACTTCGCAGGCCCAGAGCTTCAAGTGGCGAACGATAACGAATTAATGTCGACGAAACGAGATTTCACAGTCGCAAAGACAGAGGTGCAGAAGATCCCTAAAAATGGAGGGGGGAAAAAAAAAGAGTACAATCCGGTCAAATATTCTAGAAACGAGCAGTTTTTGACAACGTTTGCTTTCGGGTACGGTACCACTTATTGTGATCATATCTACTTACAAAAAATTTAAATATGCCTTTGTTCCCTTGTTACCAGAAACAATAATTTTGCACTTTTATCGGAATCTGCTTTTGCATTAAGTGTTGCAATAGAATCTCATGCTTCATTCTCCCAAAAACAAATTTCATTCATGAGAAATGAACATGATCCTCTACTGTAATACATAGTCAATGCATATATATATATATATATATATATATATATATATATATATATATATATATATATATATATATATATATATATATATATGTCCTGATTAAAGTCAGGTACCCAGTTTATAGACCAACCTTTGAGGGAGGATCAACAGCTGGATTGACTGTGGACCGACTGCCGCAACCAGAATCCGAACCTACAAAGGTTCGACCCTAGAAGGCCCATAGATAAGTCATGGTCAGAAGCCCTAACCACTACCCCACAGATGTCCTCCATATTCCTGAGCATTGCAATATCAACTGACACCAGTTTTTCTTTTCCAGACTCGGTGAAAATATGATCTAATACCGATGGCTCCTCAGGGTCTCAGACAGCCTGGTCAATGGAAGATTTTTCTGAACACTTTCTTAGAACTGATACCATCACATACGTCTCCCTACCAGTGGGATGATACCCTTCTCAAACCTTACATTATGACGACCTTACCATCACACTACTGGGCCAGTATTACTGAAGATTGCACCATGATAACCACATCTTCACTACTTTTCTCTGAAGATCTCATCAAGCACATCGAACCTCTTCACGAGAATTGTACACATGTCAAAATACCCAGTTCTGGGGTTTTGAAGTTCTTATCCTCAAAGATTACATGATGATATGAGGGAGTGTGTGTACTACAGAGGGTATTATGTACATAGTTTCTCATGTAGTCTCTATCCTTCTCTATCCATTATGTTTCATATGGTCTCCGTTTACGTCTACTGTCGTCCCTGAATCCATATCCCTCCATCATCGGCTGATCTAATTCTTCATTATCTGTCAAGAGTCGACTCTGTCAGCAGTTTGTTCACGTCACATTACATCTACCTCAAGAGTCCTTCCTCTTATCAGTTCCTGTGCTTTCATACATTCATCTCTAATCCTCTGCGTCTCATCTATAACATCATTTTTTTCTTTCTCTTTTCGTCCTTCTGCTTTCTTAATATCTTTTCTCCGATATCTATCGTAGTTTAATCACGAGATTCAACGCTTCTCATATACTTTTGAGAGGACATTTTGTTTTGGTTCAGACGAACTTACCATAATCCTCAACCATGGTGGTAAGTAACTCAATCCCTTTCCACAGAACTATTCATTTTTTTTCCCAATTAGACACCTTCAATTTAGAGCTGTCTGTCTTTAAAGTTAGTCATCCATTCTTCTTTCTAGTGTAATCATTCCCTTTCTCTCCTGTTCTTTCCGCTGTTTTCCTTGTCCAGCGTCGTGGCTCCTAAACAAATCCTTTTAAATTTCCTGTTCTTGTCCTCGTATGACAAACTTCTTAGGCTGCTGACATTTACATTTCACTTGCCTTAAATGAGGCTTATGCTTTCAGTCTCCCCTCACCGAGACCTAAAAGCTCTCGTTTTCTAAGCCAGAAAATGGGCTCTCTCTCTCTCTCTCTCTCTCTCTCTCTCTCTCTCTCTCTCTCTCTCTCTCTCTCTCTCTCTCTCTCTCTCTCTCTCTCCTGCTGGACATGGTTCTCGTTACCACACCTGCTCAGTGGCGCGTGTGTGCCTATGTTCATTAGCTGGTTGTAATTAGGGCTTAAGGTCCATCAATTACCAGGATCATTAAGGCCGTCAACGTCAAGGTACTTATACACACCGAACAAAAGAATATCTCTCCACACTATTGTTAGGTGTGAAGGTTAATCGTAAGACTCTCTAACACTCTCACTACGTACGTGGCCCGTGAGATTGCTAGGCCCATCTTCAAGTGTTTTCTTTTTTCTTCGTATCTTTCCTAAGCACATCCTTATTGTTTTCTTTTTTCATATCTTTGCTAGGAACATCCTCATCATAATCGTTTTCTTTTTCTTATCTTTGCTAGGCACATCCTCATCATCGTTTTCTTTTTCCTATCTTTGCTAGGCACATCCTCATCATCGTTTTCTTTTTTCGTACCTTTGCTAGGCATATCCTCATCGTTTTCTTTTCCCTATCTTTGCTAAGCACATCCTCGTTGTTTTCTATTTCCTATCTTTGCTAGGCACATCCTCATCGTTTTCTTTTCCCTATCTTTGCTAGGCACATCATCATCATCATCATCATCGTTTTCTTTTCCCTATCTTTGCTAGGCACATCATCATCATCATCATCATCATCGTTTTCTTTTTCCTATCTTTGCTAGGCGCATCCTCATCATCATCGTTTTCTTTTTACTATCTTTGCTAGGCGCATCATCATCATCATCATCGTTTTCTTATTTCCAATCTTAACGTTTTCAAGTTACGTGTTAAATCTCCTTGTGCCTCCTGGGTTACTCTTACTAAACCAGGCCAGCGAGACTGACGGAGGCAGCCAACTCTCTTGGCTTAACAGTGCACATCATACGGCCTCCAACAGCAACACTGTCACCGTTGAAGCTCTATTTCATGAAGATGTCTTCTGTAAATGGGCACATGTTAAGTGACTTACTGCTTAATTAACCCCTGTAGCACGACCCTAAGGATAGTGATGACTTGGTTATGTCCTTTCACCTAACCCTCTCTCAAGGGTTAGGTCAAAGATCAAACCATCTTATATATATATATATATATATATATATATATATATATATATATATATATATATATATTTCTTTTATATATATATATATATATATATATATATATATATATATATATATATATATATTCCTATGAGTCCACGAGGAAAATGACACTCCGTCAGGCTAAATCGACTAACCATTTGTGTTAGTATTAGTAAATATCACTGAATATTTTACCAGCTACAGTACGTCCTAATCCACTTTTATTAACTCGCGTCAAAGTGAGATTAAAACGCTTAAACCATCTTTATGATCATAAAGAAAAATAAATGTTGTCATATATATATATATATAATATATATATATATATATATATATATATATATATATATATATATATATATTCATATATTCCTATGAGTTCACGGGGAAATGAAACACGATAAGTTCCCAAGCGCACTTTCGTGTAACAATCACATCAGGGGAGACACAAGAGAGAAATATAACAGTCAGTTGATGTACAACGAAAAGACGTAGCTAGGACGCCATTTGGTAATCGAGGCGATGAAACAATTCATGGTGCAACTGCACAGTGGTATGATATCATAGGATATAAGATATCGATTACAGGAAGAGTAAGCTGTGTATGAGGGAGATTCGGACTCCATATTTTCCGGTGAAATGCTAGTCTAACTTAAGAGAATACGATGGACTCTTCCTCAGGTGAGAAGTGACTCTTGCCTTGTACCACGTGACCAAAGGTTCTTGCCATGTACCAGGTGACCAAAGGTTCTTGCCTTGTACCAGGTGACTAAAGGTTCTTGCCTCGTACCAGGTGACCAAAGGTTCTTGCCATGTACCAGGTGACCAAAGGCTCTTGTCTTGTACCAGGTGACCAAAGGTTCTTGCCTTGTACCAGGTGACCAAAGGTTCTTGTCTTGTACCAGGTGAACAAAGGTTCTTGCCATGTACCAGGTGACCAAAGGTTCTTGCCATGTACCAGGTGACCAAAGGTTCTTGCCTTGTACAAGGTGACTAAAGGTTCTTGCCTTGTACCAGGTGACCAAAGGTTCTTGCCATGTACCAGGTGACCAAAGGTTCTTGTCTTGTACCAGGTGACCAAAGGTTCTTGCCATGTACCAGGTGACCAAAGGTTCTTGCCATGTACCAGGTGACCAAAGGTTCTTGCCTTGTATTAAATGACCCAAGTTTCTTGCCTTTATTATACGCGACTGTGCAAGGAGGGGGTTTCCTCTCGAACGGGTGCCAATTGAGGTAGCTTCTCTCTGGACCAGGTGGGAGTAGAGATGGCCTCCGTCTGGACCAATTTCCGTGTGTGGAAAACATTATCCTCAATGACTCCAACATGAAGAACACTCACTCTCTCTCCAATCTCTCTCTCTCTCTCTCTCTCTCTCTCTCTCTCTCTCTCTCTCTCTCTCTCTCTCTCTCTCTCTCTCCAGCACTCAGTCTCACGCTGACCCTAAAAGAACAGAAGTAGAGACGACCCCCAACCACCCCCCACCCACCATCATAAATTAATCACCTTACACAGTTTGTCTGAAAAGTAGCCCGCATACCTGATGTTCCTCGATTCGAAATAGATTCTCTTGACCTTTTTTTTTTTCTCACCAACTTTTACGTCTCTCTCTCTCTCTCTCTCTCTCTCTCTCTCTCTCTCTCTCTCTCTCTCTCTCTCTCTGCTGGGGCCCGTCAGAGGTCGGTGTGCTGACCATATCAAACGGGCGGTTGAGGTCAGGTCGGTGTCATATTACATGTCACATGAGGGAGGTCAGATCGAATCCCCCCCCCCCCGTACGCCATCCCCACGCCACCACCCCCACGCCACCACCCCACGAACGCAGGTCATGGGGGCTCGCCACACCTCGCTCCAAAAATAACCGAGGTCGCCAAATCATGCCACCACTAGCCTCGTGCACAAGTTACTCGAGGAAATCAAATGGACTTAATATGAATAAACCCAATCCTTGAATTTCATTGTTTGCTAAGCAGTGAACACGTTGATATCACTGGTTTAATAGAAACATTTCTGAACACACGCGCGAACACTCGAAAATATAACCATCTGATGAGCGAGTACATCTATCAGACTACAAATTATTCGTGAGGGACAGAGACGATCGAGTGGGTGGAACTCCGCTGTATGTAAAGTCTTCCGTAAACCCCATTGAAATTCAGACTGCAACATCTGCTGCTGTTGAACACTTGTGTGTTCAAATCAGCATCAACATCAGGAATAATATAGGGCATGGTAAGTCGAGGGGCTGAAGCTCAAGTTTATCCTTACTTACGTTTTTGATAAGAAAAAGTGAAGGGATACATGTCGCGGGTTGATGGGATGCGCGACATAGTCATGTTCATGCTACCCTAAGGGCTCCTCTATAAAGATTTCCTGCATGGTATTTTTTTTCTACCTGTCTTCCGTCCGGAGTGTTGCTGGAGAGAGTGGAAAGTAAGGGGGAGAGAGCCTTTGCTTTGCTATCCTTTACCTCTATTGCTTACAAGGGGACTGCATTCTTCTCTCATAGTGTTTAAGGCCAGACCACCACGTCTGGACTTCAGGTCTGCCTATCTATGTAACTCTCTCTCTCTCTCTCTCTCTCTCTCTCTCTCTCTCTCTCTCTCTCTCTCTCACTCTCTCTCTCTCTCTGTATACATAACTTCCTAAACAGGCCATGACAACACCTGCACTCTGCATAACATTCTCTTCTCAAACGCTATTCAGCCGAGTCTCGCATCTTTAAAAGGACAAGGACAACAAAGTTAATTGGGGACGGCCTCTGATCTCTGGAAACACTACTCATTAGCCCCACCCTGGGATTTCCAGTACACAAGCTTCCACATATTCCAGAGACGCAAAAAGAAAAAGAAAAATCAATAATTCCAGGACTGGTAGTGCATTTCTTTCTCTCCTCATCAACGTTTTCTTTCTCTCTCTGTGCTTCAACATTTTCCGTCCTAGAATGTAAACAAACTGTAGACAAAGGATGTGTAACCTGAGGTAGTGTAACCCGAACCAAGACACATACACACACACACACACACACACACACATACACACACCACGGGCTCGTATAGGGGTTAGCGTTACTGACTATGAGTCTGAAAAGGGCTACCATGCGCTCGGTCATGGATGGGTTCGAATTCTGGGCGCGGCTGTTGGCCCACAGCCAATCCCGGCTGCTCATCCTTACGTTTACGGCTGATGATAAATGGGTACCTGGCTTGGGCTGGTGTGTGTGTGTGTGTGTGTGTGTGTGTGTGTGTGTGTGTGTGTGTGTGTGTGTAGAGTAAAGACGTGGTACATATACACAGAGTTAAGAGATGAGACAACACAAGTGTAAAACTCTCTCGTAACACACACACACAGTAATTACACACACACACACACACACACACACACACACACACACACACACACACACACACACAAGCACAAATACACACCAAAAAACATGGGATACATCTCTGCACAATACCATCCCTACAACCGCGCATCATCAATGACACACAAATGCTGCACATCCCCCCCAAAAAAAAAGAAAACGCAATCTCGACATACTGTGTCAGTGCTCTGTAGTTCATAACCAGATCATCTCACCATAACCTCTCCAACCGTATCACTCCACTCGCTCTCTCGGGCATGAACATTGCCGCCACATTCCGATGATATTTCTCGACAGTTCAATAACGCTGGTTTAACATCCCGCCACCCCCCAACACTCTCCTCTGTGCCAGTCCCTTTGAGGGGAATGAATTCTGTTCCATGACATGGATGGTACTCTACGAATCAGATCTTTTCAGAGGCAAACACAGTTGTCAACATGGACAAGTCTGTGAGCTAAATCGTGACCTGTGGTGGTCACCTGACAAATGACTTAGGTCAACCGACCCGTTAATGACCCCGACCCCTGTGTTGACCTTCCAGTGGTGAATGTTGCACACACACACACACACACACATACATATATATATATATATATATATATATATATATATATATATATATATATATATATATGAGAGAGAGAGAGAGAGAGAGAGAGAGAGAGAGAGAGAGAGAGAGAGAGAGAGAGAGAGAGAGAGATCGTTAATGAGGTGGCCTTGATTAGAACATTCAGTTTCCCGTACTGTCTCAGCTAAAAAAAAAAGATTGATTACAAATTCTCTCTCTCTCTCTCTCTCTCTCTCTCTCTCTCTCTCTATCTCTATCACACACACACACACACACACACACACACGAATATACACTATATATATATATATATATATATATATATATATATATATATATATATATATATATATATATATATATATATATATATATATATATATATATATATATATATATATAAACACACACACACACACACACACACACACACACACACACACACACACACACTCATTTTTCCCCACAATCGGAATTTTAATGAAATTCAGTCCCTCCTCTCCGACCTATTTGTATCCAAACATCGTACTCTCTGCTTCACGACCTCTCACATCAGTATGCCGCTTGAGCCTCATGCATACGAACCTCCTCTGACCTTCCCTCCTTATTTTCAGCCCTGTACACCCTCCTTCCTCCAGCATATAACTTGTGGCTCTTCAAGTGTACAAATACGTGTAAGGTGAAGAAGACTCAAGACCTGCCTAGCATGGGCCAATAGGCCTCATGCAGTGTCCTTACTTCTAATGTTCTTATGATGTACAGATTAGCATCGAGTCTCCCGTAATGTATATAATTTATATGTAGCGTGTTCCGTCAGGTGCATCAGCGAGTTTTGCTGCCTTTAAGTGGATCTACCTATGTAAATTGGGAGACCTCCAACATGCTACATGAGCGTGTGTGTGTGTGGGTGTGTATATATATTTATGTATTCATAACTAATGTGTGTGTAAGTGTATATATTCATATATTCATAATTAACCCAAGGGTCCAATTCCTGTGAAAGAGTCCTAGTGTTTTTACCCAGGACCCTTTTTTCAAAGGCTTGTGTAGCCTTGTGTAGCAGGGAAGTGTCGACTCCTTTGCAATGCAAATTTCTTTGATGAGACGGTACTCTCAATGATACAGCCCTGCCAAAGGCGACTTTTCACTCGCAGTCTCATCTTAAGCAAGAGGAGTCCGGTAACACCAGTGTGTGTGTGTGTGTGTGTGTGTGTGTGTGTGTTTTCCCGGGACTCGAACCCGCTCGGCTATCACAGTTCAAAGGTTACCAACCTCAGCCCGTTTTCTCTGGTCCATGAGACCCTCCATCACTTCTTGTGACTCATTTAAAGGATAACCCGCCCGCACACGACCTCAGATTTCCTACAGGGACACCATGGTAATTTCTACATCCCAAACGTATACAGAAATAGGAAGCTCACGTAAAACATTCACCACTGGGTGCCCAGGGTTCGAATCCGGCTCATATATACATAAACGACAACCGGGGCGCATTATCTTCTCAAGCTACGATGAAAGGAAAATCCCCCACCTCAGACCATTTCCTATGGTCCGTGAGATTCCACTCCACCTCGCGTGACCTAATGGTGGAAAGAGGGAACAACAGATCATTGGAGATCTAGGCATTCTCGTGTTGCCCTTGGAATGGATCTGTTTAAGAGGCACCCCTCGTCTCCCTCCAGGTAAGGGGCTCAACGTTGTAGAATCGCTACGCCTGCAATGGTCTACGGATTCATTCCTGCGTGACCCAAAGGCTACGCCTCAAAAGTAAAGCTAAAATTCTCTTTTCATTTTTCCATATTCTGGAAGAGACATTTTCTATGTAAGATTGAGTAATACCATGTAAGATTTGCGTATTGACTTGTAAGGTTGCGTATTGCCAAGTAAGATTGCGTATTACTATGTAAAATTGCGTATTACCATATACGACTGCGTATTACCATGGATGATTGCGAGTTACCATGTCAGATTTTTGCGTATTGCCATACAGGATTGCGTATTACCATTTAAGATTGCGTATTACCATTTAAGATTGCGTATTACCATTTAAGACTGAGTATTACCAATTATCGTGGCTTTGATTTCACTGACAGCCATGAAATTGTAGTCTTACAGAGAGATTAACATCTTCACAAAATTAATGATTTTTGATATAGTTTGTTTCGGGACAATACTTTTAGCTCGACATTTTTTTTCATGGGCTTAGTGTGATTTTGACAATTCATCCAAAGTGCACTTAACTGGTCATCACACACATCCATTGCAAGTGAATGGCATTTTTTTTGTAAATTGCTAATGCCTGTTTCTCCATACACAACGACAAAGTTAACTTATTTTCATCGATGAAAAAATCTATGTGACAAAGGCCAGTGCTTTCGAATATATATATATATATATATATATATATATATATATATATATATATATATATATATATACCTTTGAAGAACAGCAGTCGTGGTGTCGATGATACAATTACAGTAAACACAGGTGAAGGACAAAGGAGGGGAGTGACAGAACACCCATCAGGTAAACGGAGATAGGAAGAGGTTGACGGAGATAGCAAGCCTCACCAGGAGCGGTGGTGAGGCGCCTGTAGCAACCATGGCCTTCATGAACGGTCTTCACTGCTGATGTGCGTCGGGGATGATGGTCAGTGGGATCCAGGATGACTGCATGAACGAAGAAGGTCAGCGGCTTCATACAGTGGTGCGCCATCTCACAAAAGGGAGTGTGTGGGGAGAGACACAAGAACGATGCTGGACCTCGCCACACTGTGGCTATGAAGGAAACAAGGTGTTGGGATATATATAATGCAGCTTAAACTTTCCGCAACTCTCCTTGTTTATCTGTAAGATGGTACGATTTAATAGGCAAGCAGCAGATACGGGATGCAACACAAAATTGTACCCCGGTATCGAACAGGACTTTATGACATATTATGAATGTCCTTAGCTTTAGCTTTAGTTATTTGAGTTTCATCCTCAGGGCAGCTAAACACAAGGGAAGAAATGGAAGCATGTACATCTCCCATTAAATCAGTTACTTGTAGTCTTTTCTTGAGGGTCAGTTGCTCTGGGTGACGATCACCATCATTGTTATTATTAACATCATCATTTCTATTATTATCCTATGACCTCTTTTATGGGGCTTCTCCGATTTCCGGGCTGCGCTACAAATGAAAGCTGGGAAAAGATACTTGTATCCCTTATGCTGGGGTAGACTTGCATATGAATGCTTGTGGTTGTTGAGAGGGTGTCGGTGAAAAATAAACAGGTTAGGCCAGAGACCCTGGCGAGGAGGGGCATGGAATATACAACACAGTACCCAGGTCCTCAGTGACGTATCCACCCTCAACTCTTTCCTGTATGAGCTGAGCATCAGGATATATATATATATATATATATATATATATATATATATATATATATATATATATATATATATATATTCTTGGGATTCCTCACTACGGCCAAGGACTTCCCATGTTCCTCCTCCTCTACCACAGGTGGGAGTAAGAGGGTATCGACATTGACTTCGCTCTCCATAGGATATTCCTCAAAGACATCCAATTAGCCACAACCTCTTTTCTTTCAAGTGTCTCCTCCAAACGTATTTTGACCCAGGAGGAATCATTCAGTCAGAGACAGTTCGTCAGCGAATCCTGTAGCCACAAGCACTTCCCTTGAGTGACCAATTGATCCACAATCTTTCCTCATCTCGCCATTCCTCAATATATACTCAAAACTCTCGACTCAATCGCACATAGCCAATTCACCACAGCTGATTCCATCATTATCATTTTTGCAGGTAACCTAATTAGTGGTACTGGATTCTGTGTTCATAAGGGGTTGATACACTTCAAGGCAGCGGCCCACGTTTAGTCTGAAACTACTTCGCTCTTCTGCCCATTTCAGACCGATTGACGTAGCTATTTCTGTAGTCATTACGGAGTTGACAGGGAGCCAATAGGTGGCCATTTAGTAGAAGGGTGTTTGTTGACACGAAAAGATACACGTTACTGATCATTAGCGAGAAGCTTAAGATGAAAACGAAGACTCTAAATATGGGGCAAACGTCTGATCCGACTTCTCGAAGGGTGGCTGGAGGAGAGAGGGAGGTTGTCAGGTGTTCCTGAAGAGAGATAATAATTAGTTAGCACGTATCTGGATCACTAGGGTGAGGGAATCATGTGCTGCTGAGGGGAGAGGAGAGGAGAGAGAGAGAGAGAGAGGGGTTGTAATGAGGTGATGGCGAGTCAGCTCTTTGTGAGAGTGTAGCAGAGGGAGTTAGTGAGGCTGAAGGGGGAGGGAGAGAGAGAGAGAGAGAGAGAGAGAGAGAGAGAGAGAGAGAGAGAGAGAGAGAGAGAGAGAGAGAGAGAGAGAGAGAGAATAGGACTTAGGTGGAGAGGAGGAGGAGGGATGGGTGGGGATGAACTGAGACCGGTGAGTGTAGAATACGGAGAGTCACAAGGGCTGGCGTCGTGGGTAGATCACGAGAATTTGCCAAGGCTGTGAGGAGTGGAGGCAGCCACGCCTGAGGGTGTTGCAAGAGAAGGTAGATGAGCTGGAATGGCATGGATGATTGAGGTGCTGGAGAGCAAGGGAGGTAAGGTCTGCCTTTTGCTTTATAAGTCCTTCCTTCTACGTGCACTGTATCCCTGAAGGGTCTACCTGCTACATGCCTAGTAGCCCTCAGGGGATAAGCCTGTTGCATGTACCACAGCATTCAAAGGTCTGACTGACGCCTGCAACCGAGACCACAGAGATAGGTCTGCTTGCTGCACGCACCGTAGCCCGCAGACCTCTGCCTGATGTATGGACCACAGTCTTCAGGGAGGTCGTGCTACTGAAAGCACCCCAGCCCTTAATGGCATGGCTGATGCGTATACCAGGGACCATAGAGGTCTATTTTGCTGCAAACATCAAAGCCCTTGAAGATTTTTCCCCACTCCATACGCCACAGCCCTCAGAGAAATGAATGCAGCGAATACTACAGCCCTCACAGGCTCTATCTGCTGCAACCATCACAACCAGAAGACCTGTGGTATTCGCCACCAGCACTCGTACTCCAGCAGTTGAAAAAAGAAATAGAGAGTAATAAGACAATGTCAAATAACCCTCTTGCAATATGCAAATGCGAAACCTTCATTTTCTTAATGAATGGCCCTCAAGTTAAGCCTTCATTAGTATAATTACTGACAAGATATGAAAAAAAAAAGATTAACCTTCCTTCACAAAGGCACACGGGGGGGGAGCAAGAGCAACGCCCTAAGTTGCCTGTATAACTGGTTATAAGGAAACGAAATGAGCTTATTTGCTTTCCCTACGCAAGGATACAATGCTCATGATAATACCGTTTTACGAGTGTGCCCCATGTGTGTATGTACACCTGTAACCATTACTGTCAATATGGTCCCAGTAAATGGCGATTTAGGGATAGTTCATTCGGACTAATTACCCCCGTAATTAGCGGCGGCTAATGGAATGTTTGGCCAGGGCCTTTGATGATTTCTTAATCTATTCGCGAAAGGAATACGAGCGAGTGGCTCACTTAAGCTGCCAGGATCTGTCGTGGAGGAGATTCAGCGGGATGAGGTATCCACGGACGAACGTGAAGTGGGTGTGGCTTTATACATGTGAAAACATGGGAAATACGCATGATGATCTGGATGTGGGTTAGAAAGACGTGCCTAATATTCTGTTCAATGCAATCAACAGGGGATTAGATATTATTATCATACATCCCCCCCCTCTCTCTCTCTCTCTCTCTCTCTCTCTCTCTCTCTCTCTCTCTCTAAGATATGCTCTCTCCATCTCGCATACAACGCCTGAAAACACGTAACACACACACACGACTTCTTTTTCATAAACCCTAGATTTTCTTACGGGGAGCGTTACGCGCTAAGTCTTTCTTTCCTTTGGTAAAATTTCGTCGTAAGTACTCAAAAGTGTATGTGTGCAGTCTCTCTCTCTCTCTCTCTCTCTCTCTCTCTCTCTCTCTCTCTCTCTCTATTTGCCTTACAACAGGAAGGTACTCTCTCACCCACTTTCCTTCTCTCTTATTCTCACTTATATGTGTGTGTATATATATATATATATATATATTTTTTTTTTTTTTTTTTTTTTTTTTTTTTTTTTTTATACTTTGTCGCTGTCTCCCGCGTTTGCGAGGTAGCGCAAGGAAACAGACGAAAGAAATGGCCCCCCCCCCCCCCCCCCCCATACACATGTACATACACACGTCCACACACACAAATATACATACCTACACAGCTTTCCATGGTTTACCCCAGACGCTTCACATGCCTTGCTTCAATCCACTGACAGCACGTCAACCCCTGTATACCACATGACTCCAATTCACTCTATTCCTTGCCCTCCTTTCACCCTCCTGCATGTTCAGGCCCCGATCACACAAAATCTTTTTCACTCCATCTTTCCACCTCCAATTTGGTCTCCCTCTTCTCCTCGTTCCCTCCACCTCCGACACATATATCCTCTTGGTCAATCTCTCCTCACTCATTCTCTCCATGTGCCCAAACCATTTCAAAACACCCTCTTCTGCTCTCTCAACCACGCTCTTTTTATTTCCACACATCTCTCTTACCCTTACGTTACTTACTCGATCAAACCACCTCACACCACACATTGTCCTCAAACATCTCATTTCCAGCACATCCATCCTCCTGCGCACATCTCTATCCATAGCCCACGCCTCGCAACCATACAGCATTGTTGGAACCACTATTCCCTCAAACATACCCATTTTTGCTTTCCGAGATAATGTTCTCGACTTCCACACATTTTTCAAGGCTCCCAAAATTTTCGCCCCCTCCCCCACCCTATGATCCACTTCCGCTTCCATGGTTCCATCCGCTGACAGATCCACTCCCAGATATCTAAAACACTTCACTTCCTCCAGTTTTTCTCCATTCAAACTCACCTCCCAATTGACTTGACCCTCACCCCTACTGTACCTAATAACCTTGCTCTTATTCACATTTACTCTCAACTTTCTTCTTCCACACACTTTACATATATATACACACACACACACACACACACACACACACACACGAGGAAAAATGAATAGAACGCATAAAACTTTACGCACACACACACACACAAACGCACACACACACATTCTTACCCAATTACTTGTGAAAAGGGACATACGTCTACATCCGGGGAAACATATTATGGCAATAATGATCACTTGCAACACTTCACACTGACGAGACCAGCGGGGGCGAGCGTTGGGTCCCTCCCTTTGTTGTCCCGCCTAGAGAACAAAACACAAATGGGCTGGAGAGAATAGCCTCATTAGTTACTCCAGGTGCGTCGGGGGGGAGAGGGCGGTGTTGGTTGAGGAGGAGGAGAAGCAGGAGTGGAGGGATGCGATGCAGCGTTGTGGGAGGAGAGAGAGAGAGAGAGAGAGAGAGAGAGAGAGGGAGAGAGAGAGAGAGAGATGGAGGAGGATGTGGTGAATGAGGGTGTAGAACCGGAAGGTATGGGTGCCGATAGTAAGGGTTGGCTGGAGGGATGTTTTTTTTTTTCCTTTTGGTGGAGACTGAGAAGGATGGGGGTCAAGGTTCTCGACCTGGATTGGCTACGTGATATACCAGGCCCAAGACCTTTTCACCACTGGCGGGAGGTTGACCAGAAGACATTTCCCTCAACACTGGCGACTGGAGGACCGGCGGCTGGAGGACATGAGGGGTTCTCCTTCAAGAGCAGCGGCAGGAGGATCTGAGAAGTTCTCCTTCGACACCGGCAGCAGGAGAACCCGAGATCTTCACCACCGGCAGCAGGAAGACCTGAGGAGCTCTCCTTTATCAATGGTGGTAGGAAAATCAGTAGGGCTCTCCTCCTAGAGAAGCAGTAGGAGGATTCGAGGAGCCCTCCTTCAACAACGGCGGTAGGAGGACCTTAGAAGAACTTCACCACTTGGGGGCAGGAGGACCTGAGGAACTCTCCCTCAACATCGGAGGCATGAGGACCTGAGGAGCTCTTCTTCAACACTGGCGGCAGAAGGAAGACCCGAGGAGCTGTCCTTCAACACCGATGGCAGGAGGCATGAGAAGCTCTCCTATTGCAGCAGCAGGAATACCTGAGGAGCTCTTCTTCAAAACCAGTGGTACGAGGAAGATCCTAAGAGCTTTCCTTCAACACCATCGGCTGAAGGACCGTAGGAACTGTCCTTTCTACACCTTCCTCAGGAGGACCTGGCAAGTTATCCTTCAACACCGGCTAGCAGTGTCTGAGAGGCTCTTCTTCAACACCGGTGACAAGAGGACCTGAAGAGCTCTTTCTTAACAATGGTGTCAGGAGGACCTTGAGGAGCTCTCTTTCAATTCCGGCGGCAGGAGGATGAGGACCAGAGGAACACTCCTTCAGCTCCGGCGTTCAGGAACACCTGGGGAGCTCTCCTTGAACACCGACGGCAGGAGGATCTATGGAGACCTCTATCAACACCAGATGAAAGGAAGACCTGAGGAGATCTGGTCCGACTCTCTGAGAAGATACTGAAGACCTCATCCACCATCGACTCGTGGAAGTCAATCACTGAACATGACCAGATCATCGTCAAGCGAACGCCATATGATGAGAGATACGAGTGGGCTGGTCATCTGAGTGTGATTTAAACCCCCTGTACACCTTCGCTGCTTAATCATACATCACTGTGTGTACCAACCACTGCCTTGGGTACAGTAATACATGTGATAAGGAAATATCAAGTCATCAGTATTTAGAGATATTAGGGGGAATCACACTTGACACTTGGGCAAAATCAGGGAGACAAAATTCTTATCGGAATGGAGCCAAGTCGAAGGTATCGACCACTTCGAAGGCTCATTGGTTCCTTATCTATTGCTTTTCCTGCTGTTACCGCAGCTGTACTAGGCAACTCCAGGCTGCTGTACTCTCTTCCTCTCTTCCTCAAATTCATACCACCAATTACCCCGCCTCTTCTATCCTTCTCTTGCCCCGCCCCCACTCCTCGTCATCCACCTGCCTTCCTCTCCCTCCTCCTTCCCACACAAGCTCCTCATCCCACCACAACCATCATCCCACAACCCACGCCGCTCCACAATGTGAGCGGGGCGCTGTGAAAATTAAATCTTAATGAGGAATTCCTGAAACCCACAGAGCATGGCAGACTCAACCCAAAATGACGATCTTTCATACTGTTGTGTGTGTGTGTGTGTGTGTGTGTCTGTCTGTTTCTTTGTCATCCTGTTTCACTGACGTGAGTATTTGCATTATATTCTTTTACGCAGCCCTCATGGAAGATGGTTTTGAAGTTTATGTTTTTTTTTCTTTTTCTTATGGTTTGAAATTTCTCCTTATGGCTGACACTCACGCAGGTGCAACCATGAGTTTCTGTTCTGGGGTTTGCCATGGGATGCGGGAGTGGCTGTGTTGTGGAGGTGAATGATATGACCCCGTACGCATGTCAGCCCTGGAGAGAGAGAGAGAGAGAGAGAGAGAGAGAGAGAGAGAGAGAGAGCTTTGTGTGTAAATGTTATTGCGTGTGGCTACAATTTGTGGTCACTCTCTGTGTGTTACTGGGATAGAGTCTTACACACGCGTTGCCTTCGTCTCTTAACCCTGTATGTATGCACTATGCTTTACCCCTATGTATGCACACATCGACACACACACACACACACACACACACACACACGCCCTAGAATATGCCAGGCACCCATTTCATCGACCGACACACCAACTCCCAAAGGGAAGGGTGGGTCGGGTGGACTGTGAACCGGCTGCCGCGACCAGGAATTCGAACCTAAGCAGGTTTGATCCTTGGCGACCCGTGCATGCATGACGGTCGGTAACGCTCACCACTATACCACCGAGGTGTGTGTGTGTGTATGCGTGTGTGTGTGTGTGTGTGTGTGTGTGTGTGTGTGTGTGTACTCACCAAGCAACATGGTACCTCATCTACCTATCTTCAATGGAGCCAGAGGTAGACTCCCACCCCGTCGGTAATAACCGTCTACTTCGCTGGGAACAACACAATACACCCCAGCGGCTGAATTACACATCGCTGTGATCACCCATGTCTGCCACTTCGAAGTTCAAAGCTTCGTCAGGTTTCCAATAGGTGGACTAGCGAGTCATGAAGCTGGGGATGGAAGAGAGCCGTATTTGGATAACGAGGGGCGAGGTTGGAGTGAATGCTTCCAAGAAGAATAATAACGTTAACTCTATCATTTAATGGAGCTCATGCCCATTTGCATACCGTGTTTAAATATTCATATTATACGATGAAAATGCAATGGTGTTTTACATGCCTCAACGTCGTAATTTGTGAATCAGGAGCTTCAGCGAGATGAATCATTTTGAATAATGAATACATTACTTGACAGTGTTGTTATTAAGGATATAATGCAGTCTTGAACACATAATAATACTGAAGAACAAACACTCTACATTTCGTGTTCCTTTTAATAATAATGATGATAATGATAATGATAATAATGATAATAATAATAACAATTATAATAATAATGATAAAATTAAATGAATAAATGAATTAACATATATATATATATATATATATATATATATATATATATATATATATATATATATATATATATATATTTCTTTTTTTTTTTGCTTTACATGTTGAAGGCTCCAGTCACTGACATGAGTCCACATCAAGGTCGGGCTATAATTGTGACACGAGTCCACATCAAGACCGGGCTATAATTGAAATATAGAGATAACAAATATAGAGATAACTGAAATATGGAGACAATTATGAAACGGAAAAAGAAACAAGGAGAAAGCTTCCTACGAATTTCAGAGCAAGTGAAAGACCTGTCTTTGGAAATGTGCCACGTCATAGTTATGGGGAAAGACATGAGAAGGTTTAAAGTTCCAGAGCTTCGACGTGTAAGGAAAGAAGCAGGTTTCAAAACGGCCCACCCTTGAGTTGCTGATGGCCACACAATAATCATGTGAAGCATCAGCTTGCCAAGTATTGTGTGTGTGTGTGTGTGTGTGTGTGTGTGTGTGTGTGTGTGTGTGTGTGTGTGTGTGTACCCAAATAGGAGTAAAGACATGATACAAACATACAAGGGTAAGAGGCAGGGCAGCATGGGTCTTCGTCTTCCAGTTCTGTGGAGGGATACCACTCCCTCACTCACCAGCTCCTCGCCCTCCCGCAAGTGGACCCTAAATTCTCCCTCACCATCGCTACACCCTCTTCCCCTGAACGCATCACCCTCTAACACCACCGCCGCTCCCTCTCTATCTGGCCTTCATCCTCTTCCTCACCATAACCTTCCCTCCCTGACCACCACAACCTGAACAGCGAAAGGCATTATTCAGTAGTATAACCATTTACCCCGCATTTTCCCTCTCCATACCTCCCATATTAACGGACAGCCTTTCTGTTCAATAGTGAAACATTTTCCTGAAATCTTTCAAATCCAGCAGCAAATGATTTTTACCCTGCAAGTAAAGGGGTGAATTATTGATAACTCTGTGTGGGGGTTAGTCGTCGTGGATGTGTCTACAGACTGGAGACGGACAGACAAGAGAACCTTTTCATAGCAAAGATAATTGGAAGACGAATTGAATAAACTGAAAGAGAAAATAGTGACGTTTACGAGATTGTATGTTAGTATAGTTATGTTTGAGAGAAGTGGCCTGACCTAATGAGTGTAGGACTCCCTCCTTCCTACAGAACGAATAGGTAATTACACAGATGAGGCGACAGGAGTGAAGAACTCCCACTCGTGCAGTAAAAACTGGTCATAACACACACACACACACACCCACACACACACACACACACACACACACAAACACGCACGTCCATAAATAACTACACGGAGCATTAGCTCTCTCTCTCTCTCTCTCTCTCTCTCTCTCTCTCTCTCTCTCTCTCTCTCTCTCTCTCTCTCTCTCTCTCTCTCTCTCTCTCTCTCTCTCTCTCTCTCTCTACATACATACTCCAGCCCTATATCTAATAAACCACTCCTTGGAATTCTATTTAAGTACACCGGACTCGGGGAAAACTTTTTCAATCATGTTCGGACGAAACGAGGTGGAGGGAGTAGGAGAAAAAGTCAACAAATTCCTTATCCATCTAATCTGCTCTCTCGTGCCGTCGTTTTGGAAGAGACGACTTCGGTGTGGCGATATAACGAAGGTGGACACTGACGAAAATTGGCAACCATTCATTTGTACGAGACGGATAGATGTTTCTAAAAGACTTGGAGAAGGGAGAGAGAGAGTCTCTCTCTCTCTCTCTCTCTCTCTCTCTCTCTCTCTCTCTCTCTCTCTCTCTCTCTCTCTCTCTCTAGCTCAAAGAACTCTGATACACAGTAAACGAAGATACCTGGTGATTCCTTTTCCACGAAGCGGCTGGAAAAAGAAAATAATCCCCATGTTATCTACCTACAGAAAGGCGCGTTTTAGTTGACTATACCTTGCCGACGTCTTATATATATATATATATATATATATATATATATATATATATATATATATATATATATATATATATATATATATATACACACACATATATATATATATATATATATATATATATATATATATATATATATATATATATATATATTTCAGTTTCCACTTCACTGTTTCATTTCCCTTCCTTTCTTCACCTGTTTGGCTGGAAGCAACGGTTCCTCACAGAACTTCCAGAACAAACTGGATACCCGACCTAAACGAGATGTGTTCACAGGGCGAGTCTCGAGAGCTCATGAGACCTGTGGTACTCATTAGACTTCAATGGTTTCAAGAACGAGCTGATCAGAAAGATACGGACATGACTGGTCACTAACTCTGAGTGGTCAGAAACCACAAGAACTTGGTGGTCACAAGCAACGACTGGTCACAAGCAACGAGAGGTTGGACCAAACCAGCCGCGAGGGGCCGTCACAAAGAAGTAACTCCTCCCGAAGACATGGCTGGTCAGGAACCCTGAGTGGCGATGAGACGGTGGAACCTCTGCGATAACAGGTCAGGAATTGTTCACAAGAGACCCTGTGCACGCAGCCACGATCCCCTCGCCCATAACATGGTTAGGGAGCCTCGTAATTCACATGCTTAAACCACCTCACGATTCACGTGAGTCCATGGAACCTCACGTTTAATATTCTCGGTGATCCTTATAGTTCATCCGGCTTAAGAAAAAAAAAAAAAGAAAAGCCATATGTCACACAGCTACGGAACCTCGCCACCAGCACGGCTCAGGGGCCTCATAAACTCACACGGCCAAGAAAACTTTCTTCGCCCCTCATTGAACCAGACAACCAAGCAACTCACGCGGCCATGGGAAACTTTCTTCACAGCTCCCGGAACCAGACATCCTAGCAACTCACACGGCCAAGGAAAACTTTCTGCATAGCTCCCGGAACCAGACAACCTAGCAACTCACACGGCAGAGGGACCTCTTAACTCAAAAAAGCTATCTAGAACCTCACACTTTGAGCAACCAGGGAACCTAACAAATCACACATTAAGGGAACCATGCTGCTAACACAGCCAAGGGGATATCACAGCCCAGATGTTAAGAAAGCCTCTCGTCTCTCATGTTCATTGGTCTGTAAAAAGTTATGTCGTCTCATAAATTACGCAACCAAGTCTTCTCACGATTTACATATTGAGAAAAAGCTCACAGTTCAAAAGATTAGAAACCTTACGTCTCACATACGCCAGAAAATTCACAGTTTATATGATTTGGGACATCTAAATCCCATCCGTTCAAAACCTTAGTTCTCACAAGGGACCCCTCAAAACGCAACATGAGCTGGAACCCCTCACAGTTCACAAACTAACTAACCTCACAGTTTATATGGCCAAGGAACCTGATGTGACACGCGTCTGTGTGTGGTGTATGACATCACGAACTTGCGACCCAAGAATGTATGTGGTTGAGAATCCCATTATCCCTATATGACCAGGAAATTTATATGGTTAAGGATCCCTTGATCGCTATCCTGATCAGGAAATTTATATTGTTTAGGATCTCTTGATCGTTATCACGACCAAAGAATCTCATATCTCAAATCTATAGGAAACTTCATATCTCTCGAGGTCCAGGAGACCTCACAGCTTCACCGTCAACAAACCCCACAACTTACACGAATAGGGAACCCCGACCAAACCCACAGTCTTATGATGCCGAGGAGACAACCAGACATCAGGTTTAGAAGCCTGATATCTAGCAATCCAAGGAGCCTCGCAGCGTAAACACACACACACACACACACACACACACAAACTACACGAATAAGGAAAACGATAATCTAAACGATCGAGGAACCCCAGTGTCCACAGGATTCCAAGGGCTGCAGACATCCTATACGGCCAGTGAAGCTCAAGAGAATAAAAAGGAGGTGGGTGGGGTTATAACATGCTGTGTCTCCTCCCGCTCCTCTTTCTCGCCCTATAACTAACAGGCAGAGTCAACAAAGCTGTAGCAGCCTGAACCCCGAGCATCCCTGGGGCTTCGTTAGCTGTGTTCACGCCGGTTTCTGTTAGCTGAAGCTGGATGAGCCGAGTTCATCAGCGGCATTTTACAGCGGGAGGCAGCGTCGCTTTTGTACGGCTTTTATTTTCCTGGGATATTCTTAAGCAAACGTCGATTGTGGACTGTGTGCTCACGGCTTTCCTGGCTGGGAGTCGAGGGTGGAGGGAGTCTCGTCTTGTACGGCGGTGCGACCTTCGAGCACGACTGTACGACAACCCAGGATCAAGAGGGTATGACCGCCCTCCGTCAAGCACGAAGGGATGACCCTCGACAATGATGGCATGACAGTTCTTCGGGATGATGAACGACCCTTGAGCACAACGGTGCGATTCTCGAGCGCGACAGAACGACCCTTTGAGTACCAATGGTATGGATCTTTAACCTCAATGAAGAGGTACCCTTGGCATACGATACTAATTCCTTTTTAAATAAATAACCCTTAAGGCAGGTACCCATTTTATCCATCACCCCCTACAGAAGGATGAACTGCTGGGATTACTGTGGATCAACTGCAGCAACTAGGATTCGAACCCATATGAACTCGACCGACCCTTGACGGACCGTTAATGCGTCATGGTGAGCAACGTTCATCGATACACTACCGAAGTCCATTTATACATCTGTCGTAAAAGTCACAACCTCGTTCCATTTACCAATCCTGACGTTTGATTTAACAGTGATAATTATAACACTGAGCCTGTAAACTCCAATGTACGTAACTGGTTGGTTGTTTGGGCTTTAGCCCTATCAACTGCCGGAGTCATTAAGGCCGACAACGTACAAGTCACACCCACCAACCGGGAAAATCTTTAACTAACATCATCTTCGTGTGTGAAAGATACCTTCTAAGACCACATACACACTCCCACTATGCATATGACAAATGATGTCCCTATGACAACTTTAAGGTAACTGGTCTAACTCACTTACTTATTTACTTACTTACTCCTGTGGTTCTGGGATCTGCCGATGGCGAGGGCACCTTCGCTTACCTGCAGAGAGAAACATGAAGAGTTGTTAGGAAAGACAAAACCGTCGAATGCTGAAGGATTTACAAAAACGTCCAAGTCAAACAAACTCAGGAATTATTCCGAGGATCAAATGATGATTTTGGGCTAAAAGAAAAAAAAAAGAAATCCTTCAAATACAAACTTTACAGAACGGATGGTATAAGGGGAACTTCAGTATCAAAGAATATCGCTAGAGATACAATATTCATCATCCTGAGCACTGAATATCCCATTTATGATGCTTCAGATGATAAGAGTATATGGAAAACATAGTCACACTATGAGAATACACATAGGCTCAGGCTTTGGACAAGGGAAAGAGTCATTTAAAATGTTACATGTAGAGACTGTTCTCATATGGTCGGACGCGGTGCCTCCATATAAATGCAAATGACTCGTACGGAAGTCCTGAAGCGGAGGGAAGATGTTAGTATGATGGCAAGGGCATGATATATCTTTTTTTATTTTTTTCATCCTTGCCATCAAATCTACTCACCCGGACTCATATCCCATATATATATATATATATATATATATATATATATATATATATATATATATATATATATATATATAGAGAGAGAGAGAGAGAGAGAGAGAGAGAGAGAGAGAGAGAGCAATTGAACGTGCACTACTATATAACAGACAAACCTCCAACAGCCAGGATCGAACTCGGGACCCCTGCGTAGCAGGCAGGGGTGATCAAAGCCAAGAAATAATGCACCGGGTTCGATCCTGGCTGTTGGAGGTTTGTATGTTATATATATATATATATATATATATATATATATATATATATATATATATATATATATATATATACATGTGTGTGTGTGTGTGTGTGTGTGTGTGTGTGTGTTTAGAATTGTATCACTCGCAAACGCAAGTAATGAATAATGACAGTTATCTAAAAATCTCCTTTATTACTAATAACATCCCATCACTTCTGAGAGATTACTACATGAAGCGACATCATCAGAATACAACCTAACATTACTACTGCCTTGGAAACACCTTACGGTAAATCTAACCAAGCTTAACAATACAACACTGGAGACATGAAGAAGGAGCCAAGTAAGATAACTTCATCTCTCACTTTTGATTGGAAAATATAGATCCCTGATGGGTGAGTCTTACTTCACTGACCGGATCCAGTGCATGCCGGATCCCGTACATCCAGGATCCAGTGCATACCAGCTCCTGTGGATGCCGGATCCCGTGTATCCCAGATCTGGTGCATACCAGGTATTGTTAATGCCGGATCCCGTACATTCCGGATCCCGTGCATATTAGTTCCTGTGGATTCCGGATCCCGTAAATGCCGGATCCCATGCATACTAGTTCCTGTGACTCCGGATCCCGTGCATGCCGGATAATGTACAGGTTCAAATCCTATATCACGCACAGGTCAGTGTCCCATTCAAAACAGGTGATGACAATGATACATTCATCTATTTATCTCGTCTAGTTCAATGGCCATCGATCCTAATTAAGATCATTAAGACTGACTTCCGTTTTCACTGTTTGATCAATTGCCCTTGTTTGTCCTGGTCAACAAGGGGTCAACTGAAAAGGGTTGGTTGTTTGGTTGAGCTTTTCGGCCTGTCAACTGGTGGGATCAATTGATGCCATCAATGTTAACCTGTACCAACTAACAGATAAATATATCAACACTTTATTCTGGTGATAAGGATAATTCTATGATCACAGACACTCCCTCTATGTATGTGATCTATGACAACTAGGGTTAGCATAACTTACCCATGTGATATAGCATTGTAAGCCAAGACGTAAATGTATAACTTTCTGCTATGTATAACTTTCTTGGTATATAAACCTTCTATCATTATCATTATCATTATCATTATCATTATTACTATTATTTTCATTATTGTTATCATTATTATCATTATCATTATCATTATTATTATCATTATTACTATTATTTTCATTATTGTTATCATTATTATCATTATCATTATTAAAGTAACTCTAACGGTGAAGGAATACCAGGTATTAAAATTTTTTGATATGATTGTATAGTTACATAAGCCACATCGCCATTACCAATTCCACTCTCTTGCTTGAAGTTAATCGAGTTCCTTATTACCTTTATTCTCTGATAATGCATTGCACATCATGGATTTATATTTCTTCTCCTCAGGGGTTATGGGTTAAGAGGGTTGGCATGGGCAGGGTGTCTTTTTAAAGAAGGTTTAAATTTGCCTTCGTAGACAACCTGATTAAAGTGTTACGACATACTATAGGGAGGCTTTGCTGAGCTGAGGATGTGGATGCCTGATGACGAGGAAAAAGCTCTTGATTCTTGATCTATTTCCACTCTTTTTCACCTCAAGCTGGTCCAGACACCTTCCATGAATTTAAGTAATGTTGGTGTATCGTCAGGTTGGTCTACTGACTTCGCCACGTGAGGTGTTGTAGAATCCTACTCCAAAGAGAGCCAATGATCGCTCATCCCGGGTGATCCTTCGTTCCCCCGTCAAGGTTCTTGAAGTCGACGTTGTAGGTTGGTCAGACACGTATGCACTACCAGAGATACTGGAATGTCCATACACTTAAATAAAGATGTCGGATTAAACACACACACACAAACACATTATATATATATATATATATATATATATATATATATATATATATATATATATATATATATATATATATATATATACACATATATACATATATATATATATATATATATATATATATATATATATATATATATATATATATATATATCCCAACCTGAGCCAGGTACCGATTTTATCGACCAACATCTTGGGGGTGGATGAACAGCTGAGCGATGAATCCCTGGATTTCGTTTGAATCAATAAGAAGCAATGCCTTCCAGATCTAAGAAGGACTCTATGAACAACACAAATACATTATTTTGGCTAAACTATATAATCCACGGCTCTCGCAATGACAAACGAGTCTGCACAAAAGACAAATGGTTCATCAACGGGCGGAAAGTAAGGATATATTCTACTGTCCACACACTCGCACACTCATCCCATTTTGGAGCCGTCCGTGTCGAGTAGAATGCTGCGTATGGGTTTAATCTTAACACTGCGTGTTCTAGAGCCGAGCCGAAGCTACCGAAAGCAGCAAGCGATATAGCAAATCATTGGATCATCCGTGTGACACAAAACCTGCCACTCTAGAACAGCCATCTACAGCACCAAGTGTCCCGTCCACTCACTGTGGGCCTGTAAGGGTGTGACAGGCCGCCCACACCCTGGTGCTGAAGACGCTGCGAATCGACCCATAGGCATCTCGGTAATGTCTCCAGAACATGTAATATTTACATGCGTATCAATCGACACAATTTTAGCATTGCATGTCCGAGAGTCGAACCTGGGGTATCGAGAAAAAACAGGAGCATCGTTTGTCAGTTTACTACCCTAGGTAGCCTGGGTTCGACTCTCGGGTGCGCAATGGTGAAATTTTCATCATTGATTTGAATGTGAATATTATACGTTCGTATGTTCGTGTATATATATATATATATATATATATATATATATATATATATATATATATATATATATATATATATATATAATCATGTTTTCGTTTCACTTTGAACTACGTCAACTGCTACTCACAAATCACCCATTTATGACCTGATATAAATCGTACACTGTGAATGACACAATATTTTCAATTGTTTCCTTTTTTTTTTCCCACCCGAGACAATGTTATTTGATGTCAATGTAGGTCTTCCATACAGAACCATGTTAACACTCTTCATGACCTGCCAATGGTACGCGATGGATGTCTACACGCAAATCCCCAGGACCCGCTGGTGTGTGTGTGTGTGTGTGTGTGTGTGTTAGTGTGTGTATGTGGATATTTATCATTGCGCTGAAATGGCAACACTGGGCGCTCCCGGGAAGCAATCAAGCTAGAAATTGAAACAGGATATTCCGAAAGGATTTCTATTCCTGTGTGTGTCTGTGTGTCTGTGTGTCTATGTAGAGTACTCGTGGCCTAACAAGATAGCCACGTCCTCACTCACATTACATAGCAAGTTACATATATATCATATAAAGCCATGGATGTTAGAAATATAGAAAGTAAAGGGTTTAAATTTAGAGCGGGGGGCTGGAAATCCTCCCCTCTCGTTTTTTGAATTTTCCAAAAGATGAACAGAGAAGGGGGCCAAGAGAGGATATTCCCTCAAAGGCTCAGTCCTCTGTTCTTAACGCTACCTCGCTAACGCGGGAAATGGCGAATAGTATGGGGATATATATATATATATATATATATATATATATATATATATATATATATATATATATATACACATATATATATATATATATATATATATATATATATATATATATATATATATATATATATATATATAGATAATTGCCCCAAAAAAGTATTAAATCAGAAAGAAAATTCTAAGGGATTAGGACAGCAAACGACGGCTAAACGACAGCATTCGAGCTGGCTAACGACCAAAGACACGACGTATTCTTTTCCTTTTTTTTTACCTTTTTGTCCTTTATAGTCTTTAAAACGCCATCACCATCTTGACCGCCAACACTCACGGCCACAAGTTCCTCATAAACCTGAGGACGCCTGTGCCACGGTCCCCGCTAATGACACCCCTGGCCTCTTACCCCTCGGTGGGTGTGTGTGTGTGTGTGTGTGTGTGTGTGTGTGTGTGTGTGGGGGGGGGGGGTCGTCGTCGTCGTCGTCGTCGTCGTCGTCGCTCAAGCAAGCACCTGCCTGTCTCTCTGTCTGTGGTATATATATATATATATATATATATATATATATATATATATATATATATATATATATATATATATATATATATATATTGGAAAGGATCACAATTTTGCGCATGATCAAGATATTTCTATGAGTCCACGGGGAAAATGAAACACGATGAATTCCCAAGTGCACTTTCGTGTAATCATCACATCATCAGGGGAGACACAAGAGAGAAATATAACAGTCAGTTGATATACATCGAAAAGGCGAAGCTAGGATTCGTCTCTTCGATGTATATCAACTGTCTGTTATATTTCTCTCTTGTGTCTTCCCTGATGATGTGATCCTTTCACGAAAGTGCACTTAGGAACTTATCGTGTTTCATTTTCCCCATGGACTCATAGGAATGAATATATATATATATATATATATATATATATATATATATATATATATATATATATATATATATATATATATAAATATATATATATATATATATATATATATATATATATATATATATATATATATATATATATATAAAGCTCTCTCCAGGCTTGTTGGCTCGCTCAGCGCCTCCTATATTCCGTCATCTTAACGCACTCGAGAACACATTTCGCCCAGCTGGAGTGAAGACAGAGAAAACAGACTCCGTGAAGAAGGGAACTGACGAGAAGCTAGGGCATTTACCCTTCTCTTTTCGTCTCCTTTTCTTTTCCAGGGGACTCCGTCTCAAAATTTGATGGCAGCCGAGAGTGTCATTCGGTAGGGTAATAAGGAGAAAGTGATGAGGTGCGGGCTACAGGCTGGTGCATCTTCAGCTCAAGTCTTCGAGGGACTGGGAAGTGGCGAGGGTGGCCACAGGCTGCTGTATCGAGGTCCTGACGTGGAGGACCTCGAAGTCCTCAATTCGAGTCTTCGAGACTGGAAAGTGGTGAGGGTGGCCACAGGCTGCTTTATTGAAGTCCTAATAGACAACCACGAAGTCCTTAGTTTGAGTCTTCGGGACTGGAAGGTGGTGAGAGTGGCCACAGGCTGCTTTATTGAAGTCCTAATGGAGAACCTCGAAGTCCTCAGTTCGAGTCTTCGGGACTGGAAAGTGGCTAGGGTGGCGGCCACAGGCTAACGTATCAAGGTCCCGCCCCAGAGATTCGAAGTCCTCAGATCGAGTTTTCTGGACTAGAAGTTCCTACCTCGTCAGACAATGGGCCGCGCTTCCTGTGCCCACCACTGAAGGAGACGAATGAAAGAATGAAGGAGAATGTATATAAGAGAGAGAGAGAGAGAGAGAGAGAGAGAGAGAGAGAGAGAGAGAGAGAGAGAGAGAGAGAGAGAGAGAGTTAAGCTACTCATGTAATCTTAAGGTTGCAAAATTCTTTACCTTCGTACATCACAAAAAAGAAAAAGAAAATATATTTCCGACTCTCCGGTATCTAGCGTGCTAGGCGAGGGCAGCAACGGTGTATACGCAATCAAAACAAAAAAAGAATAAAAAAAAAGAATCCGCCAGTTTCGATACCCCGCTGTTGATAACTTTCTTTGGAAACAGAACGAAAAGCCAAACTTTCAGAATAACTCCCGTGTAAGAGAGAGAGAGAGAGAGAGAGAGAGTGAGAGAGAGAGAGAGAGAGAGAGAGAGAGAGAGAGAGAGAGAAACAATCTCCCTTTAAGCCACCCTAATAAAAGTATTGTTCATAGATGCCCCGAATCCGATAGCTTGTACTGCCAACGCAAAAGTCTCTCTGTACCACGGTAAAACTAGTGTTATCTATAATGCTCCCTAAGTCTTAGGGCTAATGAGGCTGATATCTGGAAAAAGAAAATGACAACTGTATGCCATATTTTTTTTCTCTCTCTCTCCCTCGCTCTCTTTGCTTATTCAACCAATTATCAGACTGGAATCTCCTGGAAAACAATCTGATCTTAAGTCTCTCTCTCTCTCTCTCTCTCTCTCTCCCCTTAGCTGGAGAAGAAGCGCAAGAAATCTGAAATTGCAAGAACTATTTTCACGCTGAAATATATATATATATATATATATATATATATATATATATATATATATATATATATATATATATATATATATTTTGCTTTGTCGCTGTCTCCCGCGTTATATATATATATATATATATATATATATATATATATATATATATATATATATATATATATATATAAATATATATATATATATATAAGTTTCCTTGCGCTACCTCGCAAACGCGGGAGACAGCGACAAAGCAAAAAAAAAAAAAAATACATATATATAAATATATATATATATATATATATATATATATATATATATATATATATATATATATATATATATATATATATATATATTTTCGTGTAGCATATCATCGGAGAACTCCTTTATATACAGCTCTTTTGCTTATATTTCAAAAAGTCAATTATTTCCTATTTGAAATATATATGGACTCACACTGAACGCATTTCGTGTAGTTTTTTCTGAGCATATCCGAGAAGTCAGTCGCTTGTTTTTCTTCTTTCAAAACAAGATGGACACACATTGGATTCAGCTAAAAAAAAGAAAAAAAAGCGACCTAAAAGAAAGAGATTTTATAAAACTGGAATTGATAAACAACTCCGAGAGTTAAAAATGCTGTTCATATATCAGAGTAATTAATGCCGAATGGTGAGGGACGATGATTCAAGGATTCCCACATTTATCATCACCACCAACACACCGTCAATGAAGAAAGTAAAGAGCCATCACCCAGTCTCCTGAAAAACTGGACTTGAATCCCATCCACTCCAGACGCTTTACCACAGTCTGTCTTGTCTTGTCTTCGCAATGACTCACTCCGCATGCCACCTCCACGTCCCAAATACACCAATGTACCTCCTCATCATCTGACAACATTAAACAGAATATCCAATCCGTCTCTTTTTCAAATCCTCGTCTGTCACCATCACCTGATCCTTCCTCCTTGCTGTCGTTTCCATATGTTCTCCTTTTCATCATGCTCTTCACCTCCTTCATAAGAATACTTTGTGTAATTTTCAACGATACTTTCTCTCTTCATCTCTTGTGTGTTTACCTTCTGTGCTCCCGAGAGTGTGTACTCGACCCCCTTCGCACTTTCTCTTGTGCTTCTCCCAGCTCCTCAAACTGTCTCATTTTAAAGAGCATTTATCCATCTCTGTTTTCTATTTCATTAGTGATATCGTTTCCCCCATTATACTGTTCATTAACCTCTCTCATTCGTCCACTTTCCCCCCGTCTGCACGTCACACACATGACCCGCGCACTTATCTTCCAAAAATATCTTCTGGTTCTCTAGTTTCTTTTTACTCTCACCCTCCCTCCATCATTATTCACTCAATCTGTCTTGGCATCTCTGCACCCCAGCCACTTCTCCTACTTGGCTGACATTCAACAATTCTTTTACACGTCTGTCCTTTTACTGTTTTCCGAAAAAAAAAAACACCACCAAACTCTCGCACTCACCACCGCCAACAAATGTCTCGACATTCGACCCGCTGTCTCTCTCGGCGCATTTCACATCCAAGCAAACTCTATTTCGCTCACCTATCAATGAGCACATAGTCCACTGACGTCCAATACACTAACACTACTCGCTCACGTATGCTCATGTAGGCATCATTTCTAAGACAATGGTTTCCGAATCTCTCTATTTTTTTCAGCCCACACTTCGACATTCTTTTCCCCATTTTCGTTTACACCAGAGGACCCCCATGCCTCAACTGACACAACACCCACGATGCCAAAGCTCCTACTAGCTCAGCTTCTCCCAAAAGGCATTACTTTCGTCTTCAGTCCACTCACTATCTGCTGCATAAGCACTAACAATCACTCACCACTCGTAGTCTACTTTCATTCTAACCTACATCAACCCTGATATCATTTCATTACAGTATTTTGCATCATACATAAGAGGAAGAAGTTGGATGTCTGCAAATGAGGCCATCGTCCGTTTTCACCTGACGCCACCCTTGCTGGAAAGGGAAAGGCAAATTGTAGATGGAAATGAAATCATTCATGCTGTAAGAACCATCATTATCGGTCTTACGATTTGAATTATATCGTCTCAGGCATTCTATTTTGCCTCTAACACCACCTGTACACTCTCTCTCTCTCTCTCTCTCTCTCTCTCTCTCTCTCTCTCTCTCTCTCTCTCTCTCTCTCTCTCTCTCCTACAAATCATCACCGGGGAGTTAATCACTCATCATCACAATTACATTCCATCTTCATCTACCCCCCTCCGTCTGCACGAAGACTCCCGCTGCCTCATTAATCTATTAGGTTCGTGGCAATCAGCAAGCGTCCGTCAGAACTCATCTAATTCTGTCACCCGCAGATTAATCAAGCCATGGAATTATCTTTCTTCTCAGATAGCAACGTAAAACATACCAGATCAGCAGTCGCCTCACTTATGAAGACCCTGCACTGAAATTGATTTATCCATCTATCCATCAATCCCTGACTGAGACAACACAGGAGGATGGCAGGACGTCCTCAATCGCTTGAATCCCTCCTCCTCCTCCTCCTCCTCTTCCTTGTCCTCCTCAGCAACACGGACAGATGATCCTCATCATCTCTTCGTGTCCTCCTGTTCATTACATCCAATCCTCCCTGTCACAGGCGCGAATCCTTTCTAATTTGCGATCAGTCTATTCCCCGGATGGAACCTGAGGCGGCAGCAGCAGCAACCCTCTGCATCGTATTCTGTGTTTATCAACAAGACGAAGAACCGCACCGATTGCATGCACCGTCGTCAAGGGCGACTGACTAGATAACAGAGGGGCTGCATTACCTGGCTCTCTCTCTCTCTCTCTCTCTCTCTCTCTCTCTCTCTCTCTCTCTCTCTCTCTCTCTCTCTCTCTCTCCTCCCATTAAAGTTCATTTTATAATAGTAAATCACTGACTTTGATAGTACGTATGATATCTATAAGATCCTTACAACCCTCCTTTGGCGTGAGAGACCAGGATGGGGGGAGCAGCAGCCATCGAGAGATAACTGCATCACAGCACCAGCAGCAGGTGGAGGAGGCGAAGTACGTCCGTCCACAGCACCGGGTGAGAGACCAATCAAGCAGGGTGGGGTTCCCAAGGGCACGCCTGGTAATGACTCGCCTCCCACAACACCTCCACGGATATTACACCGTTTTGTTTACCTTACCCTGGCCGGCTGCGTCAACAGTGATCATGATGGGCTTAGAGGAATGTATGCATCAGCGGCCAGAGCCAGAGATGTGTGTAGGTGTGTGTGGGAGTGGGTGGACGCTAAGAAAGAGCGCACATGCACATACGTACACTCGCGCGCCCACACACACACACACACACACACACACACACACACACACACACACACACAGGCTAGATGACTGGATGCGTGTTCAAATGGAGAGAAATAGGAAGAAGTGGGCTATTTTAGGTATCTAAGAGCAGACATAACACCCGATGGAAACACAGGAGCTGAAGTAAGCCACAGGGTGGGCGAGGGAGTGCCAAGATCCTGCCTGGGCGCTTGGATTAGCGTGTGGAACGAGATGGGGTTATTATCTGTGAGGGCAAAGACGGGTGTGTTTGATGGCATAGTAGTCCCGACGGTGTTGTATGGATGCGAGGCGTGCGTCCTACATCAAAAAAAATGTACTGAGGATGGGAAATGTGTTGGAAATGAAAAGCATGAGGACATTACGTGGTGTGGGGAGGGTTGATCGGGTAGGATATGATAGGGAAAGATAGAGATGCGAGTGGTAAGAAAAGTATGGCTGACAGACCTTAAATAGGATGTGCTGAATTGGTATGGATGTACGGAGAAGGTGAGAAAGGAGAGACTGATTAATATATAACTAAACGGACCTATTCATATAAATCCAAACAAATGTATTCATATGAATCTAAACTGACGTATTCATAGGCATCCAAACAGACGTATTCATACAAATTCAAACAGACGTATTCATATAAATCTGAACAGATATATTCATAGAAATCCAAACAGATGTATTCAATTAAATCCGAAGAGACGTATTCAAATAAATCCAAACAGACATGTTTATATAAATCCTAAAACACATTTATACTAACCATAACAGACTTTTATATAATCACAAGTAGGCGTATCTCTATAAATCCAAATGAACGTGTTCATATAGAACCAAACAGACGTATTCATATAAAATCTAAAGAGACACATTCATATAAATCCAAAGAGACACATTCATATAAATCCAAACCAGTTGTGAGGACTGGCCTAAAAGATCCGGACAAGCCCTACGAACGGTTTGGCTCGGATTTGAATACATGCATCTAAATAGGAACGCGAACGATTTCATTTAAAATTGCCCACACGAGCCTATGCCCGTTACCATGTGTGTGTGTGTGTGTGTGTGTCATTTGCCGTGAGTGTGTTACGTGATGGATGTGTTATGTGTGTGTGTGTGTGTGTGTGTGTGTGTGTGTTACGTAATGGGTGTGTTGTGTGTTTGTAAAGTGATGGATGTGTTATGTGTTGTGTGTTTGTTACATAATGTGTGTGTTATGGGTCGTGTGTCTATTACATGATGGGTGTGTTGTGGGTCGTGTGTGCGTCACGTGATGGGTGTTATGGGTCGTGCGTGTGTTACGTGATGAGTGTATTGTGTATCATGTGTGTTATGTGTTGTTCGTTCCAAGTGTCGTGTGTTACATGAAAAATGTGTTACGTGTCGTGTGTGTTACGTGGAGTTCGTTCCACGTGTGTGTGTTAGGTGTTGCGTAATTGCTTAATTTTGTACTGCACGAGTATTCACTAAGTACTTACAAGTATTTACTTACAAGGAGATTGTACTTAAAGGCGTTGGGAAGGAGTATTATACTCGTGGGACGCCATCCCTTGACCATTCTTCACTATCATGAAAACCTTCTATATTTCTATAGTGTCTGCATTCATCATACCTGCATTCATTTCATTTCATTCATCCAACACCATCATACTATCAAAGAAGTTTCTTTTACATTTTCTTTCCTAGTTTCACTTTCTGTTCTCTAGTTGTTCTATCCCTGCACATCTCTCGAACTGTTCATCTGTCTGTTTTGAAATGTGAAAGCTTGTGATCAGGTCAACCCTGACTCTTCTCTCATCCATAGGAGGCAGACATGAGGGTGTCAAGCCATTCCCTGTAAACTCAGGTTTCTTTGTAATAGTACCATCTTTGTTATTCTCCCCTGTACCTTCTCTCATAACTCTACGTCAGATGTGAACAGCTTTCTGAGTGTTTCCTTATTCAGAAACTTCAATGCTATTCTAATATCTGCCAACAAGCACTTGGTCTCCTTAACTATTCTCCGAAGGTGCAAATCAGGTGGCTAGCTAAGAACGATGTCGACTCCTAATCCCTTCTCACACACACGTAGTCCTACAGCTCAATTTCACTTCCATGATAATTGTATCAACGTCTTCTTCTGCTTCGGCCCATCCTCTATACTTTACATTTACTCGGGTTGAACATCATGAGACAATTATCGGATCAACTTTGGCGTGAGCCAAAGTCCCCTTCGAAAGGTGGTGTAATCCGCCACGCTTTTCATAGCGTATGAATCATCAGTAAACATATTCCGGTGAAAGTCCATTCCATCTGACAAGTCATTCACGTACGTGGATCAAGAAGAATAATGGTTCCAGAAGAGAACCTTCCGGCACTCCAGTGGTGACCACAACCTTCTTGAAGGAAGCTTTCGGATGTAATGTCCTCCTAAGCGGTCTCATTATCGTGTTCAGGGACAGTCCAGTCGTGCTCAAAGGTCCTACTATCGTGTCCAAGGACCTCACCGTCATGCGGAATGATCCTACATTCATGTCAGAGATTGTCCATTCTTGTCCATGAAGCAAACCATCTTATATGCCCACCACTAACTAAAATATGAGGCTAGAAAAAAATAAAAATAGTTTGACTGAGAGTGTGTGAATATTACTAACAGACAACAGGATCATCTTGCCTATAATGTTATAAGACATTATTCCTTCACGCCATATAACCATATCAACACAGTTTCACCCTTTCATAAATATGTAAATGTCACACCATCTTTTTTCCCCCTTTCTCTTTGCCCTCAAAAATACGGACATAAAGTTTGATATGTATGTTGATGAGGTGACGATCCCTAGGTGACGAGTGGGTTTTAATGTAGGGAGAATCATGTGTGGGAGGCAGAGGATAAGAATAGGATGTTAGCCCCCATGTCATCACGATCGATACTCCACATTCATCGAAATAGGGCTGACGATTCTCTCTCTCTCTCTCTCTCTCTCTCTCTCTCTCTCTCTCTCTCTCTCTCTCTCTCTCTCTCTCTCTCTTACACATACGTGTTTCATCCTGGTGGGATTCTGCAGCATGATCCCTCCTGGGGAAAAATACGTCTCATTCCAAACTTCAGTAGTTCAAGGTAACTGTGACAAATGGTTGTTTCTAACAAGAATAACGTAACAGAAACAATATCTTGAATCATTCTGTTTTTTCTTGTCTTTCTCTCGAACCCATATATATATATATATATATATATATATATATATATATATATATATATATATATATATATATATATATATATATCCTATTCTAAGACAGATACCCACTTCATCAACTAGCCCCTAAGGAAGGATGAACAGCTGGGTTAACAGTGGACCGGCTGCCTTTACCAGGACTAGAAAAACCATTGCGGACTCGATCCCAGGCAGCTCGTGAATGCGTCATGGTCAGCAACGCGAACCACTGCACCACGGATGGCCCAAAAATTCTCTTCTAATCTCACAGTCTAATCGTTGAGGCCAATGAGCACATTGTTACGTCAACCCTTGGACCACAACGAAACGATTGTCCTTGAGCGCGACGGTATGTCTCCTTGGGTATGATGGAGCGACTTTTTTTGACCCTTATAGGTCCATCTAAGCCAAAGGTCACACCATCATAAGCCGAGGGTCGTATCATCGGAGGGTCAAGGATCGTATGGGCGTGTTGAAGGATCAAACAGACATGGTCAAAGTTGCTTTCCTGACTGTACTTTTGACGATATGATTAAAGGAATCAGATCCTCCACCTTGTTCACTACGCCTGGATGCAAGTGAACTCTGACAGTTTGGCTTCAGGATTTGTGGTATTATCCCTGTAAAAGTTGGTGAATCATCAGGTGACCAATTCATGATAAAAGTATTTTCCAAAATAAAAGACATATCGTGGAAGTCTGTGAAACCCCTGATGGAAGAGCAAAAATAGACAATGATCTAGGACTTTTGTCTTTTATTTTTTTCCCTTTTCTGTTACCGAAGGCAAGTACCAGTACTTTCAAGCTATTCATTCCCTTTTCTATAAAACATATAAGACATACTTGACAACCGTTTGCCGTAGGAAAATATTCAACGGAAGAAAAACCGAAGAATACAAACTATTGGTTCGACTGACTGACTGGCTGCGCAAGGGAATGGTGATGAATGGTAATGAACTGCTAAATACGGGAAAAGGTCAGAGCTAGAAGCTTTCGCCAGTATAACAATCAGGTGGTTCACAATATACAATTACCGACTGGTCCAGCAAACGTCCGATAACGACCTGGGAATGTTGAGGACCTGATAAGCGAAGGCAGGAGGATCGGCTACAGGAGACGAGAGACAAGCTTAAAGGAGCCCGCGGCTGGGCCCCTTAAATGGCAGCCGACGAAGACCAAAAGCGGATTAACAAAGGAATATGTATATACATAACCGATTCCAAAGGCACAATCCACAGGATCGAACCGCCTTTTAGCTAGCTATTTCTCCACACACACACACACTATATATATATATATATATATATATATATATATATATATATATATATATATATATATACTATATACTTATATATACTTATATACTTATATACTTCCCACGTATTCCCTGCGTGTCGTAAAAGGCGACTAAAAGGGGAGGGAGCGGGGGGCTGGAAATCCTCCCCTCTCAATTTTTTTTTAATTTTCCAAAAGAAGGAACAGAGAAGGGGGCCAGGTGAGGATATTCCCTCAGTGGCCCAGTTCTCTGTTCTTAACGCTACCTCGCTAACGCGGGAAATGGCGAATAGTTTGAAAAAAAAAAAAAAAAAAATATATATATATATATATATATATATATATATATATATATATATATATATATATATATATATATATATTTCCAATAAAGACAAGTGAACTAGAGATAATTCTGAATTTGCATAATTACTTTGTCGTATCCAATCAAACGCCACAGCACTTTGCAAATGAAACGTGTGTGTGATGAATATGTGCGTATTTGTTCAAGCCATGAGGTGGAGAGAGAGAGAGAGAGAGAGAGAGAGAGAGAGAGAGAGAGAGAAGAGCGGAGCGCCTTTTCCCGCTGCAAGGAGGGAGCGCCGTGAAAGTCACCGTCAAATTAACTGTCGTGCTGTTAAAGGTCATGTCACAGTGAAGAGTGCTTCTGCGTCATCTGGGATACAGGCGTGAGTGATGAAATAGAACGCCCACTTTCGGAGAGTTCGGAAATTCCCACGCGAAGAATGACGGTATATCTGAGTTTGTCGCTAAAAACTGGCAGTTCAAAAGGAGTGCGCCGCGGTAATTTTGCTGCAGGGAAGGTATGAAAAAAAAAATCCTGGGAGATGGTCTTAATACGAAGGCGACAGGCGAGGTCTGAAGTAGAGCAGATGGCACATGGTATAGACACCGACGTGGTTCGAACACCCTCAAGCCTTCACACAAACACTCAAACACACATCCAGGAGCCCAACACACACTCAGGAGCCCACGACACATGGAAAATGCCCTTATACAGCATTCTTAAAACCGAATAACATTCACACAAACACTCAAACACACACTCAGGAGCCCGCCACACACTCTGCAGCCCACCATACAAGGAAAAATGCCCTTATACAGTTCTCTTGGAACCGAATAACAGACTTTATCTATTAATCTCAACACACTCGAAGTCCAGTAAGGAACACAGGATTTTATGATACAAGCTGTTGTGATGTCCTCATTCATGAGGACCCAATGTTCCTGTAAGAAAACGGAATTCGGGATCCTCTCATACGAATTAGTATCTGCCTATTGGTGTTGACATTTAGTGTTGTTGTTATTGCTGTTGTTTCTTGCTGGTGCTGGTGTTGCTGCTTATGTTGCTCGGCGATGTCGGGGTGTTGCCGTTACTGTTCGTCTAGTGCTGTTCTCGCTTGTTCTTGTTAGTGTGAGCTGTTGGGGGTAGGTGTTGGTGTAAGATGTTGGTGCTAGTGTTGGTGTAAGATGTTGGTGCTAGTGTTGGTGTAAGATGTTGGTGCTAGTGTTGGTGTAAGATGTTGGTGCTAGTGTTGGTGTAAGATGTTGGTGCTAGTGTTGGTGTTAAGATGTTGGTGCTAGTGTTGGTGTAAGATGTTGGTGCTAGTGTTGGTGTAAGATGTTGGTGCTAGTGTTGGTGTAAGATGTTGGTGCTAGTGTTGGTGTAAGATGTTGGTGCTAGTGTTGGTGTAAGATGTTGGTGCTAGTGTTGGTGTAAGATGTTGGTGCTAGTGTTGGTGTAAGATGTTGGTGCTAGTGTTGGTGTTAAGATGTTGGTGCTAGTGTTGGTGTTAAGATGTTGGTGCTAGTGTTGGTGTAAGATGTTGGTGCTAGTGTTGGTGTAAGATGTTGGTGCTAGTGTTGGTGTAAGACGTTGGTGCTAGTGTTGGTGTAAGATGTTGGTGCTGGTGTTCCTGATGGGTCTGGTGTGTTTTTCTGCTGGCTTTGTTGTGTTGCTGACGATGCTGGTGTGTTGCTACTGATGCCGGTGTTGTGCTAACTGGTGCTTGTATTGCCAATGGTTCTGGCGTTTTTCTGCTGGTTTTGTGTTGCTAATGGTTCTGGTGGTTTGCTAACTGGTGCTTTGTGTTGTTGACGATGCTGGTGTGTTGCTACCGATGCCGGTGCTTCGCTACACGTGTTAGTGTTGCTGATGGTTATGGCGTCTTGCTACTGGTGCCAGTGTTCCTAACTACAATGCATTACGGTAACAACCTTACCAGGAGACAGACTTCTTTGCTGAACCCCAAACACAACTTGCACTCGACCTTCCCCCAGCCACGATCATATATATATATATATATATATATATATATATATATATATATATATATATATATATATATATATATATATATATATATATGCTAAGACCAAAGCATTTTCATATTCCCTCAGCTCTGTTAAAAACGACACGTTAGATATGACCTGGGCTGTGCCTCGAGCGCAACCTTAGCCAAGGTTAAACTTTAACCATTTGCTCAACTCCACGATGACAGCAACTTGGGTATAGCCATGACTTCAGCCGCTGTCACAACTTTAACTCCTTGAACTTGGGTATGATGACTGTAGCGTAGAAGACCTCTGACCCTGGTTATTCAAAGGGCTTTCTCTTCACCTCACCTACAGAAAGAAGTCTTCCCAGTCGCATTTAAACAGTGGTATTGCATCGTAATGATTGTGGTTAACACGTGAATGCTGAAGAAGAAAAATTCAAACGTTTAATCACTGAAACAGCGACGTTGCAACGTAAAATAAGTACGTTCAGCACATGAATAATGGAGAAATGAACACTCAAACGTATAAATATTGAAGAAAATCAACATTCAACCGTTCAAATACTTAGGAAAATAAACAAACGTTTAAACACTGAAGAAAATAAACATTCAGACGTTTAAACACTGAAGGAAACAAACATTCAAAGATTTAAACAAGTGTTTTCGCAACGTAATAATCATCTTCAACTCATGAATATTGAAGAGAAGGAAAGTATTCATACGTGTCAAAAACACGAGGAGGTTCCTCGACGCATAATGAAACTGATTCGGGACAATTGATCGAGAGGCTCAATACAGGATTCACTCGGAAGTTAATCATGGGTTTTAGAAATCTTGGTGACTGAGGAAATTAGATATCTGCTTTATTCTCTTCACTGTTGCGCCAGACAATGGGACCTTTGATGGAACGGAAAAATAAGTCCAAAGGGAAGGTACGGCTTCGCGCAGGGAGGGGTTGTGAGCGATGGAGCAAGAAGGAAGAGAGGCTGGTGGTCTGTGATGAGGAGGGATGGGCTGGTGCGATGTGGTGAGAGATGGACTGGTGGGCTGCAGTGAGTGGAAGAGTGCAAGGCCGTAGTGAATAGTAAGGGGTGACATGAACTGTGGCGAGTGAAGGGCTGAAGGGTTGTAGAGAGGGTGGGTATAATTAGTTTGGCGAGTGGATGGGTTTTGGGTTGTAGCGAGGTTGGTAAATGTTAAGAAAAGTGAAGGAGTAAAAGGTTGTAGTATGGGTGGTATAGGTTGTAGTGTGTGAAGGAGTTGAGGGTTGTAGTGGAGGTGTTATAAGGTGCGGTGAACGAAAGAGGGAGGGGTGGTTAGTGGTGAGTGATAGGACGATGAAGGGGTATGATGAAAACTGACAGAAGCTGTGCTGAATGCAGATCTGGCACGAAGTCGTGAATGCAAGGGCTGGTGAATTATGGTGAAGCGTATTATCGTAAATCTAGGGAAGCCAAAAAAACAAAAAGATACGTGATACGGGTGTACCGAAAGGAGATGAGAGATGGTAGAATAGTGTGAGGGGGAATAAAAAGAGCGTAGATTAATCAGCAGTATGAATATGAACATGATGAAAGTGACTGCTTACTAACGACAGTGTATTGCCTAAAAGCCAGATGAGGGACATTCTTATAGGTTTCAGAGACTAGAAAATTTTTGATGACATTAAGAAGAAAGATAACGTTGGACTGAGCTGAAAGGTGGACACAGAGATCTGTTCTGCTGTAAATGGGTATTGCGGATGGCTAAGGATAACCTGGTTACTTATGAGAACGATGGTTTGTGTAAAAGGAGGAATCTTTGATGCAGGACGAATAGTGAGGTGTAGGGAGGACATGTCTTGTATAAAGCTGTGGTATGGTATTTTGAATATGTGGGAGGGTGGTTGTGTGGGGGTCAAGTCGTGTGTTTGGTCGAAGATGAAATTGATTATATTTTACGATTATGGAAGGATGAATATGCTGCGAGCTATGAAGAAGGAGAGTAGGATGCTGCAAGCACGGTGGCAGTGCTCTGAACTTTGCAGAAGGAGGGTAGAAGATCATCTGCCTCAAAGGTAATCAGAGTTGTGGGTTGTTCGTGGCTAGGAAAGGTACGTTGGATATGTGCGGTACGTGTCTGTTGGGTTGTAGAGGAGAGAGTGGTTGATATGTGGGTTATGAGGCGGAGATAGATCTGTAAGAAATACGAGTGCAGCATATGTGTTTTCGGTTGTGGACATCCACCTGTAGTCCTAAGGTTGTAGGATGGAATGGTGTATGGTTAGCTGGAAATGAAAGATTGTGAGGAGAGAGAGGTGGGTAGAGATGTTGGAACAATACATCATGTGGGGTGTGGGGTGTGGATTTTGACAAAAGGTAGATGTCTGGCGTCCTGCACAGTGAGAGATGGGTCGTGGGTTCTCGGCAAGGTGGAAGTTGTGAGGCAGGTGGTAGGTAGGGCAGCGATCTGCAAGGTACCTAAACGACGTTGCGGGATATTCGATGGCTTTAGCTAAGCCGTTGGGATGTTATGATATAGACACCGCAATGGTGGGCTGCACGGCGAGCTGATACAGCTCGATAGAGGTGTACGATGGCGATAAAGGAACAGTAGCGTGGGTGTAGAGTGGGTTCCATATGGGTATAAACATGGGTTCGTGACGAAAGCATCGCGCAGTGAGTCCCAGAATCACATACTGAGGATCTCAATCTCATTCACGCTATTCGGAACCGATATAAAACTGGTATAAACCATCTCCTGTATTTTCTTTTTTCAAAGAACAATCATTGGTATTTTCTTCAAGCCGACACAATCTGATCTCGAGAAACCGCTTTGGATACCTATGCAAACAGTGAGCCCTTGAATTTGGGGCGAGTTCGCAACTTTAAATTGAGAATCCGTTTATGATCAGATATCAGGTATATATATATATTTTTATTTTATCTTAGGATAAGCGGCATCATTTGCATGATTTATAGGATCCGGTCGAACAGACAATACCAGATATAAATAATTAATGATGTACCCTAAATGAGCGGATGGCCAACAGGCTACGATCAGAACCAATGAGTAAATATTTCGTTCCATTTCTCATAATCAGAGGCAGGAATTTATGACGGTATGCCTCGTTGCGTTTCCGCTACCCTATCGGCGCGTAATCGTTAATCGCTTAAAAAAAAAGAAAAGGAGTCTTGTTAATGATGACTCTTAAATGCAAGGCGTTAGTACAAGACTATCATTGTATGAGAACATCTTTTTTTCTATTTGAATCTCTACCATTACGAAGAACTCTTGACACGTGAGAGACATGATATATATATAATTACCCTGTGGGAGGCAGCACTGATCGTGTTGCTCTTATCAGGGACTACATTCGGCCCACAGTCAACCCAGCTGTTCATCATCCTCCCCAAGGCGGAGTATCTAACGTTCCTCGAGGCCTGGTACCTCACATAACGTTCCTCGAGGCCTGGTGCCTCACAAAACGTTTCTCGAGGCCTGGTACCTCATGAAACGTTCCTCGAGGCCTGGTGCCTCACAAAACGTTCCTCGAGGCCTGGTACCTTACAAAACGTTCCTCGAGGCCTGGTACCTCACAAAACGTTCCTCGAGTCCTGGTACCTCACAAAACGTTCCTCGAGTCCTGGTACCTTACAAAAAGTTCCTCGAGTCCTGGTACCTCACAAAACGTTCTTCAAGGCCTGGTACCTCTCATAACGTTCCTAGAGGAATGGTACCTCTCATAACGTTCCTAGAGGCCTGGTACCTCACGTAGCGTGCCTCAAGGCCTGGTACCTCACAAAACGTTCTTCGACGCCTGGTACCTCTCATAACATTCCTAGAGACCTGGTACCTCTCATAACGTTCCTAGAGGCCTGGTACCTCACAAAACGTTATTCGAGGCCTGGTACCTCACAAAACGTTCCTCGAGGTCTGGTAGCTCACGTAGCGTGCCTCAAGGCCTGGTACCTCACAAAGCGTACCTGCCTCCAAGACAATACACGTAAGCCCAGTCGCTGTAGAAAAACACACTATGTTCAGGGTAACAAAACCTCTTATTCAGACTCGCAAGTTACTCCAGAAGGAAAAAAACTTAATGCGTTCTTTTAAATAAATTCTAAAGTACGTAAACGAAAAAAAAAAAAAGTCTAGAAACAAGTGGATATAGAAAAAAGGTAAAATATATATGAATCAAGAATGAACACCCAACAAGGAACGTCTAAATTCAGTCTGTGTAGGAAAATCCACAGGGAGTGCTAGGGGGAGTTACACGGGTGAGATTGTAAATTAGGTGGTTGTACCTCAGGAGAACGCTGTTCCTGTCAGAGATGCCAAGATTGATGGAATAAGCTGGGATGCTGGGGAAGGCAGGGAGTAGGGGAGGAAACAACTCCTTCACGAGTCCCAGGAGATAGACAGGATAAGTTGGTTCAGTGGGAACACGTCTGTTGAGACAACCCTGGACTGTATGTGGTAGAGTAGCGTTCAGGTTTACTGTAAGCCAATTACGGTTTTAGTCATACAGGCAGCGTGTATCCGAGTCTTGGAGGGTGGGTGCGTTTCAGACGTGGGATTGAGGTGAGAGGTGAGAGCTCCCTAGGGCAGACTCTGCTACCTGGACGATCGAGGGAGAGAAGTCTGAATCCTATACGAAGTTTGTAGGCAGCTGGAGGATGAGGGAAGGGAGGTTCGAGTCCTATAGGAAAGCCGCAGTGATTAAGGGGAGGTGTCGAGTCCTCTAAGATATACGTAGGTGGATAGGGTTAAGGGGGATAGGATGGACGGAGCTACCTAGGAGATGAGGGAGGAGAGAGGTATCGAGTCCTATGGAATGGAAATAGCCACCTTGGGGGTTGAGGGAGATAGGTATCGAGGTCGATAGGATGAACACAGCCACCTGGGAGTTGAGGTTACGGGAAGTAGATTGTAATCCCGCAGGACTGACGCGGTAGACTGGAGAGGAAGTAGGATCTAAACCCCCCTCTTGACAGTGGCAGACAAATAATGATACGGACAGGGGATAGGATTACCTTTCGTAAATCCATGATTGATTTCTTCTTCTTTTTCCCAAAGGAGAAAAAAAAATCTTTCCTCCCAGCCTCCTTCTCTTCCATTCCCCGCTCATATATCTGAAGATAATTCTCTTGCCCATTAGAACCCGCATCTCGCCTGTCTACTTTACCTCTCGTAGATGTGATAGTAGACAGCTCTGTCCCCTATCGGCTACCGTGGACATGACTTTCGGGTACTGTAGACATGACTTTCAGCGCCCCGTGTTCTCCTCTTCCTGTGGACATGACTCTTTCAGCATCCCATCTCGATCTGACCCCCGCAGACATCACGTTCAGCTCCCCCTAGGCTCTTCTTAATCCTGTAGACATGTATTCTAGCCTCCCATCTCTTCTTGCTCCTTCTCCCACTTCCTAAAGACATTAATTTCAGCTCCTCTATCTATATCTAACATTTCAGGACATAGAGGTCCGTCAAGCGTCTCCCACCGCGTATCTTCTGAAGTCGAAAAGCTGAAAGTTTAAGGGAAAGAATTCTTTGGCTAATAATGCACTTTCATTGAAAATTATGATAATAATAGTAATGAAAATGAATACTATAATAATATTCTTTAGTAACAATAACAACAATGATAATAATAATAATACTCGTTCCCTCCACCTCCGACACATATATCCTCTTGGTCAATCTTTCCTCACTCATTCTCTCCATGTGCCCAAACCACTTCAAAACACCCTCTTCTGCCCTCTCAACCACGCTCTTTTTATTTCCACACATCTCTCTTACCCTCACGTTACTTACTCGATCAAACCACCTCACACCACACATTGTCCTCAAACATCTCATTTCCAGCACATCCATCCTCCTGCGCACAACTCTATCCATAGCCCACGCCTCGCAACCATACAACATTGTTGGAACCACTATTCCTTCAAACATACCCATTTTTGCTTTCCGGGATAATGTTCTCGACTTCCACACATTTTTCAAGGCTCCCAAAATTTTCGCCCCCTCCCCCACCCTATGATCCACTTCCGCTTCCATGGTTCCATCCGCTGACAGATCCACTCCCAGATATCTAAAATACTTCACTTCCTCCAGTTTTTCTCCATTCAAACTCACCTCCCAATTGACTTGACCCTCAACCCTACTGTACCTAATAACCTTGCTCTTATTCACATTTACTCTTAACTTTCTTCTTCCACACACTTTACCAAACTCAGTCACCAGCTTCTGCAGTTTCTCACATGAATCCGCCACCAGCGCTGTATCATCAGCGAACAACAACTGACTCACTTCCCAAGCTCTCTCATCCCCAACACACTTCATACTTGCCCCTCTTTCCAAGACTCTTGCATTTACCTCCCTAACAACCCCATCCATAAACAAATTAAACAACCATGGAGACATCACACACCCCTGCCGCAAACCTAATAATGATAAATAATAATAATAATAATAATAATGATAAATAATAATAATAATAATAATAATAATAATAATAATAATAATAATAATGATGATGATCAAGAATCACGCAATGTAAAAGTAGTGATGGTTTTACTAGCAATACTGAAACATAAGGAACGGAGAAACGAAACAGCTTTGGTAACAGTGCAGTTCTTTCTTACCTTCAGTCATCCCCAGCAACATTAAGTACCCTCTCACTGCAGACCAAGTAAACTGCGTCACTCACCCGGCGGGCTGTTAAGATTGTATCTCGAAATACCCTGGAGTTCCTGTGTACAAACTCTCTCTCTCTCTCTCTCTCTCTCTCTCTCTCTCTCTCTCTCTCTCTCTCTCTCTCTCTCTCTCTCTCTCTCTCTCTCTCTTTCTGCTGTTGCTGCTGGCGGCCGCCACTGCCAACAGAGAGAAAGCCTTGGGGGTCACGTCTCTCGCGGGGGTGTTCCCCCTTCCCTCCTCCACGGCGGAGTTTTCTGTTAGCATTCCCTCTGTGGTCTTTCGAGGTATCTCTCACAAGTTTCTTGATCCTTTATCTCGTCTTGCTGCCAGAGTTGGCTAACCACGTTCACCCGGGCATTTTCTCTCGTCCTGTATGTGTATGTGTGCGTGTGTGTGTGTGTGTGTGTGTGTGTGTGTGTGTAATGATCTATATATCTTTACCTATTTGTACTGTAGAGGGAGGGAGTTTTACAGTCGTAGGGGAGCCTCATCTCTTTGAACATTCTCCACCATCATACATCCTTATAAACTTCTGTATTCTGTTTGCATTTATCACATCCTTGTTCAGTTTGATAATAATAATAACAATAATAATAATAATAATAATAACTAATAATAATAATAACTAATAATATCATAACTATTACCAATATCAACAATAGTAATAACATCAATAATGATAATAATGGATAGGATGCAAAAATAATAATAATAATAATAATAATAATAATAATAATAATATAATAATGATAATAATAATAATAATAATAAAAGGGCTTCTCCACTTTTCCCAGTAGAGTTAATGGGGTTTCAGGTGACACGTATTATTTATCATCTCCGTCGACTCTGCTATCAGAGTACCAGGGCTCGGGGACTCGCTGGGATCAGTCCACTGGATGGTCAGTGTAAATTCGTTGATAAATGGTGAAGCTGGGCTCGTCTGACTGACTCAGAGCCACTGAAAATTAGTTTTTATATTTCTCTTTTTCTCTCCTCTTTGTTAAGCAATTCTCTCTTTCACCTCTTCTACGCAGGTACAGAGAGTGGTAGACGTTCCCTCCTTATCTACAGTACACCAAAAGAGTTTCCAGGGTGATCAGATTCATCGATGAAGGGCAAAGGAAGGGATATGAAATAAGATCTGTCCAATCTCATCTTGTCTTCGATCGCACATCTTGTGGGACGACGCCACCGAGCATATCGGCCGTTGAGAACGACGGGTGGCAACGTGATGTTTTCCAGATGGGTCTGTTTCTGGAAAAAGTTTCTTCGGCACTTCGATGGGATCTTGAGGTGTGTGGTGATGGGGTGAGGGGAGGATCGACCGCCCCAAACCTCTACCCCTCCTCGCTCTCGGGACCCCAAAGTAAGATGACCAATTTCCCGTAGTGACTTCAAATCAGCGAGGAAGTTCAACTTCCCTCCCGGCTGCATGGTGACTACGCGCCACTTTTTGGAGATGGTTCTCCCATGGAAAATCATGCTGAGTGACTCCCTATGGTTAGATTTTAGAATATGTATATATATACTGTGTTACGATCTAGCCATGGGGGCGTTACTGTTTTGGTCGAGAACGCGTTGAAAGACGTGGAAATCATTCTGATGAGTCGAACTTAAATGTAGTGTAGTTCTCGGGGGCCGATGTGATTAACAGTGGGATGTATAAGGCGAGAGGGATTCTTATATACACAGGCGTATGTGTGTGTATGTCTCTGCGTATGTGTTGAGGTACGTTTTCTTTATGTGAGTTCGACTGAGAAGTATCAATAGGAAAGTTCAGAATGGAAACTCGGGTACAACATCCCTCAATCTTGTTAGAACTAGATTGGTCTGGGATTTGAAGGATATATCCCCATCGAGGGCCAGCAGTCTCCTTTATCAATGTTAGGGGACACCATCGTCTTGAGAGGTTCTTACCACAGCTAACATCATTCAACATCCTACGAGAAGAATCTCGTATTGAGCACATATTAGTTGATACTCCAGAAGAGCATGATATGTGATCATTCACTCAAGCTGGTTCAAAATCCTCGTCACAGCATCTCATGAACTAGCTCTTTTCTGTACGTGTCTCATCTTTCTGCCATTCCTACTTTTATTCTCTTCTCGGTAATTCTTCTGCTCCATCACCTTATCGACTTATCTTTCGCTAAATCATTCACTTCTCTGTAATCTTCTCGGGGTTTCATCTTCAGTCATATGCTTTATCATTTCCTTCAGTCTTCAAACTCAAATTTTGTCATCCCTTCTTCTTAACCCTTGGTACTACTGTCCTCTTGCTAAAGGTCTAAGCCGGAGCTTAGCATTATCTTGCCTATAACCACACCATCAACCATCCCTATATTTTCGTCTTCTGTCCTCATCTTTGACATTTCTTTCTTGTGTTGCCTGTAACCAGCATTTTCTCAATGCTGTTCTTAGAGACTTCATCTCTTCCCCGTACAATATTCGCTCTTCAGCCCCTCTACCTCAACATTCCTTCCTCAATCTTCTATGTAACATTCCATCTTGTAAAGTCTTTCATGATGTCTTACTATAATCCTTCTTCCTCTTATCTTTTCTCTATTACTCCCTTTGTTTCTTTCGCCCCAAGATTCGTTCATCACACTCTACTCAACAGCGTCTTCCGTCTCTTTCTCTAACACTCCCTTCAACGCCACCTTTCTAGCATTCCTCTGTTCCATCCTCATCGCTGGGGCTGCTTCTCTCTCCCATCCTCCGTCCCAGCTGTCACCTCATCTCTTGTCCGTCCTCTCCCTTGTCAGTTTTTCATTTGACGCCATCCGTTGCCCACCATTCCCACCCCAATTGTCCACCGCATTACTACTATTCCCTTCCTTCTCCTCCTCCTTCCACACCATTGCACTCTCTCTCTCTCTCTCTCTCTCTCTCTCTCTCTCTCTCTCTCTCTCTCTCTCTCTCCTTGTCAGTTCTCCATTTATCTTCCCTTTTGACACCACCCCTTGCCAACCTTCCCGATCTCCAGATGTCCACCGTATTACTGCAACTCCTTTCTTCCTCCTCCTCCTCCTCCTCCTCCTCCTCCTCCTCCTCGTCCTCTATGACCACCACCTCTTCCTCCTCCTCCTCCTACAACCACACCGTTGCGCCTGCCACACGACTGCGTCCCAGAGTCTCTGCCCCTCAATAACAACACCACAGACAAGATGGATTGGCCTCTCGAATTCCTCCTCCAAAATGCATGAAGAGGGTGCGATGACTCTAAGGTCTTAGTGGACTCCTCTCTCTCTCTCTCTCTCTCTCTCTCTCTCTCTCTCTCTCTCTCTCTCTCTCTCTCTCTCCGAGTTAAGCAGATCTAAGTTGATCCAAGTCCAGTTTAAGTTAGTAAATGGTTTTCTGAGGTTCAAAGTTCTCTGGGCAGACAGAATGCCTGGACGTGTGGAAAGAATGCAGTAATGTGGACAGAATGAAGGAAAGGGAGGGGAAAGAATGAAGGACATGAGAAGACATGATGACATGTGGAGTCAGAGTTGTATGGGACTGAGAATTCTGAGGTAGGGGAAAAAATGAAGGGTATGAAGGATGTGTGAGAGGCATAAGGAGTCACAGTTGTATAGGAGTGAGAATTGTGAGGTATAGGATATGATGAGGGGTATGGAGAACGTGCGAGGGACATGAGGAATCAAAATTGTATTGGGGTTAGAATTATGAGGTGTGGAGACGTGTCAGTCATGAGTGATGTGAGGAATGAGGCACATGATGCATATGGGGTAACACACGGGACGCAGGGAATATAAGTGCATGAGTAATGAGATGATTTTGAGCAATGAGGGTGTGGTGGAGAATGATGAGTGGTGTGGTCAATGAGGCGTGTCAGGAGCAAGAGGGTGTACAAGATTAAAATGGTGCGTTGCATGAGGGGTGCCGAGGGAAGAAAGAAAGGGTTAGGATAAAGAAATATGAGAACACTAACAGATGTGAGAGATGCGAGGTGTGATCATAGGGAATTATGGGCTCCGAGGTCTGTATCTTTGCCTTCATGTAATTACCTATTTGTACAGTACAGACAGAAAGGTCTGCACATTTGGGACCCAATCTCTTGAACGTTCATCCTTCTTCTTCAGCATCTTCTGAATTCATGCCATTGACCCGCTACTCCGATGCTCTAAAGGATTTTATTTACATCTTTTCTAACACAATTCTTGCTTAGTGTCATCATGTGGTTTCTGATAATGGCACTATCTTTAAATCTTGTGTGTGTGTGTGTGTGTGTGTGTGTGTGTGTGTGTGTGTGTGTGTGTGTGTGTGTTGCCGGGTTCCTCCTGCAAAAGGTTACATCGCGAGTGAAGGCTTAACTATGCTTGGCGAGGCTGTACCACTGAGAGTACAGTCTCCTTCAAGGATATTGTCACTCTAAAGGAGTTTACATTTCCCAGCCACTTGAAGTAGTGCAGCCTTTTCGAAAACTCCTGAAGGTAATTAGGAATATATATATATATATATATATATATATATATATATATATATATATATATATATATATATATATATATGTATATATATATATATGACGTAAGAACAGAGGATGAATGGTGTATGGCACATGTTGGGAGACGTTAAGCACAACCCGTTAGCCCAGTTGTAATGTAAGAGGTAGAAAGACCAGCAATCTAACCACGGAGGGTGTAGGAAGGCCCCAGGCACCACTTGCGTGTGTGCAATTACGTCTTTGTACAGCACAGGGAGGGGGAAGTTCTGTGCTCAAGGAACACCCCCATCTCTTCAACTCTCTTTACTGTCATACCATTTCCTCAACATCCACAATTTCGAAACTCTTTTTCTACTTGTATTTCCATCAGTCACAACTCTACTGCCATAGTTTCTTGCTGAGTTTAATTGTTAGGAGACGTCGATGGTCCTTCTTCGTAGCTTTCAGCGAAGCTTATATGGTTAGGATTATTGATATGATGAACAAGCTTGATTGCCATGGTAGTCTCGACACCTTAATCTTCTCCTCTCTTGCATGGTGGGAAAAAAAAAATGAGAGCCTTTAACCTCTCCCTGTAACATCGTTTTCTTATTCCAGGTACAATCTTTTCCTCCTCTGGACCTTCTCTATCAGATCTTCATTCTTCTTCAAATGTGCCGACCAAAGCTGAGACGCATTCATAGTTTCTGATATAAAGTTGTAGACAAAATACTGAACATTACTGTATCGATATACTTGAATGCAATGTCGGTATCAATGGGAGATACTTTACCTTCTTAATAGTTCTTTTAAGTTGGTGTTGTGTGTACAGGCTGGGTCGACCCCAAACTCCCTCTCACGCACTGACTCATGGGGCTTGTTTCCCGCTAGATTATAGCCGAAACCTTCGTTATATATGTTCCATAAAACATCTATCTATATATATATATATATATATATATATATATATATATATATATATATATATATATATATATATAGCCAGGGAGACTGACAAATATGTAAACATTTTGTCATAAGGCAGATGAAATCTTTAATCACCGATATTAGCAGTGAAAAGATGGCATCATTACGAGGAATAGAAGATTAAACCACATAAAACTGGTACTCAGACTCTGGGTGAAAAGAGAGGAAATTTTTTCCTGAAGGGATGAGAAATTTTCGAGAAAATATCATTGGCTGTGAAATGATCATCTAATTTTCTTACACCGAACCCAATCTGATCAGTTCTGTATCATTTCCTGGCTCAATACAGATCCTAATTCGGGAGCCTTTCCAGGATCCTAGAATCATCTTAAGTTATAACAAAGTTAGTTTAATCGTGAGTGGAAGATGAGAGGATGGACACGGTTCACGTGATTTTGGCTAGTCTTTTTTTTTTTTTCTTAAATTCCATCTACTTCTTCGAAAGTATTCGTAATGATCAATGAAGTCACACTGATACAAACGTGATGCAATGCAAAATGCTTCTTAATGTCCTTTGTCTGACGGTGTATTACGGACATTGCCATTATAAGCGAAGTCGCGAGATGAATGTGAATTGTGCCCCAATTTCACAAGGCGTAACAGTGTTGACTTTATGGAAGACCCGAACCTATCTCAGCAAAGGAATTACTACGGGTGTACTCACTCACTGGTGGCAGTACTCGCTGGTTGTATCCTATTATAGCAAATCTCTTTACCTTCGTCAAGTCACAAGTTTTAACACTGTTATGGTAACTTTAGCAGCAATGACGGAGACTGCCTTACACGAACCAGGAGGAGACTTTAGCGAACGAATGATCCCATGTCTGAAAACACAAAGATTCATCTCTATCCCTTTCAATAGCAGACATGCAGATGAGTCTTTCACAAGCACTGTGCCAGTGAATAGGGTCGGTGAAGCCTCTCACATGGAGTGATATAAGGCATTAGATATCTCCTCGGTATGAATACTATATTCATAGTTCTTATCAATTAAGTTTCGAAGTCCTTGTCTGTTTGTGTGATATCAATATATCGGAGTGGTAGACCTTATTTGGATTACAGCGTTCCATGGTCGAGGCAGTCCTCAAGAATATGCAATTTCTCGTCTATTGTCTACTCCAGACAGTACTATGAGAGACATCATTTCAGCAAGCGTCCTTAAACATAAATAGATACAGGAGGTAAGTCGTGAGTTAAAGAGGGACGTGTATGGGCGTTATCTTCAGGGAAAAAGTGCATGTGATTGGGAGATATACAAGAGGAAGCGGCAGGAGGTCAAGAAGAAGGTACAGGGGGTGAAAAAGAGGGCAGTGAATAATATGAATCCGTTATACATCAAAATCAGATACGGTTTTTGTCAAAAGCGTTAAACACAGTTTGGCAAGAAGGAATAAGGTACAAAATAATAAACTTGACGAGCTTCACAGACCGAAGAGCTGCAAAATGAAAATCAATGAATTCATTAGACAATCAGTGAAACTCCAGAGCACAATCTCGCGGGGACGTTGTCTTTCACCAGTATTATGATATACCATCTACACTTCAGACCTTCTTATTCCAAAGAGGACTCGAGCAGCAAAACACACATGCTCAGAACTAAGAAGATTCCAATCTCTTAACGAGAGAGAGAGAGAGAGAGAGAGAGAGAGAGAGAGAGAGAGAGAGAGAGAGAGAGAGAGAGAGAGAGAGAGAGAGAGAGAGAGAATCCCAATCCACTGCTAGTCAAGGACTTCTATAGAAAAAAAAAAACATTCGACACAAGACAAGGCAAAGTGACTACCCTACAACCATCATATTGCTTAGTATCTAAGCTTCTTATGACAGAATTAAGCTAAATAGCAATTTACGGATCATGCAGTCATGTTCTTCATGGGTCGTCCCGTCACGTTCGAGGGTCGCACCGTCTTACTCAAGATTCGCATGTCTTGTTCAAGGTTCTCACCGTCGAGTATAAAGGTCTTAACGTCGTGCTCAAGGGTCGCACATTCATATTCAAGGGTCGTACCGTCTCGTTCGAGGTTCTTAACCCTGTGTTCAAAGACTCATAACGCCATGTCAGTCAGAGGCCACATCCTGCACTTCTGCGCACATAGTAAACAAACATATCTGTGTCACATGATGCCTCCTGATACACACACACACACACACACACACACACACACACACACACACACACACACACACACATATACACACTCACACACACACACACACACACGACAGCGAATCGCGAAAGAGTAATATGTACGCCAAACCAATCACCTAAAGCAGCGAGGATTTCTCTAGGTGTTGGGTGAACACGAGAGAAACTGGAGATAGAGGACAGACAGATAAGAGAAGACGAAAGAAGAAGAAAGAAGAAGAGGAGGAGGAGGGAGTGAAAATGGAATAAAGAATAATGGGAGACAGTGAGCCTAAAGGGGATAGAAAGACAGCAAACACGAAGGAACTGCAAGCAAGATTAAATCACCCCAGTAGGGTGGATGGTTCAACCAACTTTAACTCTCGCACTTTCCTTCAATTTCACACTTATCTTGCCAAAATGACTCAATCCCACTCTTCATTGGTCAATTCTGGGGAAGGAATCCTCTTTTCTTACTTTGTCAGGTCTACTCATACGTGTACTCCCTGAAGATGAGAGTTACTCTCCCTGTGGTGACCTGCGTTATCGCCTGACACATGTGCGACCCTTAAGTTTAGCTTTAAACACAGACATTATATATGCAGTATATATGTAGATAAGATGTGTGTGTGTGTGTGTGTGTGTGTGTGTGTGTGTGTGTGTGTGTGTGTGTGTGTGTGTGTGTGTGTGTGTGTGTGTGTGACGAAAATAAACACCACTCTTACCAAAAACCATTATACTGGGTGACTTTCAAAGCCCCTAAAAGAAACGGAAATTTCTAGTAAGGAATGCAAAAATCAAGACACCATTGGGTCCCTTTTGAATCTGTCTCTGCAAGGGAATACAAAGGAATTCAAACAGCAGCAGACCATTGGTCTTCTTCCGAAGCTGTTTGTGATTGGAAAATGTCAAAAACGCACAGATCGGTGTGGTGAAAGTTAGAATGTATACAGATAATTCAAAGAGAATAACCCGCAAATTGTCAGTGTGGCTCAGGGGGTGCAAATACTGTTAAGTCGTGCAATTGAAGCGAAGTATTTAACAAGGCTATTCCTAAAGGTATCCATAAAATCAATTCGAAGGCTCTACCTGTGAAACCAAGAATTCAATTCGCTTTATCCACTGTGTTTGTGCACTGCTTGCTTGGTTTTAGGTCACCAGAGATTAGTTTGTCCAAATCTCTTTCCTAATTCACATCTTGCAATTCAACAGAATTCATACTGCTTTTACTTCCGATATGTAAAACTTTGTGCTTATCGAAATTAATATTCATTGCCACCTGTGAGTCTCGTCCATCAGTTTGTCTGTGCAAGTCTGAAGCTGTAGACGATCAGGTTCATTTGTAAGTCTGTCTCCCAGCTCTGTATCATAAGCGAATTTCGAATTCACTTGCAATGTAGCCCATTATCATCATTAATGTATAGCGATATATACAGTGAGATGAGAGGAAAAAAAAAGAAAATAGAAGACTTGAAGAGTAAGTAAGCTGTATAAGTAACTAAGAAGATGAATGAATATATGATTCGGGGAGTTAAAGCTAAATATTTCTCATATCTGCTCCCTCCGTAGTGAACTTAACGGTGAATAAAAGTGGGGAAGGAGGAGGTATATTGAGTTCATTCACGAATGCTAGCATCTCTCGTAATCTCCAAATTCATTCCTTAAAAAAAAAGAAAAAAAAATCTTCATTCAAGATTGGTAATTCTGATGTGTATATAAATGTAAATAAAAGCCTTTATGCCTTAGTCGTCTTGGAACAGATTTTGAGCCTTTTTTTACCCCCCCCCCCCCCCCTCGTGTAGCACGAGCTTCAAAAGACTCGAGGCAGTTTCGAAACAGCTTTGCCTTACCGAGCTCGTTACTACGAAAGCTCATGCGAGCTGGAGTGGAACTCGATTCGAAAACATGTCTGGGGCGTATTTCCGGAGGGCATCGACACGGGGTGTGTGTGTGCAGCTCACAATGGACTAATGACCGAGACTTATTCAAAGGCCAGATCAAGAGTATTAGGCTGACCCAAGGAGGCAGAGAGAGAGGGAGGGAGAGGGAAAGCTGCGTGTGCGCAGCCCATTATGAAGAACTGGATACGGTGTGATGGTGCGGTAGTGGTGCGTGCGCCCTGGGGGACTTGGTAGAGGAAGACCACCGGAAGGAGACGTGAGGACAAGTATCTTTAAAGTTAAAAGTTTTCGAGGAGTAACTCTAAGACGACTGGCTCAAACTCCCTCTAATTAGATCTGGAAATTTCAGAGTAAAAATGTAAGGGAAGATAAAAGGGGAGGCAAGTGATGGGGCGGTTTGGCCAGAGAGCGACAGGAAGCGAGAGAGAGAGAGAGAGAGAGAGAGAGAGAGAGAGAGAGAGAGAGAGAGAGAGAGAGAGAGAGAGAGAAGGAAGAGGCAGATGAAAAAGAAAGAACAACTTAATAAGAGGGGAATAGAGAGACAGCGCAGCTTGAATGTGAAATAAAAGTGGGAAGACACATCCAAAGAAGTCAGTATGATCCTGAGACACCAAAGGGGCGAGAGGTCAGTATAGATATACTGCAGCAGTAAAGGCAGACGTCGCTATAGGAATGGACAGCATAGGTTCTCCAGGTCAGCTTAGATAGACAGCACGGCAAGGGAAAAGGTTTAGCGTCAAAGCTGGGCAGTACGAGGAGTGCAGGGATGGCAGATATACACAGCAGTAGAGGGAGAGGTCAGGAGAAAAAGGCAGAGGAATGGAGACGTGGGGGGACAATATGTCTGGGAGACGATACAGGGATGGTAGGATGCTGCACAAACTACCCGGCGGGCGAGGCTATGGACACAAGTCATCCCCCTAGGGTCAGATGAAGCCTCAGCCCCCCCCTCTCCCTCTCTATCTATCATCTATCTATCTATCTATCTCTCTCTCTCGCTCCCATGGTGGGAAAACATATGACCACACGCTTTAAAAGGGAAAAAAATCATATACCATGCATGACTGACGCTTTCGTTATAACCTTCATGCTTGAAAGTCAGAAGAGAAAAGTTAGCAAATCACTAAAAGACGTTGGAAAAAAAAAAAAATGATGAAATCCTTCTCCAGAGAATGCTACAAAAACCAAAGACGTGAGGAAAGATGATGCTTAAAGGACAGACAGTCAAGGGAAGTCAAAGGCTCTCTTAAAGCTCCATAAGACTGATATTCATTTTTCTCTTAGACAAAGAGATAATAGATGAGATAATAAATGAAGAGATAATACGGAACCAGATAATTGGCTACCTCGATCTTCCAAGGGATGAAGCCATTTAGGAAATCATTATCAGAAGGGAGTGGCCAAAGATTGAGAGCTGACAAATATCACTTCAAATATTCAGGATATTTGGTGGGAAATGTGTTGTAGATTAACATGAACCATTACCTCGATCTTGGGAAAAGTGACTGACACCATCTTAGTCGAAATTAGCCCACAAGCTTATTTTCAAAGAAGAGAAGGACATCCTGAAATACCCAATATGACTTATTTAGAAACAGGTGTAGTCCTCCCAGTCTCTTGGAGTTATTTCAGGGAAATCTATAACGAATATGATAGGAAAGTGGCTGAGGCGCATTACACGTGACACCTAGAGAATGGATGTCAGCGAATGAGGCCTTTTCTTCGTCTGCTCTCGACCCTACCTCGCTAACGCGGGAAATGGCAAACAAGCAAGAAAGATTGGAGAAAAAAAGGGTTGAAAAACAGCCTCACTACAGAAAAAAAAGAAAATCTTCTTGTGCTAGTATCGAAGAGAATGAAGAAAAGAGCTGCAGACTCAAAAATGAGGAACAAGATTCTAACACCAGGAATAAGAAAGAAAATAGTCTGAAAAATTAAAGGAAGTGAAATAGTTAGCTCTCTGTACAGAAGCCAAAGTTTCGTGGTGATCAAAAAATGTTCAAAAGAGAAGAACCACAACATCGACAGAGATCCGCCGTTCGTGGTGATGCAATAAGCACGGATCTACAAGGGTTATAGTCCTTACCAACGCCTTAAGAAGGTAGGGGTTCAAGTTTTCTCGACTAGTTGGCTAAGAAATGGACGTTAAATAGACATAACGACTCCAGCAGTCGATAGACCTAGAATCCCAAGTAACTAACGGCCCAACAGGGAGTGCGGGAGCCAGATCCAATAGGCTAGACCTTAATAGGAAAAATGATTCGCACCAATAGAGGGAAAACGTTTGATATACACGTACGGTTACTCGATGCTCAAATAAGCTGTTGCCCAGGCCTGATTTCCCCATGAAGGCTTATTAAGCGATCGACTTATTACGTTCATTCAAGAAGACTCTAGAAGGGTCATCGCCAGCTGGGAAAAATGACCACTAATTACGACAGAACTGGTAGGATTAATAGACACCAAGTCCTTGGGATGGTTACCTTTGCTTATAGGGCGATTGGTTTTCGGTTCTCTGCTTTGCTTTATGAAGTCTGCATGCGAGATGTGCGTCTCTCTCTCTCTCTCTCTCTCTCTCTCTCTCTCTCTCTCTCTCTCTCTCTCTCTCTCTCTCTCTCTCTCTCTCTCTGTCTTTCTCTTCTCCATATTGTACTTAATTCTACTGCACGCCATCTGGGTTTCCTCGCCTGTTTAAGTTTACCTATAGAAATATATTCGGTTTAAGTGTTTGAAATGACTGAGTTTGCAATATATGTGGAGGTATATGGAAGATAAGTACTCCTTGTTTATCACTGTTAAGGCCAGACCACCTCGCTCGGACCTTGGGTGTGTCTGCGTGCTTGTGTATCTATGCAATTCTTCTCTTATCTCTCCCTACCAGTACGTAATTACCCTCCGCGCTTTTATCTCTCCAAGTTAATCATTTTCATGACACTCATTTCACTTGATCACCAACCTAATCACCCCCACCATAATAAATCGTGCTACCTACCATTCTTATCTCTACGTATCAGCAGAATTACCCACCATCCTTTGTCTCCCCATATCGGTAGACCTACACCACCACTCTTATCTCCCAATACTGGTGGACCTACTCCCACCTCTCTTATCTCCCCTTATCGGCAGAGCTGCATCACCACTCTCGTCTCCCCATATCGGCAGAACTACAACACCACCCTTATCCTCCCCAACATCATTATAACATTTTATTCTGATCTCCCCATATCAGAGGAACCGCACCTATCTTATCTCCAGCGCATCCTCTGCCTCTCTCTCTCTCTCTCTCTCTCTCTCTCTCTCTCTCTCTCTCTCTCTCTCTCTCTCTCTCTCTCTCTCTCTCATAACCAACACATCCGCGAGTAAGTCGTAAAGCTCTCCATACGTCTAATACCACCACCTCCCCTGCCCTCCCAACGTCACTCCCCACTCACTCCTCCCTTCCCTCCCTCCTTCAGCTGAGGGTTCCTTCTTTTCCACTTGCGGCGTCACCCCCAAGCGGATGGAACCCCGACAACGACCCCATCCACCAGCTGGTACCGTGAGGCTGGACTGTAGGGCGCCCCCATTCTTTCACTCGCCTGCAGGTGTGACGTGAAGAGCCAAGGGAACCTATTGAGATCCTACGGAGGGTTTGCAGACAACGACGTGAGGTTGTGGCATCGAGGACGAAATCAAGGACGAGGACATAGGGATCGAGAAAGGAGTTGGTGAAGGGTTCCAAAGCACGAGGAAGAGACACCAGTGAAGGTAGAGGTATGGAATTATAATATGCTCGGTAAGCCATTATCATTATAGAGAGGATAAGAAAAGGAAAAAGACCTTCACGAGTTCGTCAATAATGATCTCTACACATTCACAGCGACTGATGCAATGGTTAGCGGGTTATGATAAGGAGAATAGAACGCTACGTTTAGCAAATGATATTCTAACAATAGAGCCCCGTAATCAGACGGGCTTTAGAATACAGTCTCTTCACTTCTGGTCAGCACTGTGAACCAGAGACAAAGGATAACTATAACGAATGAAGTCAAAAAAAAAAAAGTGCAGCGAGATTAGTGTAGTTGCTTAGAACATCATGAAGAGAGAGAGAGAGAGAGAGAGAGAGAGAGAGAGAGAGAGAGAGAGAGAGAGAGAGAGAGAGAGAGAGAGAGATAGTGTGACAGATCTGAAATCTAATTTCTCTAGAATAATGTAGAGTCTGAGGAGATATGAATAACAGCGTTCAGAATACTGAAGAACTTCAGTTATACAGTTTACGGTACGGGCTATTCAATTGGCGGCCCGCGGGCCAGAGCCGGCCCTTGAGTGATTTTTTTTTTTCATTGGTCCTTTGACAGACTCAGAAGAATTAAAATGAATGAAAGAAATTATTTATGTATTCAAGTGCTCCCGAAGTTTTTATGTAAACAGATTTTTATCGAGACCAACTGTATTAATTAGCCGAATGAAACATGTGATCAACTGTGATAATCAGTTGAACGAAATGTTTAGAGAAAAAAGATGGAGGTAAGATAAATGTATGACCCTTCCATCAATTCGAGTTGCATAATCCGGCCCTCCTCCTGAAGTAAGTGAATAGCCCTGGTCTACAACAGTATCATTACTCAAGGTGAGGAACACAGCGACGAGAAATAGTGATGTGAAGTGAACACGAAAATGTGGTATAATCATAGGCATGCGTCTCTTTGGCTGCAGACGTGTAAACCATCACAAGAAACTCATTATATATCAGTGAAGAGACGACCGTCGAGACAAAACAACACGCGAAAGAGAAAAATGAAAGTGATATCATTCATCAGTGCATACGCCCTGTCCAAGTATGAATAGGTACAACATAGTACAACATACGTATTGCAATCACATTTTTCACATTCGTGGGGCACCGGTAACACACCTTATACCCCACCCCGAGTACCCATTCCAACTGAATTTCAGTGTCAATATATACTGTCTCTCTAGACCTTCAAAGCTGTTTCCCTGTCGACTGTGCCGTGCAGGAGGGAATGGTGGGTCAATACAGGGACGTTTCAGCTTTACTATCCCATCTCCATCTGGATAGATCAGGAATCTAGGTTCTTCATACTGACCTCCATTTGATAACCTCGTCATGGATCGTCAGATCTCTACTGTTATTTAGGTTTCCTATGTATCTTTTCCATTTAACTCACCAAAATCCCCTCCCTCCCCCCTCTCTCATTCCTACTTCCACTTACTAACTCTAACATCCTCCCTCTTCCATGCCAACCCTTCTTCACCCAGCCCCTTTGAAAGACGATGAGACAGCAGCGCCTCCCCACCACTCACCTTACCCTGGGTAAGTGTGGTTGTATAGAAAAACAGAATGTTTACACGTAATTACGAGTCCACCGCGATGACAAACACAGACCAACAGCGTCCTCTGTACACACTAGCCAGGCACTACTAGGCTGAGGCGTTCTCCAGCCATACGCGTTCACCCACATGGATAGATGTGTGAACCAACACGCCGTAGAAACCAACTAAGGCTATATACAAAATGCACTCAAAGGAGGTATGAATGTTGAAAGAGTAAACAGACAGACTTACACATACAGGCACCTATATAATGATATGGGCACACACTGGGCGCGCGCACACATACACACACACACACATACACATAATGGCGTCCTAGCTACGTCTCTTCCCTGTATATCAACTGACTGTTGCATTTCCCTCTTGTATCTCCCCTGATGATGTGATCATTACACGAAAGTGCACTTGGGAACTTATCGTGTTTCATTTCCCGCGAATTAAAAGAATATATATATATATATATATATATATATATATATATATATATATATATATATATATATATATATATATATATATATACACGAATAAAGTGCATATGAACGAGCACCTTCATAGAACATACAAACCTCCAACAGCCAGGTCGAACCCGGGACCCCTGTGCAAGAGGCGGGAATGCTAACCGCTAGGCTACGGCCCATAGCCTAGCGGTTAGCATTCCCGCCTCTTGCACAGGGGTCCCGGGTTCGATCCTGGCTGTTGGAGGTTTGTATGATACATATATATATATATATATATATATATATAACCATCTAGCACACAGAAACTCGCAAGCTCACCCTTAAATATATGAGAAAAAGACATATCGAATTACTGTGTGGCAAGCCCCTTGTGTGGGAATATATTACAACGAATTAAATAACATTAAATTCGCCTCCTCTGGGAAATTATTGTGACCCATTCTTACTTCCTGTCAAGGAATAAATACTGCACGGAACCAGAGTTCCATGGGAGGGAAACGGAGTCGTCAGGTAAATATATATATATATGGAGACAGGGCTTGCGAAGAGATTGGTGACTACAGCATATAGGGAGATGGGAAGAAAGGAAACAAACAGGATGAAAGGATAGCTAAGCTATAGACGAGAGAAATGGATAACCAAGAAACAGAAGAAGAGGAAGAGGTAGCCACACACTAAACCCGAAGTTACAGGACCAAGACGTGCTGATAGAAAGGGTTAACACCACGTCATGAGGGGATGGATATGAGGAGGTGACCACTTCACGCAAGGACTAGACATAAAGATGCTAAATAACAACAGACTAGTGGGTCCTTCTGAGACTCTTACAGTACAGGAGGTCAGAAAATGCAAGGACTGGACATAAAGATGCTAAATAACGGCAGACTAGTGGGTCCTTCTGAGACTCTTACAGTACAGGAGGTCAGAAAATGCGAGGACTGGACATAAAGATGCTAAACAACAACAGACTAGTGGGTCCTTCTGAGACTCTTACTGCACAGGAGGTCACAAAAATGCAGAGTGTGTACAAGGCAATGATAGCAACAATAGACCAGTGGGTTCTTCTGAGACTGTTATAACAGAGGAGGTGACAAGGAGATTAGTTTGGAGAGAAGTACAAGAGTAAACAGATAACTAGAAGGAGATATGTGTGACCCTGGTTATTACAGAGGTGGAAATAAAAAATGGCTGTGGACTAGAAGCGGCGATGTGTTAATTTCAGTTTCGAAAGGTTGATAAGTGTATGTTATCAATGCTATTGAAGAAAAAAAAAAGGAAGGCAGTTTGTCTGCTTCGAAAAGACTGTCTACGTACAGATGAAATGCACACATTACTACAAGTGTTATCTGATTCATCTAGACTCCCAACAGCAGGTAGATACTGTCACGACGGATAAGTTTAGCAAGTAACTTGATAGCTTGTTTGTTGTACTAACTCTCTCTCTCTCTCTCTCTCTCTCTCTCTCTCTCTCTCTCTCTCTCTCTCTCTCTCTCTCTCTCTCTGGTACTTCTCCTGCACCAAGTGACCGTATGGAAAGAGATGTCAGGGGCATAGATATCTCCTCCTTTTTATCTTTCATAAGTTTTTCCTTCGTCATTCTCGGATAAAACTTGTGTTGCATCTTAATCCTCCCGCTTGTGGCAGCAAGGATACCTTCATTTTCCTGTGTAGGCTGGAACACGACTTGTACACTTGCAAGAACAAAACAAGTGAAGCATTTCGTGCCTCGGTTGCATCGTAATCATCAGGAAGTAAGCCATTATTATTCCTTTTTTTTTTCTCTACGTGACAAACTGACCGTAGGGTAAATGATCCTGGAAAATTACCACCATTAAACCTTATAAGTCATAGAATCTGGTATCATCACCTCACGACGTCATAGAATCTGGTATCATCACCTCACGACGTCATAGAATCTGGTATCATCACCTCACGACGTCATAGAATCTGGTATCATCACCTCACGACGTCATAGAATCTGGTATCATCACCTCACGACGTCATAGAATCTGGTATCATCACCTCACGACGTCATAGAATCTGGTATCATCAACTCACGACGTCATAGAATCTGGTATCATCACCTCACGACGTCATAGAATCTGGTATCATCACCTCACGACGTCATAGAATCTGGTATCATCAACTCACGACGTCATAGAATCTGGTATCATCACTCACGACGTCATAGAATCTGGTATCATCACCTCACGACGTCATAGAATCTGGTATCATCACCTCACGACGTCATAGAATCTGGTATCATCAACTCACGACGTCATAGAATCTGGTATCATCACCTCACGACGTCATAGAATCTGGTATCATCACCTCACGACGTCATAGAATCTGGTATCATCACCTCACGACGTCATAGAATCTGGTATCATCAACTCACGACGTCATAGAATCTGGTATCATCAACTCACGACGTCATAGAATCTGGTATCATCAACTCACGACGTCAAAGAATCTGGTATCATCAATTCACGACGTCATAGAATCTGGTATCATCAATTCACGACGTCATAGAATCTGGTATCATCAACTCACGACGTCATAGAATCTGGTATCATCAACTCACGACGTCATAGAATCTGGTATCATCACCTCACGACGTCATAGAATCTGGAATCATCACCTCACGACGTCATAGAATCTGGTATCATCACCTCACGACTCTCATACTGGCTAAGACAGAGGTTAGAAGCAGCTTTACATGTAACTTGTTGGTGATCTTTGGTGCGTTCTCTGGCCACTACTAGTGACGGGCTCATCATCTGTTGCTGGAGATGATTCTAATACATTCACCTGCAGGTCACAAGGATATCATCGTCTAATCCTACAGGATAGTCGACTGATGGATGTATAATTCAGCCTGTTTATTTATTCCCACAAATTACCTTGTTCATTAAGAAAATACACTTAGGAAGGATTTACTCCATAAAGCTAAGTTATGATCATCTCTGAAGCTAAAAGGAGGTGAAGATGGTGGCGTACATGGCACTTTCATCGAAAAAAGAATTTTGGCTTCCGTATTCCTTACGCTAAAACAAAATAAAAGGGAAATCAGATCAAATGAGAAACGTAAAGACGAAAAAAAAAAAAGGAAATCAGATCAAATGAGAAGCACAAGACAAAAGTCGTCACCTCTGAAGACATCATCAACTGAAGGAACATTAATGGCGAATGAAAATTCGTCTAATGAACCATCATAAACCTCATCACCAAGTAGAGGATGATTAGCGAAAGGCGTGTGGACGACACCAATCACTTTCATCTTAATTAGCTTTGCGTCCGTTGCCAAGGGAGAGGGATCGGCGGAAAGGTCTTGGGTTCTATACTGTACAGACAACGCCAGCTGAGGAAATCACGCGGTACTAGACTTTCGAGACAGCGCCAGCTGAGTAGAGTGTGCTTGGTCTTAGGCTGTGTAGACAACGCCAGCTGAGGACGCTGCGTGACCCTGGATGCCAAGAGCAACGCCACCTTACGAGTGCGTGTGCCTTGGAATTCTAAGGATCGAGCCCGGCAAAGAAGAGTGCGTGGACTTGAATGCCCTAAGACACCATCAGCTGAGGAAAGTGCGCGGTCTCGGACACCGAGAACAACGCTAGAGGAGAGTGTGTGGTCTCTGACACCGAGAACAACGCTAGTGAGGAGAGTGTGTGGTCTCGGACACCGAGAACAACGCTAGCGAGGAGAGTGTGTGGTCTCGGACACCAAGAACAACGCTAGCGAGGAGAGTGCGTGGTCCTGGACGCCAAGAACAACGCTAGCGAGGTGAGTGCGTTGTCCCGGACACCGAGAACAACGCTAGTGAGGAGAGTGCGCGGTCTCGGACACCGAAAACAACGCTAGCAAGGTGAGTGCGTGGTCTCGGACACCGAGAACAACGCTAGCGAGGTGAGTGCGTGGTCCTGGACGCCAAGAACACCGCCACTGAGAGAAAAGGATGGATGGGTCTTGGGCGCCCCTACTGAACACCACTCCGCAGTACCCGAACTCAACCACAGCACCGCCACCCTCAGTAAGGCGCGTGCCATCCCAGGAGACGCTGAATGATTAAAGTAACACGTCCCCAACCCTTTGAAGGCCAATATGTAAGAGAACTGTACATGCGACGTTACATAATGGACGTGGAGGCGTCGCTCACAGAATATACTCCACTTGGCTTTACGTGGCGTAGTATTCGGGATGGGAGGAGGGCCATCTACCCATGCAGCTCCATGACTGACCCCAAACGGTCCAGCTGTCCAGGTATCCACATCGAGAGACTTCAAAGCAAACCAGCCAGCTGCCTCGTTATACTGGGGGGTCTCGAGATGGACCTGCTGTTTCGTTATACTGGGAGTCTCCAGAGAGACCAGTGGTCTCAAATAAGAAGCCTCCAGAAAGACCAGCTGATTCGTTATATGGGTATCTACCGAGACAGACCATCCATCTGTCTGTCTCGACACGACAGGAGTCTCTAGAAAAACCAGCTGTCGTGTCACATGAGGAGTCTCTAGAAAAACCAGCTGTCGTGTCACATGAGGAGTCTCTAGAAAAACCAGCTGTCGTGTCACATGAGGAGTCTCCAGAAGAACCAGCTGTCGTGTCACATGAGGAGTCTCTAGAAAAACCAGCTGTCTTGTCATATGAGGAGTCTCTAGAAAGCCAGCTGTCTCGACACAACAGGACTCTAGAAAAACCAGCTGTCTTGTCACATGAGGAGTCTCTAGACAGACCCACTAACTGTCTCCTCGCATGACACTTAAAACCACTCACCCACACAACCTCATGCCTCTCACCCATAACTTGGGGTATACCTATATCCCCCCATTCATGGGTGATGTAAGACATACATCGGGTACACGATACTGGGGGGGGGGGGGGGGAATGTAAGCTAGGAATGAACCATTGAAAGACGTCGTCATGCGGTTAAAGGTAGCTATAAAGCCTCAAGGACGACAGTACGACCCTTGAGGATGACGTCGAGTTCCCGCCACGACCACTGACGAACGACGGTACGACTCGGTGGGCGTACCGACGTCTACCCCTTGAGCACGAGGATATGCGACCACCGAACACGACACTCTGCAAATCCTTTGAGCATGATGAGGAGCGCCTTCAGCCCGAAGACGGTACGACTGTCGATATATAACACAGTGGCCCTTGACTTGACCCCTGGTTAATTACGGGCACGGCGAAGTGCCGTACGCCACGTCGGCCGGCGGAGAGTCGATGTGTCTGAAAACGACCTTCAGGTCTCCGGCTCCATCAAATTCACTTCACAGAACGGAACACTGTGCTTATGGGAGTCAAAGACTTTGCAGTGTTTGAAATGTGTCTGTGTGTGTGTGTGTGTGTGTGTGTGTGTGTGTGTGTGTGTGTGTGTGTGTGTCATAGCCATCATCTGTGTTAGTGTTAAGTCATTGGGAACAAATGTAGAGCGTGCTGGCGGAATTACCTTACAATGGGGGGCCTCTCTTTTTCGGCCCCAGTCAGCTTTCTTCCACCGTGGTAATTGCTGTTGGTTTGTGTAACTGACAGTTCACGTCAGTGGATTTGCCCCGTTAGACCAGCCGAATTACATCAACTTTACTAGTCTCTTTTTTTTTTATCATCTCTTTTCTAAACATGTGTATCTTCTTCATCGTTTCTTCACCTTTTCTCACTGTTCACACGAAGGTTATATAACTCCTGAAGAAGAAGGAGAGGAAGAACAAGAAAGAATATTGAACCCACTCTCGAAGGGAAGCAGAACGAAAATATGGAGGAAAAATTCTCGTCAGAGATAATCATTTAGCATATGATCCAAGAGAAAATGGGTAAAGGTATCATACACACACACACACACACACCTGACATAAGCAAAGGAGTGTAAGTGCGCGTACATATACAAGGTTAAGAAATGGGACAACACGAGTATAAAACACGACTAAAAGGAGAGGGAGCGGGGGGCTGGAAATCCTCCCCTCTCATTTTTTTTTCTTCAGTTTTCCAAAAGAAGGAACAGAGAAGGGGGCCAGGTGAGGATATTCCCCCAAAGGCCCAGTCCTCTGTTCTTAATGCTACCTCGCTAATGCGTGAAATGGCGAATAATATGAAGATAGATGTATATATATATATATATATATATATATATATATATATATATATATATATATATATATATATATAGATATAGATATATATATATATCCTAATCTAACTAGTCCTTGATGATAGTCATGGAGGTGATATCGCAATTCAGTAGGAGTTCTGATGCAGTTGCTACCTTTTCCTTGCCTCATCTGTTTTTGCTGGTTTTGGTCAAAAAGAATGAAAGAAAAAAGAGAAAAATACGGAAAATTCATTATACAATGAAAAAAAATGTAGAATCCCCACTCTCTCTCTCTCTCTCTCTCTCTCTCTCTCTCTCTCTCTCTCTCTCTCTCTCTCTCTCTCTCTCTCTCCCCAAAGTCAAACTGAAGCTTCATCTTTTTAAAATACATTTTGGGATTTGCAATTAAGATTTCAATGGCCGATGAAAGAGAAAAGTCGCTGAAGTCATTAAGCAAATTAAGGGCTGACGGAAAGTGAAAAAGAATATCTTTGAAAGGAAAACGGTATCATGAAGGAAGCTTTCGAAGGGAGGACTGAAACACAATGACACAAACATATATATATATATATATATACACACACACTCTCACACACACACATACACACACGCACACATTTCATATACATACATATATGTATTGGTACTATCATACTCGACCTCTTTAATGTAGTAATAATTAACCTTTAACGAGACAAGCGTCATCGTCTGTCTATTGACGAAACAAAACACGTTCCTCGTCCAAGAACCTCCTCGCTTTATAGGATTCCATCCTGTGTTCCAATCCCTCTTTACCAGGTTCTTGTCTTTATGTCGATCCCTCATGATCTTCGAATCCAAGTAAGACTCTACGATTTCATGTCATACTGCATTCTCTGTTCTTTAACGTGGGACAACATCTGACGATCGGAGGTATCAAGTCGGCTTGGAACACTTATAAAACACGATAGACACCTTGTATTTTTACACTCTATAGCCAGCTGTCTTATCAAGGTATCTTACACTCGATACTGGGTGATTTACACGTAACACTTTGGGAGGGTAAATGTTTTACATCCAATGGTACGTTTTTTTTTTTTTCTTATCTACCCCTTGACGTTGTGGCAATGAAAAAAATTATACCCGACCTCTGGCGACGCAGAGCTTTTACACATTTACAGCTGACGCTCAAGCGCTAAAATACTTACACACTGATCTAGGTGGTACTGAAGTATTTACAAGAAAAGCCTCACGATATTTACACACCTATGTGCCATCTCAAGGTGCTTCTTGTAAATATCTTACGTCTTGGATGTTGTGGTATCTAAACTTTATACATACCTGACACCTTGTGGTGTTTAATCACAGGTACTACCTACTGGTACACAATACAAACATTATACGCAACCTTATTGGCGTACAAATACATCACATGTGAAGCTAGCGTTATCCAAACATTAACGCGCGTGACACCTAAAAGTGCGTATATATATGACACGGAAAAGGTTAGAGTATTTACACATTATGCGTAAACCCTTGCGGTACTTCAACATCACACGTGGCGTCTATTGGTATACAGATATTCACATGCAACATCCTGGCGTTATATGACGCACAGTTCATGGCATCTTGTGTTGTCTACACATCCCGCGTGGCACCCACTGGTGTATGAAACACTACGCGCAACATCTGTGCAAATAACTATACGTCAAATCCGGTGCGACTCAAACATCTTTTTGCTCAATTTTTCGCGACATCTTTTGCGCTGATAAGACACTCGCACTCGTCAAACTCGTTCTCATGTGCGCGTAGTGCTCTACGCCGTTCTCCACCCCACTGTATCGTGCATGACGGTCTGTCTGGAGATCTTGATTGATAATTTGGGTAACCAAAAATTCACGAAGCGATGGCTCAATATGGGCAGGTCCATGTTTGTGTGGCCAGTGTCTGTGGAAAGCGGAAGAGAGAGAGAGAGAGAGAGAGAGAGAGAGAGAGAGAGAGAGAGAGAGAGAGAGAGAGAGAGTAATTACAATGTTATTCTGCGAGTCTGAGAGAGAAAGATAGAGAGATCTGAGAGGTCTGAGAGAGAGAGAGAGAGAGAGAGAGAGAGAGAGAGAGAGAGAGAGAGAGAGTGTGTGTCAGGAGCCATAACCTTCGAGGGAAACACACACTCACGACTCCTTGCCAGACGACTTAAGGAGAGCGTCCTCCCTCCTCTGTGGTCGGGCCAGGTAAGGACTCGGGTCCAAAAATTACCATCTGTCTCTACACACACACACACACACACACACACACAAAGAGCCGTGTGCCACCCCCAGTCCCCCTCTCCTCCACTGTTCGGATCAATCCGTAACCCTCTGAAATTCAGATGGAAAAGGGGGGAGGGGAGGGGAGGGGAGAGGGAGGGGTTTGTGGTAGTACAGTGGTTGGGTGGGTGGGTGGGTGGGGGGTATTGGGGGGGGTGTTAGTGGAAGGGTGGTGGGGAGGGTTGGAGTGTGTGTGTGTGTGTGTGTGTGTGTGTGTGTGTGTGTGTGTGTGTGTGTGTGTGTGTGTGTGTGTTGCTGCAGTGGGAGATGAGGATGAGAAAAGAAGAGAGCCAGGGAGCAAAGTCCTGCACACAAAGCATGTAGTATTTTCCCCGTCAAGAGGCGTATTGCCTTGCTCCGGATCATTTACATATCATCTCAAAGGAACTTTGCATGTAAATTCAGTCTGAGGAGGCTGGGTGTAATGCCTTAATACTCATGGAAGATTCTCTGTACGCATACACGTACGTACGTGTGTGTGTGTGTGTGTGTGTGTGTGTGTGTGTGTGTGTGTGTGTGTGCATATGTGTGTGTGTGTGTGTGTGTGTGTGTGTGTGTGTGTGTGTGTGTGTGTGCGTGGTAGCATTCCCGGCTGTGGCACAGGGGTCCCGGGTTCGATCCTGGCTGATGGAGGTTTGCATGTTCTATGAAGGTGCGCGTTCATATACACTTTATTCGTATATGTATATATGTATATATACACGTGTATGAGCACGTATCTTATGTGTATATGAGTGGATGGATCTTTCTTCGTCTGATTAGCCTGAGGAAGACTATGAAAGACGACAATCTCGCCATAACTGGGAAACAATGTAATAATAACTTAAATCTTCACGCGTCTGTCGTAACTTAACGTCTGTCGTAACTTAACCCGTCATTACACCGGCACTCAATAGCTTCTACGCCACAGTATTTGTGGGCTTTGCAGTCCACCTAGATATCCCCATAAGGCCCTTTGTGAGTTGAGCTGGCGCCTCCAACAAGAGCTCTTTGGAACGTCCAAGACGTGTTGGAAAATCCCGTCGAAATACATACGACACTCTGATATCATCCAACGTTCACAGGATACGTCGGGTCGTAGAAATGCGACGATAATCTCAGATGGGAGGTCTCAACGAACAGAAACCGTGGTTTCAGTAAAGTTTTCGGGGTCTTGAGAAGTTGTCTTTGCAAAGTTTAGAGAGACCTGCAGTAAAGAGGACGCCATTTGAATATGCAAATTAGTCCCACGTGAAGTTACAGTTTCAGTATCACAACTGAAGGAAATAGTTTATCATCAACGCATGATGGGAAGTCAGAGGAAAATACATACAATATGGAGACACAGCCTAGATGAGAATAAGAATTGGCTTGCCTTACGTAAACGTAACATGGCTTTGTCATTACAACTGATATTCGTATAATCATCATGATAATACGAAATACATTCATCCAATCATTTCAAGAAGGCGAAATAAGAAAGAGGAAAACTATAGAGAGAATTTGTGCAAATGCTCTCTATAAAAGCTCCTTGAACCCAGAACTCAAAGACCTAGAACTCACAAAGCTCACAGACCCAGAGCTCACAGACCCAGAACTCACAGAAATAAATGTAATGGACAGCACCTGTGCTGCAGCAGCCTCTTGTATCTTAGGTTCACTCGCATTTTGAGATCGACTGCGATGGCCTCTTTCTTTAAAGGTATTTTTGGGGGCCAATGAAGAAAAGGCATCGGGAGGAGAAGACAACACATACATACGACAAGACTATATTGTACGAGCGTCTATCAATTTTCCTATTGAGGAGACATTCACAATATAGGGAATTAGCAGTTTAATAATATCCTTTTTTCACGTAAGCACACAGAGTTTCAGAGATGGTCGACGACGTGGTAGTAATCCACTCAAAGTAACGAACCAGTCGATGCAATCACAAGTTATGCCAGATAACGTGTACAAGGTCTAGCGGAGTTTCAATTATCTTCCATTCTTATCCACAGATGAGCAAAAGGGGAAAAAAAAAATAACCTGATCACTGTCATCTTTGACAAATAGGTGGATGGCTTGTCGAAAACATGTGAACGTTAGCGACAAGAAGATGAAGTTATTCGATTCTGGTCAACAAGATATACAGATACGTATCATCCTTCAATAAATACCATCTTGAAGAGAAACCACAAATATACGTATGTAGAGAGTGAGTGTGAACGAATGTGGCATTTTGTCTTTTCCTAGCGCTACCTCGCCGGGGGGAGGGGGGATGCAATTTCATGTGTGACGGGGTGGCGACGGGAATGAAGAACAGCAGCAAGTATGAATATGTACATGTGTATATATGTATATATCTGTGTATGTATATGTATGTATACTTTGAAATGTATAGGTATGTATATGTGCGTGTGTGGGCATGTATGTATAGACATGTTTATGTGGGTGGGCTGGGCCATTCGTTCGTCTGTTTACTTGCGCTACCCCGCTAACGCGGGAGACAACGACAAAGTATAAAAAAAAGATATATACGTGTGTGTGTGTGTGTGTGTGTGTGTGTGTGTGTAAGTCGTCTGTTTTAAGCATGAGGGTCAGTTCGAAAGCCAGGCTGTCATACGCCTAGGTCATATCGTCGTGCTCGAAGGGTCAACTGCCATAGACACACACACACACAGTTATGATGGCTAAACATCGTTCCTAGTTCCTTCTTTTCCTTTGCCTTCACCCTGAAAATTCATCCCCCACTCATGACTACCTTCCCAACTCCCTTGTGCTCCCTCACTCTTCCTCTTTAATTCTACTCCTATGCAACTTTTTCTTTTTCAACCCAACCAGATGGTTCTCTCCCAGCTTGACCTTTCGCCTCCTCCTCCTCCTCCTCTTCTCGTTCTTGTTTAACACGAGTGTCAAACACGCTACTTACTCGCTTGACATTCAGAATTCGGAATGTATTTTTCCTTACGTTCTCTTCTATCATCCTTTTTTCTACTCCAGCTATCGTGTCTTTGCATTCTTCAGCTGTTATGTCGTCTTTCCATACACGTAGGATATACCAATGTTTGACTAACGCCAAACCAAAGTAACCCTTATTCATGATTCTATTTTCATTAGTCACTCCGGTCATTCACCCATTACTCATGAGGTAAAGTTTCTCATGGGTCACACGGCAGCGTAAAATATATTCGTTGAACCATTTGAGAAAATAGGACCTCAGATTTCTGTGTGTGTGTGTGTGTGTGTGTGTGTGTGTGTGTGTGTGTGTGTGTGTGTGTGTGTGTGTGTGTATAAGTGTGTGTGTGTGTGTGTATGTATATGTGTGTGTGTGTATATGTATATGTGTGTGTGTGTATATGTATATGTGTGTGTGTGTGTGTGTGTGTGTGTGTGTGTGTGTGTGTATATACAAGTGCGTGTGTGTGTATGTGTGTGTGTGTGTGTGTGTGTGTGTGTGTGTGTGTGTGTGTGTGTATACAAGTGTGTGTGTATGTGTGTGTGTGTGTGTCTGTCTGTGTCTGTCTGTGTGTGTGTGTGTATCCTGTTTTTACTCTGCTGGTTCTGGGATCTGCAGGCAGTTCTGATTCCCCGAGGCTTGCTCTGTTCAGCTAAGGTGTTAGTTCTGGTCTGGGGAACGCCTGGATCTTCTAACACGAACTGGTCATGAGCAGCTAGGGGTTAGTGCTGGTTCTGTGAAGCTGTCTCTGGTCCTCTTGATCTCCTAGTGGTCAGTTCTGATCTCCTGGAATTTGCTCTGATCTCCTGTAGCTAGTTCTGACCTCCTGGCGATATAGTTTTGATCTCCTGGGGCCTGCTCTGACCTTCTCACAACCTAGGGGCAAAAGAGAGAGAGAGAGAGAGAGAGAGAGAGAGAGAGAGAGAGAGAGAGAGAGAGAGAGAGAGAGAGAGACAGACAGACAGACAGACAGACAAACAGAGAGACAGAGAGACAGAGTAAGACAAGTAGTTCCACTCAGGGCAGTGTTGTGGTCGTGAAATAAGCATGACTACTGTTAAGATCCCCTGCATCAAGGCGTGTCAGAGTTCATCCTCACCTCTCCTTCGGGATATAATCCCAAGGATCATGAGTATATGATGATCCTTGAACGCCTGAAGAAGGCGTTGAAGACTATTCACTGACTATGAACTTGCCTAGCACGGGTCACCCATACCCTAAGAGTGTCTATGGAATTATCATCTCGAACGCCTGAAGCAGGTGTTTCATTAAGATTTTCCCCATTCGGTTCGTTACAAATTAACGTCGACGGCCTAGCTAATGACCCTTATATAAACTCGTAGGCCTAAAGACTAATTAAAATCCAAACCAACCATCCAGTTATGTTTAGCTTCATTAGGGTTATCCCATAAGCCTTCGTATATATATATATATATATATATATATATATATATATATATATATATATATATATATATATATATATATATATATATTCCTATGAGTCCACGGGGAAAATGAAACACGAAAAGTTCCCAAGTGCACTTTCGTGTCATAATCACATCATCAGGGGAGACACAGGAGAGAAATATAACAGTCAGTCGATATACATCGAAGAGACGAAGCTAGGACGCCATTTGGTAAACATGTGATTGTCATGGACAATATATATACATTTCGGGGAAAATATAGGGCAAAGGAAGAGAGAGAGAGAGAGAGAGAGAGAGAGAGAGAGAGAGAGAGAGAGAGAGAGAGAGAGAGAGAGAGAGAGAGAGAGAGACCAGGGCTTTTCTCTCTCTGAATACTTTCCCTTCCTTCCATTCCCACATCTGCTTCAATGCCCACGTTAAAGACCCCACGCTTTTTATCTCCTCCCTACACTCAGGACTTGTTTCAATCAACATGAGTGGTTTAGAAAATGCTTCACCGGCGTGTTATTCGCGGGAGTGCCTGCTTGGCTTGCAAGCAAGTTCCTTGTTTGGGGGGAGGCTGGAATGAGAAAGATGTAAAAAAAGAAAAAAAATGGAAAAAAAAAATGAACATATGTTTCCAGTATGTATAATGAATATGGCGCCGCCATACTGAAATATATATATATTCTGGCGTTTGGTGCTGGAAATATAGTTCGCTAACTGACGTAGGAAGGGATATATATATATATATATATATATATATATATATATATATATATATATATATATATATATATATATATATATATATATATATATATTTATATATATATATATATATTATACATATTCGCCATTTCCAGCGTTGGCGAGGTAGCGTTAAAAACAGAGGACTGAGCCTTAGAGAGAATATCTTCACTTGGCCCCCTTCTCTGTTCCCTCTTTTGGAAAAGCAAGAACTGGAGGGAAAGATTCCCAGCCCCAAGCTCCCTCCCCTTTTAGTCGCTTTCTACTATACGCAGAAAATACGTGGGAAGAAGAAGTGATAATCATGACAATAATAATGATAATCATAAATATCCCATGCTAAAAATTATTGAGTATATATCAACGATAGTAAGGGTGAATATATGTAAAACTGTAAACAGAAGCGACTATACTGGATTCTATATATTGGCTCCGTACTGTCTTTCCCTACAAAGGTTGAATCGAAGCTACTGACAACGCCGACAATATACTCCCTGTTGATTCCCTATATCATCACCGTTCGCTAAAATAAAAAATCGTTTTTTCCTAGTAAACAAAATGATTGAAGACCAAATTTAGTTCCTTTGAATCTACAGTCGTTCTCCTTGATAAAGGTTCGTTTTCTTTGGCGTCAGACCGTAGAAAATGGGGTGTGGTAACAATAACAAGATCTGAATTCTCCATTGATACACTTATTATATCAATAAAACAACAATCAACATCCAACTCAACACATTCTACTGAACACCCACAAACACCAAACAGCACATTACACTATATTTACATATGGGCACTCCAAGCTCACACATCCGATCTGTGCCAGTAATGGCACACCCATGAACGGGCTGCCATTGCACAAGAACCCATGCCAAGCTTAGTCTTAATGAATCTTTACACACACACACACACACACACACACACACACACACACACACACACACACACACACACCCATCAACACTCTGGCGATGGGCCACACATACAGAGGTTGAAAAAAACAATGAAAAGAAACACACCTCCGAACACGGACCTAAATGCTACTCAAATGGTTAACTCTCATTCTCGTTTTTCTTACCGCAGCTGATGTAAAACTTATCGCACTGTCATGACTCAACAAGTTCTCAGTGTGGCTGACAGGTTTCACGTCCTCGTTGTCTCACCGATTGATGGTAGAATCAGGCCATCACACACACACACGGACGTACAGACCTTAGACTCGTATTTCAGGGATGATTCGCCACGTTCGTATAATGTCCTATTTATTCTATGGAGGTTAAAGAGGGTTCGCTATGATGCATCTATACATCAAGAGACGTTTATGATGTATCTCGCATCACTAGCGTTATAAAGACCATATACTTAGGTAGTCTAATGCTTCATCAGTATATATGTTGTATTTTATATATATTGTCTAGATCCTTTGTAACAACTGCAGCCTATTACAGTCTTCCTCATTTCCCAAGCCTATTACGCCGAAGACAATCATATCTCATAACCAAAGCCTCCGGCTTGTCCTTAACTCCTTACGGTAAACTCCCTTATTACAACCATCACATCACCACAACAACCCCTTCTCATGTCTTCCGTGTACCATAACCAAAGGGGGTCATCTCGAATCACCATTTATCCTCCCTATCGTAATATCGTGCTCACATATTATTTTTGGACTTCTCTCCCTCCAAATTCCATCTACTTCTGATCAATATATCCTTTTAATCTCTCTTCACTCATCCTCTCCAAGCCAAATCAGCACGCATCATTCAGTTTCCCTGATCTCAGTACTCCCAGAATACAATGATAGCGTACTCCTCTAAATTCTTCCTTTTCTATGACCTTTGATAATCACACTCCATGAAATTTGTTCAATTCTTTCTCATGACAGCAGCTGAGCTAGAGGGAGTGGTGGATGGGGAGGTGCTTTCTGCTTAGCTATCATGTTTCTACTACTAGTTCTATTATCATTATTCAACCAAGAACACCTCTTCTGACCATCATGACTCCATCTATCTTTCCTTCCAATGTACCATCACCCTCCCGTTGCCTCCCTCCCCAGTCACAAGAAAACCTGAAGACAAGAGTCTTCCCTCTGTCAAAGAATAATACCACAACACCCATCACTTCCTCCGTACTACAACGTACTCCTCTAACTTCTTTCTTGGCTGTGATCCCCTTACCTCACACCTCCAGTTGCCTCCCTCAAAGCATCGGAACCTCCATACAAAGGTCTCCCAGAGACTAAAAACAAAAACTTCCACAAATCCTCCAAAAATATATAAATATATATATATATATATATATATATATATATATATATATATATATAAATATATATATATATAAAAAATCACAACCGTAACACAATTCCTCCAAAGTCTCAACCTTACCTTTACCACAGAAGACTTTTCTTTCCCCACCCCCCTTCACCGGTTGCTATATTTCCAAAAACTTTCCTCTAGCCAAAGTCTTCCTCTAAACCAAAACTTTCCCCATACAATCTCAGCCGCTACTGCCTCGGACTGCAACCACAGCAGACCATTCCCTTCCTGACACCAGCCACAGCCTCTCTTGACATCACCTCTGGCCTATCAATTTCACCCCCTCCTCCTCCTCTTCCTCCTCTCTCAACCCCACACTCCCTTTGCCACCACCCTCAGCTATTCCTCCCTTCTTCCCTCTTTCCCCCCCCTTCCCCCCTATTTCTTTTTTTCAATCCTCCTCCCTCTCTTTCTTCCCTTCCTTCTCCTCTCACAAACCCTACTCATATTTTTTCTTGTGGAGGGGCGCGGTCGGGGTGGTGTGGGGTGTTCTCTTGGTAACGCACTAGGTTCCCTACCACTGCAGCCAGCTCGGCTTTCCTTCCCAGCCCAGCAGATGGTGGGCGAGCCGGCTCTTATCTCGGACATCCTCGCCCCTCTTGGCTCGGCACAATTCGTTATATTCGCCATTTGATAAAACGCCGCCCCCGCCCCCCCCGCGTTAAGCATCACGTTACTCGGGGTTTTACATCTGCGATAAGACAAGACGACGCCGCCTCTTGCGTTCTAGATAAGGCCCAGACACTGGGTGCCTCTTGCGTTCAAGATAACGGAGGCAGGTTGGGGTGTTGGCAGGGGAAGGGGGGAGGGAGGCGTTAGCGTTCTCTCTCTCTCTCTCTCTCTCTCTCTCTCTCTCTCTCTCTCTCTGACCTGACTCAGCCAGAGGGGTGGGGTAGGGGAGAGAGAGAGAGAGAGAGAGAGAGAGAGAGAGAGAGAGAGAGAGAGAGAGAGAGAGAGAGAGAGTCGGGGACGTTTGATGATGATGATGATAGAGAGAGAGAGAGAGAGAGAGAGAGAGAGAGAGAGAGAGAGAGAGAGAGAGAGAGAGAGAGAGAGAGAGAGAGAGAGAGAGAGAAATAGACAGAAACCAACACCAACCACAATCACAACCACCACAACTACTACCACCACCAATACCACCATCACAACCACCGTCAGATGCTGACTACACAAAGACTCCAGAATCACACACACACACACACACACACACACACACACACACACACACACACACACACACCAACACACACACACACCAACACACACACACAGCGACAGATGTCCAAGTCTGAGCAATCTTGACACACTATCCCTTTCATCTCATGTAGACTTTCAACCATCTGACATATGGAAAGAAATGATAATAAGATAATGATATAATACCATTAGCCGAAGCCACATCGGAAGGTAAAATCAACCTGTCAAGTGAATAACAAAAAGCGTTGACAGGTGATCCGTCAAGTTCTGTCATTCTTGGCTTGACAGCAATGTCAGCTTGTCTGTCTGTGGGGATCCTGAGAGCGCTGATCTGTATTGTAAAACGTCATGTATTCAGTTCAACCACAACCTCATTTCCTCCTGTTTCCCTGATACACATTTCAATATCTTTATATCTATCTATTTATCTACACACACACACACACACACACACACACATATATATATATATATATATATATATATATATATATATATATATATATATATATATATATATATATATTGCAGTAAAGTCACAGTAATACGCATGGTCTATCAGTTGCTGATAACCACGTGGAAAAATGATACACAGTGAGTCCTGAGTGCACTTTCGCGTATTCACATCTTCATCGGAGATTTACAAATAAGGCAGAAGATTCAGCACAGTCAATATACATATAAGACGCGGATCTGAGTTACCTTTCGTACAACTGTTTATGGATTGCGGTTTTCAGGTCTGGCTCCGTACCTGTTACAAATTCTATCATGAGGTCAAGACAGAGATCTGTTGGCAAATATTTGCCCACAACAAAGTCATCCAATCTATATAGACTTTCACTAATATTCATGCTACAATTCCTTGCGTATCTGATGACGCAAGATTCAATGATATTTCTCTTGATCAAGAAGCTGCTAGTTATAACTGAATTAGTAATGGTCCAATTAATACAATGGTCTTGAATTCTTAAATGAATAAACAAGACATAAGGATCCTACAGTCTTGTTCTTATACAATATTTATGTGATGTAAGTCTAACAGCGAGATCCTTACCAGTGTGCCCGAAGTAAAACATATTACAGCTCTTGCAAAGTACTTCGCAAACACACCCCGCAGACTTTTCTGGCGAGTTTTTTTTATTAAATATTCTTAATAATATTGTTACTGCTGAGGACTGCGTCCACTATAAATGTTTATGTTGGTGGGGAACTCAAGGAAAACTAGTCACTAAATGACAACACTAAACGATTCTTGGTATCATGGGGAAGTTTGGAGTTAACTCAAGAAACTGATTCCTTTGCCAAATTAAGAGATTTATCAATGAAATATCTTTGAAATTGCTTGTCGGGTCCAACAATAGATATATTCTCAAACTCCTCATAAATGAATTTTGATGCATGTGCCTAATGTCCATAGGAACATCGCCAGAAATCTTGACTGAATAATTCTATTGAGTAACAATGGCATATAATAGAGGATACATATAAAATCTTTTCTGTGTAAACATACTAGATACAGAGATCATTACAGTGCAACAATTAGATTTTTCCAGATTACACTCGACATTTATATCACTCTGAGCCTGATACAATATATCTGGGTTGAATAGCGAGGGCGTCATTAAGAACAATATCTTCGGGTTGTATGAGGAGGGCGAAGTAGCAACACTTGGAAGCGTGTGGCAGCGCACTCGAGCCATACTTGCTAGATACCGCTATCGGAGGCTTTGGGGTATGTGAGGGGCCGTTAGGATTGGCCATCATTTGGTCAGAGAGGCTTGTGATTAATATGTAAAATATAGTTCATGCATAGTTTAATACATCGCGAATATTTATGAATTAATAACTTTTTGTAATGTTAATGATGCTTTTATAGTCACGCGGCGTAAAACGCGACTTTGATGCTATTAACAACCGAATCCAATAATAAACTGGCCTGCTGCTGTACGGAGGCTTGATCAATACCCCTGTGTTCGTAACCGGACAGACAGAACACACGGACGTGGCGACGGTATTTATACAGCAAGCTGGAAACGTAACAGACTGACTTTATCTAAACATTTAATACGAAATAAAAACGGAAATTTGAGCGAACGCAATTACTGGCAATGCCTCTCACAGCACAGCTCTCTTGTTATCGGGTAAAGGTCATGTGTATACAGCGAGAGAATGGGTTCGGGTCTTTGAATTATCTTCAACAATGGAAGTTATCTAGTTCGTTTCTCTTCGACTGGTGGTGGGTTTATAGCCCGATGATGAAGTAGTTATAAAGGCTAAATTGTACTGAAGGGAGTTTCGTTTTCGTATTTGAGTTAGAAAAAAAAAAAAGTCGAACTTAAAAGGGGGTTAAGTCTTTAAGATTAAGGGGATCAAGTCGTCATTTGGACTTAAAGGGGATTAAGTCGTCATAGTTAAGGAGCTGAATTTGAGGAGCGCTCAGAGAATGAGTATGAAAGAGAAGCGTGATTACCGTGAACCATGTAGATGACTGTATACGTACATCTCTCCTGTGGATACCCAAAGAATTCATACGGTAAAGAGACAAGGAAATTAAGTGAACAAACAGATAGATCGGCCAGTGATTAGGCACATAGATAGATAGACGAACGGGTAGATAGATAGGTGGATGTTTAGATAGATAGATGAGACAGAGATGGACGGATAGATCAATAGATTGAGAGAAAGATAGCCTCATTTACTGAAGATTACTCGCAGCTATGTCCGTCCCACAGTATTATCATAGAAACCTCAGGTATGTAGCATAGAAACCCCAGGTAAGTAGCATAGAAACCCCCCCCCCAGGAAAGTAGCATAGAAACCCCATACAGGTATGTATCATATGATACCCAGGTCTGTAGCATAGGAACCCGAAGTCTGAAATGTGGGAAACTCTGTTATATAACACAGGAGCCCCAGTTATGTAGCATAGGAGCCCAAGGGACATAGCATAGGATCCCAGATACGCAGCATGTAAGGGCTCCAGGTATACAACATAGTAGCCCTACATATGTAGCATAAGAGACCCACATATTTCTGGGTCTTTAAGAACGAAAGGACAGAGGAACCAGATCGTCGAAAAAAAAAACTTACAA